>NC_026004.2:11484714-11845497 GCF_000442705.2 Elaeis guineensis | reverse complement strand
GCATTACAATTGTTTTCCCAGATGGTAGGCAGATGGGATGGAAGGACTTGATGGATGGGCAAAGCCTTCCGGTGAGCATGCATCTCAAAAAACCATGAATTATTTTTTTCAGACGGTAGATGGGATGTGAGGATAGACGAGACCGAAAGCCTTCGATGAGCACAAATGCAGGGCATTACGATTTGTTTTAAACAGTCGATGGAATGGAAAGGATCTGAGCAACTTTGATTTTTCCAGTTTTACTGTTCCTTACGTTTGGTTTTACGCATACTCAAATGTGTAGGGCTAAAAGTTGGCTCGAGTTGGCCTGCGGCCCATCGAGCTGGGCTGGAATTGGTCGGACTTTGAGTTCGGCCCGAAATAATTCCGCCGGAATTTGGATTTAAATATAAGGCCGTTTTTGTTTTCGAACTGGATTCAGATGTTTCGGCTCGGGTCGGGCCAAAATAAAGCTTAAACCCTTACCTGCTGTTTCCATCGGGAGCAGAGACAGCTTCAATGGTATCGGCATTGTTCAAGTGTTGAGATCTCGTTGTTGCTGTCACGAGCCCTCTTCACGTTGGCACTCCTGCGAACTAGGTTGTAGATGGCCTTTTCATGGAGCTCCTAAAGGCGAATCTTTCCCCATCGACCGCATCCGCTGACGATGTTTCGTACTCTTCTGAGCCGGCGGAGCTTCTCGATGAGCTGGTTCTGGTGAACTCCAGCTGAACCGCTTCTTGATCTCCTTATAGAACGGGCCGGTGTCGTACTGGTGGGAGGGAAGGTGGTGCGCGTTGGGACGTGAACTTGAGAAACCCTTGCAAGATAGTGATCTCCTCATCATCCATCCATAGCGCTGAAAGCTATCGGGAGTCATCGTATCCGCCGCCGACAGTGGCGACCGCGACAGGAAACGGCTTCCTGTCCTCGGACGGCTGGGTGACGGGATCGGAGGAGGATGGCATGAGAAGGCCCACAACCGCGGTCACGACAGGGGTTGAGGGTGCGACGGCAGAGAGGGGAAGAATAGGGATGGCGCCGTTCTGTGGGGCGGAGCCCGGATCTACGGCGGTAGTAGGGTTGGGATTAGGGTTTGAAGGTGGGGGGGGGGGGGGGTTAGCGTTTGGGGCGGTGCGGTCAAAGATATATATGGAGAGGTGGTGCCATTGAGTCCTCCTCCACGAGCTTCGTGGGGAGAGGAGGCACGGCATCGCCGCCGCTGCCGCTGCCGCTGCCGCACCAGCGAAGGCAGGTAGGGGCTCGGGCATGAAGGAGGGGATCGGCGCAGCGGCGGTCGTCGGAGAGGACTTGAGGAGGTGGAGGGCCCCACGATTGTGGATGGAGTGGGTTGGACGCGGGCAGCAAGCGGAGGTAGACGAAGCGAAGGCGTCAGCCCAATTGGGCTCGGGCCGATGTTTTTCCAAAACATGTTGGTCTAAGATCGGCTCGAAGTTCGAAAATTTATCGGATCAAATTTGAGTAGGGGTTTGGCCCGGCGCAGCCTGATCCAGTTCCAACCCTAAATGTGCGTGCATGAGATGAAGGAGAAGGGTATTGAATCAAAAGTCTTTTTAAGAACAGTTTGTAGACAGCTTGATTACCTATATCATTTTAAAAATCTACCTAAAATCACATAACATAACAGAGCTTAGAAATTACATATTGCCAAAGCTGCTTTTACAAAAGCAAAGTCCAAACAAACCGATCTGAAATTTCCAAAATAATTTGTAAAATCCAACACATAATCAACGAACAAAGAGGAGACTCCCCAATATCTATTTGAGCAAGAAAGCAAAATTAAACTGGCCATTGTGGAAACAGCTACTTGCAGCTACATGAGAAAGAGAGAGCGTGGCTAACATAATATGCGGAACAGCATTCGAGAAATAATCTCATGGATTCACCCCATTGCAATCATCCTAATGCACTCTTCCTGCAAAAGGCCAGACCAAAGTTTTTCTTTGCTGAGAGTCTAAACAGAATAAACCTTAAGCTAAACATGTTTGTCTCCAACACCTGAGAAAAGTTGCACGGCCCAAAAGCATTAGAACCAACCACCACAACAACATATTGAAAAGAACCTGTTCGTGTCTACCTGTCCCATGCACGTACTCTTATCTTTCAATTTCATTGCATAAAATTAATATATTAGGAACCAAATAGTCGTTTTGAGCCATAATCGATACTGTTCTGTGCAAGAGTCGAATCATCATGTGGCCTACTTCATCTTTCTCAGGGATGCCACGTCTCCGACCTCCGTAGCTCTCAAATAGATAATTTTACAACCTTAACAGAAAGTAAGAGTTTCGCCGCACCCGGATCGATCCGTTTATGATTCAGTACCCATCCCTTTTCATTCTAAAGCATCTATCCTTGAAGAATTTTTTCTTTTCATTCTATTAGATGCTTGGCATATCTGTAAAATTATTTTATAATTTTAGTACCGAAGCCATCTTGGGTCCATAAGAGTTAGTGCATATAGTTTCTTTTGGAAGCTAAATTTGCTTGACCAAATATGACCATTCCTAATAATATTACATTCAAAAATTCTATGGCCTACATTATTACATTTGAAGCAAACAATAGAATGATTTTCATGATAAGCTCCAGTAAATATATTCTTAACAAATTTATGTTTTCTTGAAGGATTGAACCCAATTCCAACTTTATCGAAAATAACTTTTTGATTATTTAACATCAATTGAAGATTTTAGGAACTAAGTGTGAATTTCTCTATAAAGAACTTCAATCTATCAATTTCTTTCTTTTGTTCACCATTTTCAATAATAAGATCATTCTTTTTTACATTTATTTCTTTCAAATAATTTTCTTTTTCATCCATTGAAAGTTTTAATTTTTCAAATTTTTATTTTAATTTAGTATTTTCTTCAATTAAGAATTTTTTTTTGAAAGATCTTCTTTTTCAATCAAATTTTATTTTTCTCTTCAGCCAAAGGCAGATTATACTCTTCTTTAGTTTTCTATTTTTTAGTCCTATCTTTTTATATTCATCCATAAGCTCATAAAAGGCATCAAGTAATTCTTCAAAACTAAATTTGAAAAAGTTTTCAATATTTATCTCATTATTGTGAGCCATGAGGCAAAAACTTGCAATGCCTTCTTCCTCATTTTTTTTCATTACTTTGCTCCTCCTTAATCGATGCTTTCTTTGTCTTTTGCTTTTTCTTCTTCTTTTTCTTTTTATCCTCATGAGCCATGAGACCTAAGTTGGGGTGAGCTTCCTTATCTTTTTGAGAGTTTGATTCTTCTTTTTGACTTGCTCTCTCATAAATTATTTTTAATTTTTTTCAAATTTATTTTGCTAAAATGCAAGAAAAAATTATGTTAAATTCATTGATATCCAAAGAGCAATAGAGCATATTTATGACCTTAGCATTCAAATGGATCACTTCTTTATCATTAATCAATGCATTGGGTGTGTGTGAGCCATTGACTATAATTTTTCATAAACTATAATCATGTGCTTGTATGAAAATCTTCATTCTAGTTTTCTAAGAGATATTATTACAACCATTAAAAAGTGGAGATCGATCTATAGAATGACCTTCAATAATAAAAGATTCAATTTAGATTGTCATGATCTTTAACTCAAGACCACTAGGTTAATAAATAATATTAGAGTACCTGCTCTGATACCACTTGTTGTCCAGAAAGATAGCAACCTAAGAGAGAGGATGAATTAGGTTCTCAAAACTTTTTAGCCAAATTAAATCTTAAGCAAGTATGTGTTTTTTTAAACCTAACTTGAGTGATTGTGAGATGATTACAATATGTAGCAGGAGAAATAACTTAATGAATGCAAGATAAGAAAGTAAATCAAGTAAAGCCACACCACAAACATACAAATTTATAGTAGTTTGGTGCAACCCGTACCTACATCCACTCCCCAAGCTCCCATTGAGAATTTCACTATAATCCCTCTGATTACAGTATATTTATTTTTCGGACTCATAAATAAATCTAGTTATTTTCTGAAATCATCAATCAAAATCTTATACTGATAGTTTTTTGAGCTCACTATCAACTTAGTTGATTTTACAAGCTCACCAACCAAAATCTACAATATCCAATTTCGAGCTTGGATGGGCCTTGACCCCAAATTTTTTTTTTCAAAGAAACTTGTAAAGAAATCAAAATACAAGATCAAAATTTTAGCATAAAAGAAAAAATAGAAAATAAACTCTTTTAGATATGGAGAAAGTCGATAAATAGTTGCTCTTTTAATGCTTGACTTCTCTTCTTTGATGTTTGAAAGGATGTTGTTGATGGTGAAAAAGTTTGCTCTTGAAAGTTCACTAAAATTTATGCAGAAATCTCTCTCTTTTTTCTCTTTTCAGTGATATTCAATGTTCCCTTCAAGAAATGATGTTTTTCTTTCAAATCCTCTTGGTTACTTTCCCAATTGATTCTTTAGCTCTTAATATACTTGGAGTTGGCTGGAGAATGAGTTTTGGCCATTGGAAGGACTGAACTAGCCGTTAGAGATAAAAACTAGCCGTTAGAAATAAATCTGCACTATTCTGAAAAATCTGCAGAGCTAGCCGTTGGACTTCGAGTCGACTCAGATGAGATTCAAGTCGACTCGAGTTGTCTGCGAGTCCGCTCGAACTTTTTTTTCAAAAATATAGTTTTCTGTCTTTTCCTGTAACTTCGACTCGAGTAATTCGAATCGATTCGAGGTGCCGCTCGAAGCTTTGAATTTTCTATTCTAAAATATTAGTCTTCTGCCATTCTGTATTTGAGTTGACTCGGATAATCCTTGAGTCGACTCGAAGGCATGCTAGCTGAAATTTCTGCATGTCAAAATTATTTTTTTTCACTATTTTAGTTCATGTCGACTCAGATAAAATTTGAGTTGACTCGGATGACAACCAACTGAAAATTTTTATATATTTTTCTGCTTAAGAGACTGTTTGTCTTTAATCTTTGAGAACTTCTATCATCTTGATTTTTAAGGTCTTTCACAGTATTTAGGCTTCCAAAAACTTCTTGTTTGAGTCTCATTTGATTATTATTATTTCTTTTGAGAGAATTTTTTCTACAAATCTTCATTTTAAGTACCTAAAAAATTCTACATTCACTCGTGAACATATGATTAGTACGATAATCACTCAGTACTTTGTAATTATCAAAATCAATTATAGGATCAACAAACATGAGGTCGGTGGACCAATTTGTGTAATGAACAGGGCAAACCAAGAACTTCCACAAATATTGTCAATTTTTTTCAAGCTGTCATTATCATGAGAGTGATCTAGCTAGCTGCGAATAAAGTATAGTTCTTTGCCCTCATATTGGGTCCAAGGTTTTCAAAGTTTCAAATGGCCAACTTGGTGATTAAACACTGAGTTGGTATTCTACCAAAAAAAAAAAAAAAAAAAACACGGAGTTGGTGTGTTTACCAGAAAAAAAAAAAAAAAAATCACGGGGTTAGTATTGCATCAAAAAAAAAAAAAAACATGGGTTGGTGGACCAGTTTGCATAACGAATAAAGTAGGTTAAGAATTTTCATAAATATCATCAATTTTTTTCAGCCTGTCATTATCATGGGAGTGACCTAACTAGCTGCAAACAAAGCATCCACCGTTGAAAGACTAAATCTTGTTAGACCAGGTCCGGTTGGTGTCCAACCGCCAAGCAAGATGCATTTATGGCGCTTTTTTTTTTTCTGTCTTGTCTTTGTCCATGTTGCTTCCTGGATTGACTGATCCAACAGCTGGTCCAGCCAATAGTTTACTCCCAAGAAAATTGGAAGGAAGATTCGTGACATTCACAGTCCCATCCTCACGTCAGTCATTTCTTTTCTGAAAAAATATTAAAAGTTTCTATGGATACAAATATACATATTAATATAGGTTTCCAGAGAAATGATGGCAGCTTCAGAAGGGATGGAACCAAGACATGAAATAATTTCATGAACAGTAATTATGTGTAACATGCCTACCAAGTAAAAGAATTATAACATGAGACATATATAGCTAATTTTATATGCAGACGAATTGCGGGGTCACAAAAGGTTGTGCTCGAGTTGGATATATATATATATTATTATTGTTGGGGGATACCACCGACCGACCGACCGACTGGAGGGCCCGACCGACTGGCAGCCCGACCGACTAACCAACGGCCGACGGACGACTCTGACTGGCCGATCGTAAGTCGGGCGCAGGCCAACGGACGCCATCAGCGGCTAACCACGGCCATTCCACGGTCTATTCCCGACCGACTGAACCCAGAGGTCCGGTCGCCGACCCACTTGAAGCTCGCCGACCGACGGAGGAGCCCGACGCCACTCTGATGGCCACCGACCTTGGGTCGGCCGACTCCACCAACCGCCGTACGGCCGCCAGACGTTGTCAGCTCTGACACGGACGCGCGGCACAGTTACCTAGGGGTATTGTCCCGCCGAGAGCCGGGTCAACCCTGGTGATTAGACGGCTACACGGCGACATGATTTTCACGGCGGCTCTGACAGCCTACAGTGAGTTGACAGTTCCTCACTTGTCCGCGCCATTAATGACGGCGCCATACCGTGCTCCACTATATATACCGGGGGAAGGCAACAGTGCAAAGATCGATCCGCCCGTCTCTCCCACATACGCAGGCTCGCTCCTCTCTCTTTCTCCCTCTCAGAGCTCTCTGTCTGCATTTTACTGTTGCCCAGTCACCTCTCTGACTTGACCGTCGGAGGGTCCCCGCCGGAGCCGCCTCCGGTCAGTGCGGACTTCCTTTTGCAGGTGCACGCTCCCCGGCGATCGGACGACGAGGCGATTGGCCGCAACAGATTGGCGCGCCAGGTAGGGGACAGCATGACAAAGACAAGAGCTCAACGATCGAGAATCACTGGGTCGGCAAGGCGTTCTTCCCGCCGGGAAGAGGCCTCTCCACCATCACCGGCGGCGGAGCCTAGCTCTCCGCGCCCTGCAGTGACTACGGAGGCGCAGATTGCGGCCATTGTACGGCAGATGACCGTACTGACCGACGCAGTCAAAAGCCTCCAGCAACAACCGGCGGCCCGACCTATGCCTTCCAGGAGCAGCCGCCGACGGTCGCGCCGACCCCTGCCGCCTCCAAGCGAGCACTCCCAACAGCGCTCCCACGGGGAGGAGGAGGGTCGACCTCGGCGCGACGACCGACGGTCCCAGCAGCCCTCTCCTTCCCCATTGGAACGGGCGAGGAAGGAAAAGCGGCCGCGCACACCGTCGGCCTCGCCTTCAGAGTCTTCCGGAGGCTCCACTCCTGGGGTCTCCCAGCATCGACGAGCGGACGACTACGAGCGACGGTTTGAGGAGATCGACCGCCGGCTCGCCCAACTGCAAATGGACGGCCAGAAGTCTTCGAACGACGTCGACTTCCAGACCGCCCAGCCTCTCTCTCGACTGGTCCTCGATGAGCCGATTCCCAGTCGGTTCAAAATGCCGAACGTGGAGCCATACGACGGCTCCGCCGACCCAGTCGACCACCTCGAGAGCTACAAAGCTCTCATGACGATTCAAGGGGCAACCGACGCTCTGTTTTGCATCGGCTTCCCCACCACACTTCGCAAGGCTGCCAGGGCTTGGTACTCCGGTCTTCGATCGGGCAGTATCCATTCCTTCGCGCAGCTCGAGCACTCGTTCGTGGCCCATTTCAGCACTAGCCGAAAGCCGCCGCGAACGTCGGATAGCCTTTTCTCCCTCAAGCAGGGGGAAAACGAGGCGCTCCGGCACTTCGTGGCGCGATTCAACGCGGCCACGCTCGAGGTCCGGGACCTCAACGAAGACATGGCGGTTTCAGCCATGAAGCGGGGCCTGAGGTCGTCCCGATTTACTTATTCTCTGGACAAGACCCTCCCCCGAACATACGCCGAGCTACTGGAGCGCGCATACAAGTATATGCGCGCGGACGAAGGAGCGTCCGACCGACGCCTGGTCGAGCCCAGGGGTCCAAAGGAGAAGCGAAGAAAAGGTCGGGAGCCCGCCGAACCCAGCAGGCCCCGGCCGGTAGTCGGCTTTCTCCACCCCGACAAATCCAAAAATCACCCCGCCGACAGACTCCGAGGTCGGTGCGTCCCAGGTATGACTCCTACACTCCTCTCTCCGCTCCCCGTGCGCAGATCTTGATGGAGATCGAAGGGAAAGAATACCTGCGACGGCCTCCGCCTCTGAAGGCAAAGGGCCTCGACCATCGGAAGTACTGCCGGTTCCATCGGAGCCACGGCCACGACACCGAGCGATGCATCCAGTTGAAGGATGAGATCGAAAATCTCATCCGCCGAGGGTATCTCGGCAAGTTTCGAAAGGGTCCGCCGACCCGACCGATTGCCGATCGACGCCCCCAGCCGACTGAAGAGGCACCGACTAACCAGCCGACGGCTGGAGTCATCAACATGATCTCCAAGCGGCTGGGCCCGGGGACGTCTGCAGGAGGAGAGCCGACGAAAAAGCCGCGCCCGGACGACGTGATTACCTTCTCGGAAGATGACGTTCAGGGCATCCGGACTCTCCACGACGACGCTGTTGTTGTGTCGGCGACAATAGCCAATTATGATGTAAAACGAATTTTTGTTGATAATGGAAGTTCGACAAATGTTTTGTTTTACTCGACCTTCTCCCGAATGCGACTACCGACTGATCGACTCAGTAGGGTTTCCACGCCCTTGATCGGCTTTGCCGGAGACACCGTCACGACAGAAGGAGAAATCACCCTGCCCGTGACGGTCGGTACCGAACCACGGCAAAGAACGGCCTCCCTCATTTTCGCGGTCGTCCAAGTTCCTTCGGCCTACAACGCCATACTCGGGCGACCCGGACTGAACGCCTTCGGGGCGATCGTCTCGACGTACCATCTCCTTGTTCGATTCCCGACTAAAAACGGAGTCGGGGAGATGCGCGGAGATCAACAGCTCGCCCGACGATGCTTTCAAATCTCCGCCCGAAGCGACGAGACAAAGGGTCCCCTGACAATTGACAAACTGGATCAACGGGAGGAGGAAGAGCGGGGTTCGCCGGTCGAGCGGCTCGAGGCGATCCCGGTGGGAAAAAATCCCGACAGAAAAGTTTGGATCGGGTCTCAATTGCCCGACGCCGAACGCCACCGACTGGCGGAGCTGCTGACGGCCAACGCCGACGTATTCGCATGGCCGGCAGCAGATATGTCGGGCATCCCTCCGGAAACAATGACTCACCGACTCAACATCGACCCGACAATGAAGCCGGTGAGGCAGAAGAAAAGGTCCTTCGCCCCAGAGAGGCAGAAGGCCATTAACGAAGAAGTGGACAAACTGCTCGAGGCGGGCTTCATTCGGGAATCCACGTATCCCGATTGGCTCGCCAATGTCGTCATGGTCAAGAAAGCCAACGGGAAATGGAGGATCTGCATCGATTATACCGACCTCAATCGAGCATGCCCGAAGGATAGCTTTCTACTCTCGAAGATCGACCAGCTGGTGGATGCGACGTCCGGATTTCGACTGCTCAGCTTCATGGACGCCTTCGCCGGGTACAATCAGATCCGGATGGCGCCTGAAGACGAGGAGCACACCGCGTTCGTGACCCCCAAGGGCCTCTACTGCTATCGGGTGATGCCCTTTGGATTGAAGAACGCCGGCGCCACCTACCAGCGACTCGTCAACAAGGTCTTCAAAGACCAGATCGGGCGTAACATGGAGGTATACGTGGACAACATGCTGGTAAAGAGCACGCAGATCCCGGACCATGTTCAGGATCTCGAGGAGACCTTCCGCACCCTTCGACGACACCGAATGAAGCTCAACCCGACCAAATGCGCCTTCGGGGTGACCTCGGGGAAGTTCCTCGGATTCCTCGTTTCTCAGAGGGGGATCGAGGCCAACCCTGAGAAAATAAAGGCGATCCTCGACATGCGTCATCCGAACACCAAGAAGGAGGTCCAACAACTGAACGGGAGAATCGTCGCTCTTAGCCGATTCATTTCCCGATCAGCTGAAAGGTGCCTCCCGTTCTTCAAAACCCTGCGCCAGGTGAACGGTTTCTCTTGGTCGGATGAATGCGAACAGGCCTTTGAAGACCTGAAGAGGTACTTGGCTTCCCCGCCGCTGCTTGTAAAGCCGCAGATCGGGGAGACCTTGTATCTCTACTTGGCCACATCTTCTGAGGCGATCAGTTCGGTGCTCGTTCGGGAAAATGAGTGCCGAACCCATCAGCCCATCTACTACATCAGCAAAGTGCTCCACGGCGCCGAAGCCAGATACTCGGAGACGAAAAAGATGGTCTTCGCCCTGACCGTCTCCGCGCAACGGCTCCGACCATACTTCCAGGCCCACGCCATCGTGGTACTCACCAACCAGCCCCTGAGGGCCGTACTGCGCCGACCCGACACATCCGGACGGCTCGCTAAGTGGGCAATGAAGCTTAGCGAGTTCGACATTCAGTACCGACCAAGGCCTGCCTTGAAGGCTCAGGTCTTGGCCGACTTCATCGCCGAATGCCCGACGACCGACCAGAGGTCGGGAGCTGAAGGCCCGGGACGAGATTCGGTCTCTGAGCCGGACCCGATCTCCACCTGGATACTTCACATCGACGGAGCCTCCAACGCTCAGGGAAGCGGGGCCGGACTCCTGCTCACGAATTCGGATGGGGTAGTCACCGAATACGCCCTCCGGTTCGACTTCAAGGCCTCCAACAATCAAGCCGAATACGAGGCACTCCTCGCGGGCTTGAGGATGGCGAAGGAATTGGGCGTCGACAGCCTTCGGGCATTCTCCGACTCTCAGCTGATCGTGGGGCAGGTCAAGGGTGACTTCGAGGCGCGAGATCCGACCATGATCAAGTATCTTCAGAAGGTAAAGGATCTCGTGGCCCGCTTCGTGCATTTCGAGATCTCCCACGTCCCCAGGACGGAGAACGCCCGTGCCGACGCTCTCTCTAGGTTGGCAACGTCGGCCTATGATTCTTTGGGTCGGACGTTTGTCGAAAACCTCCAACAACCGAGCATCGATCGGGTCGAAGAAGTGCAGCAGCTAACGTCTGAACCAAGTTGGATGGACCCGATCGTCCGGTACCTGTCCGACGGGACCAGTCCCGAAGATCCCGCGGAGGCCAAGCGACTTCGATGGTCGGCGTCGCAATATGTGATCATGGACGGCCGACTCTACAAGAGGTCGTTCTCCCTCCCTCTGCTCAGGTGCTTGGGACCGACCGACGCTGACTACGCCCTCCGAGAGGTTCACGAAGGAATTTGTGGGAATCACTTGGGGGGCAAGTCCTTAGCCTTCAAGGTCTTGCGACAGGGCTACTACTGGCCGACCATGAGGAAAGATGCGGCAGAGTTGGTCCGAAGGTGCGAGCCATGCCAGAAGTATGCCAATATTCAGCACCAACCGGCCAGCCAAATCGCTCCCATTGTCGCTCCATGGCCCTTCGCTCAGTGGGGAGTCGATATTCTCGGCCCTTTCCCACCGGCGTCGGGCCAAAGGAAGTTCATCGTTGTCGCCATCGACTACTTCACGAAGTGGGTCGAGGCCGAGCCCTTGGCGCAGATCACCGAGCGGAAGATGGAGGACTTCGTCCAAAAGTCCATCATCTTCAGGTTCGGATTGCCGCACACCATCATCACCGACAACGGACGGCAATTCGACAACCAAGACTTCAAGGACTTCTGCGCCAGGTTCCACATCCGTCATCGACTAACTTCAGTCGGGCACCCACAGTCCAATGGTGAGGTTGAGGTGACGAACCGAACCTTGCTCCATGGACTCAAGACCCGACTGAACGAAGCCAAGGGCCTCTGGGTCGACGAGCTGGGCTCCGTCCTGTGGGCTTACCGAATGACCCCCCGCGTCCCAACCGGAGAGTCGCCGTTCAGTTTGGCCTACGGGACAGAAGCCGTGATCCCGCTCGAGATCGGCCTGCCATCTTCAAGGGTCGAGCAGTACCGCGAGCCGGACAACTCCGAAAGCCGGAGAGCCGACCTAGATCTTCTCCCCGAACTGCGAGATGAGGCTCAAATTCGAATGGCCTCCTACCGACAGAGGGTTGCCCGGTACTACAATGCCAAGGTCAGACGAAAGCTCTTTAAACCTGGCGACCTAGTCTTGAGGAAGGCGGAGGTGTCGAAGCCCTTGGACCAAGGGAAGCTGGCTCCCAACTGGGAAGGACCCTACAAAGTTGCTGACACCTTCGGGCCGAGGGCTTACCGGCTGGAGACCCTTGAGGGGAAGCCCATTCCCCGGACTTGGAACGCCGACAACTTGAAGCTGTATTACCAGTGAATTCTGTAATTCAATCGTTGGAATACAAGTTCGGTTTGAAAAATCGGAGTTCTAACCTTTCGACTACTGATCGGCGCTCAGCCCCGACGCATCGACGCGGACCTGGCACCGACGACACTTCGGCCCCTTACACGGACCGATGCATCTACGATGACGGGAGTTTATACTCCTTCTACGGTCGAATTTTCGGGCATATCCATCGGCCGACTGATCGATCGAGCCCCGACCGAAGAAAGGCTAAAAGCCCACGCGACTGTTGCCGCGACATTCCGACCAGGCTACGGCCGGTCGAGGGATATTCGGCTTACCACCGTCTATCACATGACGCGACCTTAGTCGCACCCACTACTCGCCGACCGACCTACGGCCGGCTGAACGACGCTCGGCTTGCCACCGTCTGTTAAAAGACGCAAAACCCGACTTACTATCATGCCCCCGACACTGCGCCGGATGATGACCGGCTAAGTGCATCTACGGAGGTCCGGCCGCCGAACCTTCACTAGGTTCGGTCGGCTCCCTACTTGACAGATGCGCCCGAACGGCGACTACAATTTTCGAAAACCGACCTAAAGTCGGGACACAAGCTACTTCGGAGCTATGCAAGCCGGTTAAGTCCTACCGACTTGCCCGAGTTGGCGACTTCTCTAAGTTGGCGACTAGGGTTCGACATTACAGCGATAAGAAACATTGCAAACAAGAAGCAAAAGAGAAGACAATTTCACTCATTGATCAAAAAACATTACAAAGTCGGGCCGAAGCCCGATTACATGTATTTTCAAAAAAGACAAAATAAAGATGGTCGGCGGCGCCGATCACCCGTCCTGATCGATCTCTTCGACCGACGGAGGATCAGGGATGATCAGCGTCTCGGCCATAAGCAACGATTGATCGGCTGCCGAGAGATGAGCTTCGGTCGATAAAGGAACTTCGGCCGGCACCTGCTCCGGGACGGCTTCCTCCACCACGATGACGCCTCCCGACGGATGGTCGGCCATTTCTTCCGTTCCTTCTTCTTCGGCTCCTTCCTCGGCGAACAGCGGGACGACTCGGCTGACGTCCACCTCCGGGTACAAGGCATGGACGGCATCCCGACCATCCTCGAACCCGACCCGGTAGGAGGCGAAGCCCGATTCGAGCATCTCCTCCTTGTACCGGTCGGAGGCCCGGAAGTCCTCAACCGCACGATCGGCCGACTCCCTCGCCGACTGTGCCTCGTCCTCAGTGTGGGCCAGCTCCTCCTTCGCCAACTCCGCCTCGGCCCTGGCAATTTCGGCGTCGATTTGGGCGATGGACAAGTCCTCTTCGATTTCCGCGAGCTTCCCCAGGCTGACCCGAAGTTGCTCGCGTTCCCCTTGGAGTTCGGAGGTGGCACTGTCCCGTTCGCGTCGAAGACGACGCACTACCCGACCTTTGTGCTTGGCCTCCTTCTTGGCCGACTTTAGTTCGGCCATGAGCCGGGAGACCTCGTCCGTCAACTTGGCCTCCCGATCGACCGACTCCTGCAGTTGGTCGACCAGTCTCCCTCTCTCAGCCTCGGCCGCTGCCGACCTTTCCTTGAAGGCTGCCCGAACGTCGCCGAACCTTCGGTATCCGGCCTCCAGCTCGGACATGGTGAAGATCAACTGCCGACAGAAAGAAGCCTTGTCAGAATTATGTGGCAAACGAAAATTCTTCTAAGGTAAAAGGTGACGCGAAGCTTACCTCCACCATCGACGGGTAGAACCGCGACAACATTTCGGTCACTTGCCGAGACCGCAACGACTGAACGTCGGTAGGGAGGAGGATCCCCTGGCACAACCTCCTCGCAAGGTTGTGGTCGGCCAGGGCCGACGCACCCTCGGGGTAGTATGCACTGGGGGGCATTGACCTCTCCTCCTCCGAGGGCTCCATCGGGGCTTTCCCCCGATCAGCTGCCCCGACCGACGGGGCCGGCAGCGATGGGACGCTGGAGTTCGACCCGGCGCCCCCCGTTGCGCCGGCGGACGCCTCCGGACGATGTTCGGGTTCCCGAACGACGTCCGGCTCCGCCCGCGGCGGCGAAACCGCCGACACTCCTTCGGCCACTTCCTCGGCCGGCCTCTCCTCGACTCGCCTCTCCTCCACTCGGACAGTCGGAGCCGCGAGGGCTATGATTGGCTCCGACCCCTCGGTCGCCGACGCTTCCACGGTCGGCGGGACTGGCGCTGATCTCTTGGAAGGGCGCGAAGGGCCAGCCCCCGACGCTGGCCTCTTCCTCGCGGCGGCAAAATGACAAATTTCGGCGTCGGTCGGCCTCATCCTTGGCGGTGTCCCTGCAAAACCTACCAATGTCAGAGGCCGGACCAGAACTACCCTCAAGCCGAATAAAAAGAAAAAGATGGGGAATCGGACGATACCTATTCGGGGGACCAGACTCAGGCCAGCATCATAGAGAGCTTGCTCGGTAACAAGCTCCCTCTGCTTCGGGACCGACATATCTTTGAGTCGGTGGAAGTCCTCCCGGTCGTCCACGTCGACCCGACTGTTGTCGTTGGCCTCAGTTCGGGGTACACCCCAGCGAGAAGGAAAGCCCCAAGAAGAGGAAGAGGAAACAAAGAAAAACTGGTTCTTCCATCCATGAATGGACGATGGAAGACCGGTTATGAAAGCAAGACCCTTCCGGGGATTGAAGAGCCACCACCCTCGGGCTTTAGGGTGGGGTCGGAGCACAAAGAAGGCCCGGAAGAGGGAAACGCGAGGGTTGGTCGGCAAGAGCTGACACAACAGCGCGAAAGAAATGATTAGCCGGATAGAGTTCGGCGCCAGTTGCGCCGGACAGAGTCCGTAGTAATCAAGCAGATTCCGGACGAACTCCGGAATCGGAAGTCGAAGACCCGCACGAAGGTCCTCAACATACAGCGCCAGGTCGCCGGGCGGAGGGTGGTTGACCCGACCGCCGGCCCCTGGAGCATAGAGCCGAAACTGCTCCGGGATGCGATAATGCTCCCGAAGCTGATCGACGTTCGGCCCCGAAAGCGAGGAGGCCTCATCTTCCGGAGCCGATCGGGTGTCGTCGGTCGGGTTCCCCGACCGAGCTCCCTGAGTCGGTTTCCTGGTCATTGTGCAGGAACCGAAAGAAGAGAAAGAAGAGAAGAAAGCAAGAAGGGGAAGGAGGACCACGAACCCGATGGACCCTCCGGAGGTAGAGAAAAGCTCTGCCCGCGACGACCGAGAAATCGCCCGGACAGAGTTTCCCCAGCAAATGGCAAATGTGGGTCAGGGTCCGGGAGGTCCTATATATATAGGGCCGACCGACGGCCGAGATGCTCCCGCGCCGACCAAAGTCCTCCAGATGCGCGACGCGTGGCGCCCGCCGATTGGCTAAAGATTCGGTGCGCTTCGCCCCGGGACGCCCGCACCGCCCGCATTAAATGCCGGAGCGGGCGCCGGCCAACCACCTTGACACGCGGCGCGCGGGGGTTGGCTCCGCAGTCGGCCGCCCGCGTCGGTCCGCGTTCCCGATGGGACGCCTCACCCACGATCGGCGCCGAATAATCCGATCGACTGACGCCGTATCGTCCGGCACCCGATCTTCTGACACCGACGTGACGGCTGGCGACGACAAGACGCGGCGTCCGGCACCGGACGCCGGCGCGACTTCTGGCATCGACTAGACGTTCGGATCTCTCGGGGTTCGTGAGGTATCAGACAACGGATCAGCCGGCGGTACGGTCGGATCTGCACATGCGACAAATCCACTCCCAGTCGTCCGGTCTTGCTACCCGAATGAAGGCACCGGCCAGCTCTCCACCCGACCTAGGAGTGGAGGGGGGCAACTGTTGGGGGATACCGACCGACCTACCGACCGACTATCGGAGGGACCGACCTCGGGGTCCCGACCGACCGACCGACCGACCGACCGACCGACTATCGGAGGGCCCGACCGGCTAGCGGCCCGACCGACTAACCGACGGCCCGACGAACGACTCCGACTGGCCGATCGTAAGTCGGGCGGCAGGCCAACGGACGCCATCAGCGGCTAACCACGGCCATTCCACGGTCTATTCCCGACCGACTGAACCCAGAGGTCCGGTCGCTGACCCACTTGAAGCTCGCCGACCGACGGAGGAGCCCGACGCCACTCTGATGGCCACCGACCTTGGGTCGGCCGACTCCACCAACCGCCGTACGGCCGCCAGACGTTGTCAGCTCTGACACGGACGCGCGGCACAGTTACCTAGGGGTATTGTCCCGCCGAGAGCCGGGTCAACCCTGGTGATTAGACGGCTACACGGCGACATGATGTTTTCACGGCGGCTCTGACAGCCTACAGTGAGTTGATAGTTCCTCACTTGTCCGCGCCATTAATGACGGCGCCATACCGTGCTCCACTATATATACCGGGGAAGGCAACAGTGCAAAAGATCGATCCGCCCGTCTCTCCCACATACGCAGGCTCGCTCCTCTCTCTTTCTCCCTCTCAGAACTCTCTGTCTGCATTTTACTGTTGCCCAGTCACCTCTCTGACTTGACCGTCGGAGGGTCCCCGCCGGAGCCGCCTCCGGTCAGTGCGGACTTCCTTTTGCAGATGCACGCTCTCCGGCGATCGGACGACGAGGCGATTGACCGTAACACTCTATAAAGAATCTATGCGCGCGAGAGAACCAGGGAAAGATGATGCATCCTTGAAGTAATGGTGAGGGTGGGATTGAATCCAAATCGGCAGTACCGAATATAATTGTATAGGTTAAGTATTGGTCTACTCCATTGCTGCCATGGCTGATTCAAACGTAATAACTAAAGGACTAATAACATGGTTACGACAATAACAAAATAATAATTAGTAAAGGCAGGCCCTTGTACTATATTAGCTTATCGAATGAAATATCATAGTCATGTACACTGTTTTTCATGATAAACATCAAAAGCCAATCTTTAGAAGTTCTGGCACTTTTCATTCCCTAGTTGGTACAACCAGACCCCACCAGGATAGGGTCATTATGTCACATTGGTCAACTCTCGGCAAGGGTTTTGCTGACCACTGCCCTGGGCAAGGGTTTTGCTAACCAATGCCTTTAGGGTACTGGTTAAGAAATATTTATTATTTTTTAAAAATTAATAAAATTTTTATTTAAAATATCAGAGATGAAGATGATATCCATCATATGAGTCAACATTTTGATTCTTATTAATATTTATTTTATTTTTTTAAAAAAATAAAAATATTTATTACAGATACATTAATGCACATTCTTCTTCATAAGTATCATCAAGCCTGCTTTTCAAGAAAAAAAAAAAAAAACAATTCAAAAGTTTCTAAGCAAAATGAACATGAACACAATATATTCAAGATACCTACTAAATAAAAAAAAATAAATTAGAAAAAAATAGCCACATAGAACTGAAAACAATCCATAAATAAAAATATCTCTAGAGTATTAAATAGAAAAGAGTACATAGTCAAATAGAATTAGTCGCATTCATAACAAAAAAATAAAAAACAACATCCAATTATAATGCTTATGCCTTCGATCTCCTTTGAATTTTTGAAATAAATCCATGCACTTTATCTTCACATCATCCAGTATCAACAAGGTCTTTTCAATGAAAAATAGCAAAAATGAGAGATTAAATTTAACAAAATTCCAAAATTTTAAAAAAAATGTATAGAATCAATAATACCAAAAAATTAATGAAATTAAAGTGAAGCACCGTTACCTAAGCCTTCAAATAAACTATTGGATTTAAATTCATGTTGTCAGAAGTATTTTTCTTCCTTCCTTGTGTGCAAATAGAGGAAACAGTATTTTCCTTTTGAGGATATGTAGCAATATTATGTCCCATACCTTTGCATAGCCCACAAATATTCATCCGTTTTGCTAGTTCTCTCCCACCTTCAATTTGCTTTTGTTTGGGATGCCCCTTTGTTTTTGAAATTGGAGGACAATCAACAAAATCTTGTGGACAGGATGTATTATGTTCTTTGGGATGGTGAGTTAGCTACTTGTAGTTGTAAGAATTTTGAATTTTGGGGCATACTTTGTCGTCACATTCCGAGCATTTTTTTTTATAAGGATTGCTATAAAATTCCTTCTAAGTATTTGCCATCATGTTGGCAGCATCAAGCATCAGATGGCGATGATGAAGTAGAATTCCAAGAGCATATTTTTATTGAGGAAGAAATTGCACCACAAATATATTACCATTCTCATGATGAATTGAATATGGAGCACATCTTTTAAACTCCTCTTGAAACTTCTCATAAGCAAATCGAGCGAGAATGGTATGAGCCTGTTCTTGTAATGGTGACATTATTCTTAAAGAAAAATCTTTATGTTTTTCTAACATTGTATCACGTTGTTCTTTTTGTTCAATGTCTTCAATTGCTACATTAATCTGAAAGTTATTTAACAAATTAAATTGCAAGAGTAATAATAACAAGAATAAATTTCTAAACACTTATTATATAACTAACTTGTTTAAAAAAATCACTCAAACTTGTGTGGGAACTTATGAATCTTTTGATAAATGCATTTATGCTCTCTGATCTTCCTGTGGTAGTCATCCCTCCAAAGAAGTGATCACGAAGATAAGCAAGTACCCAGTAGTTCTTGACTTGATACAAGCCTTTTACATATTTGTTGGATTGCAAGTTATACTTGGCAACCACTTCAAGCCATTGATGCTCAAATTCTTCGGATGTCTCTAACTTAAATAGCTCATAAAAATCAGCACACCATTTTGCATATTTATCAGGAAGTACAGCATTAAACCAACCGCTAAACTTGGAAATAATGTGCATGCAGAAGCTATGTTTTGTAAATGATAATTCTTTTGAGATTGCTTTTGTCATCCATGGATCTTGGTCTGTCAAAATTGTCTTGGATGGCTTCTTCATTAAAGATACAAAAGTCTATAAAAAAAATAAGGAGACATTAGATATAGAATTATAACAAACTTTAGAACACATAATCAAGAAACGTATTTATGCATGCTAGAAAAAAATTGAGCATAACATAAGCACAAAAAATAATAATGTAAAATTTAAACATACCTTCATCAGCCAAAAAAAAAGTAGTTGTGGTCTCATTTCGTAGAAGGGCACATCCAAAAAGTACAGTCTTCCCATGATTATTGATGCCTACAAAAATACCAAAGGACATTTTATAAGCATTCATCTTGTAAGTGGTATCAAACACAACAACATCACCATATCTTTGGTACCAATCAAAACAAGGAAAAAATGACCAAAAAATACCCTCTAACTTTCTCTCTCCATCTGCTATATATGCATATTGAAACTTAGAGCTATTTCTTTTTGCATCTTCACAGTGCTTTAGAAGATCCATAACATCATTTCCTATAACTTGTTTCTTAACTTTCACAAAAAGATTGCAGATGTTCTTTTCAAGAAACGGAAGGTAACCATGCTTCACAATTTTTTCAAGTTCTAAAATACATGTTATTTATCTAACCGAAAGACCTCCTTCTTTTAATAAGAAAATGCGCTCATGGTCATCTTCAAAGATATTCCTATTAGCCGGTAGAAAACGTACCTCTGATTGAGTCAGCAATTTATGGTTATGCTCGTCAACAAATTTGGTAATCTACCATTCCCTTAGAAATATATCATGGCACTTTTGCAATGTAATTCTTAAATGAGCTTTGCATCCACATTTTGATGATTCTCTGTTTTTTTGCTCTTTTGATGGTTCAATAACTTTTAGTGGGACTCTACCTTCATGGTGACAAAAAAAATCACGTTTTATCATATTTTCATTTTTTTGTGATAAATCTATCTTTCCGAATCAAAAATTTATGATTATATGCATATTTTTTATAAAAAATAAATACTTCCTCCTCACTAAGAAAGCTTTGGTCAACAAAAAGTGTAGATTCTGTTTCGTCAAAATTTTTATTTTCCTCTTCAACTTTTTTTGGATGACCATTCACATAAAAATTCTCTTCTCCAAAATCTTCAAAAATTTCTTCACTAAAAAATTCATTCAAATCAAAAGCCCTCTAAGTTGTTTGAGCATTATTTGTAGTTTTGTTCCTAACTTCATTTCTTGTGCTATAATTCATTGTTGAAAAAGAATAAGAAATAAAAAAATTAATAGAAATATTGATGAATGAATGAAAACATATAACAACATCATCAAAATCTGACTAATATGCCAATACAATATAGATGATGAATTTCTATCCTTGTAACTAAATTCTGTTAAAAAAATACTAACAAAAAAAAAAAAAAAAAAAAAGGAATAGAGTAGCACCTTTGACCTCTCAACATCATGTCTAATGAGACTGGATGCGTGAGAGTGATTATGCTCTGCCAAGCCGTACTTCACCTCCAACTATATCAAATTGTGCTTCAAGTTCAGGCAGATATTCACCTTCTAGTAAGTCTTTTCAAGCAACCTTTTAAATTCTTTATGAAAGGTATAATTATTTTTATAAAAAATATTTGTCTTTGATATCACATAAGTCAATGTCTCATATTGGTACAAGAATCTTAAAAATACAATAAATGTTATTTGCTAATCCTCATCTCTGATACATTGAATAAAAATTTTGTCGATTTTCAAGAAATAATAAATGTTCTTTAACCAATACCCTCAGGGCACTGGTTAGCAAAACCCTTTTAGTATGCCAAGAGTTGACCAATGTGACGTAGTGTAACATAACTAAAAAGGTAGTTAAGATCAGATTGTTTATCATCTTCTATTTTATCTATGTTGACCAGAGGCTTTATTCCCACCGTGTAGGACCCAGTTTGGTTCACCTGGAAAGATTATTTTATAAAAAATTAATTTTTTAAAAAATGATGCTTAAAAATATAGTTTTGATCTATCTGATTCATCGTGAAAAAATAATTTATATTTAATTAAATATTTAATTTTTTAAAAAAAATTATATAAAATATTTATTATATTCTTAATAGATAAAATGCCATATCCTTTTGATCTTAAACTCTATATAAATATCAATATAATATAATATTAAATCATAATAATTTATTATATTAATATAATATTAATATTTTAATATAACAAATTTATTAATATAGATATTAATATAATATATTAATATAAATATTATATTAATGTTAACAAAAATATTGCATTAGGATGAATATTTAAATAATATTAATATATTATATTATAATATTAATATAATATTACATTAATATTTATAATAAAAATATAAAAAAATATTTTCATAAAAAATAGTCACTAATTTTATAATATGGGAAGTTTCAAAACTTTATTAAGAAATATGAGAAATATTTTATTAAATTTTTTTTTTTATTCTCTTTTCTTTTAAAACTTTAATCAAATAAAGTATCCTCTTCACTTTTCGAGAAATACCTCTTTCCCCCTCCACTTCTTGATATTTTTGATCTCTTTTTTTTTTTGTTTTCAACTTTTACAACTACATATATCTCATATGCTTAACAATAGTAAATATTAGTGTAAGTACAAAGTATAAAATGCCAGCCAACTTAGCTGTTTTGTTTAGCATTAACTGCTATTTGCATGTGCAAGGCACGATTCCATTTGAATTGTGAGGTTATAAAAAGAGTTGCTCGTGGGTTGAGCCTCATATCTAAACAATATTTATTTTTAATTAAAATTTATATTATATTTATTTAAATTTAATATTTTATGTGTTCAAATCCGATCTATTATTAGCATCTAAAAAAATTATTTATACATATATGAGCCTGAATATTGTATGGTGCATAATATCAAACACTTAATTAGAGTTGGAATCAAAATAAGTTGGTACGAGAATTGAAATTTTTATATCTTTTGATGTATTTGATTTATGATTGGAATTAAAATTAAAATAAAATTTAAAAATTATAAAAAAAATAAAAATTTGATTTTAAAAAATTAAATTTTTTATTTTTTAAAAAATTAAAATAAAATATGATTTTTTTTTAAATTTAAAAAATTATTTAATTTTATTTCTATTCCAAAGTGCAACTTTCCGTCTCAGATTGGAATCGGAGCGGCTCCCTCTCTCTTCCCAACCAAGTGTGTTTAGAGTTCGAAAAATGAAAAAGGAAAGGGAAAGAGGAAGAATGGCAAAGCCCCCGGGAGCCCGCAGAATTGAATAAAACAAAGGCATAGCAAATGGTATGATAAGTATAGTTTACATCCGGATCTTAGATTCCCCATTCTCAGTGGGTCCCACCGAGATAGAGCTAAGGATCAAACTGGCCAACTCTTGGACTCTTGTTTGGTGGACCCCGCCCCACCCCCCACTCATGTAGTGAACAAAAGTCCACATTTAATGCACCCGTGAGTCAATATTCAATTCAGTACATATCCAACGCTAGACGGCAATAAATGATTCCCATCCGAGTTCCTGCCTCGACTTCCGTCTTGTAGCGAGAGAGAAAGATGAGGTCGGTGCTTCCACTCCGCCACCTTCCCTTCGTCCTTCTCCTCCTCCTCCTTCTCGCCGGCGGCAGTCGCGAGGGGGCAGAGGCGGCGCCATTCATCTGCAACGCCACCGCGAAGGCCTTGTGCCGGGCCCTCCTCGGCTACGTGCCCCCCAACGCCACCACCTACGCCGCCGTCAAGTCCCTCTTCCAGGTCCGCTCCCTCCGCTCCCTTATCGGAGACAACGGCCTTCCCCTCTCCACCCACTCCTCCGCCGTCGTGCATGCGAACTCCACCATTCGCGTCCGCTTCCCCTGCTCCTGCTCCAACGGCACCGGCGTATCCGCCCGCAACCACCCCATCTACAAGGTCAAGGCCGGCGACGGCCTCGACGCCATCGCCCGCAACGTCTTCGACGGATTCGTCACCTACCAGGATATCGCGGCGGCGAACAAGATCGCGGACCCCGACAAGATTGAGGTGGGGCAGAAGCTGTGGATCCCGCTGCCGTGCAGCTGTGACCCGGTGGACGGTGCCGCCGTGGTCCACTACGCCCACTTGGTGGCGGCCGGGAGCTCGGTGGAGGGGATCGCGGCGGAGTTCGGGACGGACGAGGCCACGCTGCTGCGGTTGAATGGGATTAGCGATCCGACGAAGCTGCTGGCCGGCCAGGTTCTTGATGTCCCTCTTCGAGGTCTGTTGCTCGGTTCCCCTCTCAATTTCTTAATGAATTGTTCTAGACGTAATCTAATACTTCTTTAAAACAAAAAAAAGTTGGAAACTTGGAGTACCTCAAATTTGTTTTAGAAGTAACCTATAGTTCTTTAAAGCAAAAACGTAGCAATCATGGAGTAGGTCAAATTTTTTAAGAAGCAATCCAGTAGTTCTTTAAAGCAACTAAGGTGGAATCTTAGAGTAGTAAATGAGCAGGATTTGAGATGAAATGCTTTGCAGGTAGTATCTTAGTTCTTTGAAGCAAGAAAGTTGGAATTTTTTGGATAATAAGTAAGGAGGATTTTAAGATGGAGGACTTACACTTCACCATCCATTTCTTTTCCTCTCTCTCTCTTTTCCCCGTCTTTCTAGTTGCACTTTGCCCGTGTATGCTTAATGGTCTAGCTGTTTGTTAATGTAAAATACTGTTTCAAGACCCCAGCACGGATGCTCACTTTGATGCACCAAATGAGTGAGGGCTTATGCTGACAAATGTCTCACTTTAATGTGTTGTAGGTGGAATATTTTTCTGCATCATTTCTTTGCATTATTCAACGGTATATTCCTATTCATAATTTCCTTTTTGGCCTCTTTTTGGATTTTTTTTTTTTTTTTTGGGGGTCCAGTTTGACCTCCTTAATTCTAGCATGCAAGTTCATCTGAATCCCATTATGATAAATTAAATCCTTGTGCACAAGTCTGTCTCCTTGCTTGTATTTACAACTTCTGAATTCTGTCAATGGATGTCATCATGCTAACACCCACATTCTGACATCCTGCCAAAGAACTATATAAAAATGGAAGGGAAAAAGGTGTACCCTAACCTTTTGGGTGCCTGATCATTTTTAGTGTGCAACTATGTGGTGCCACCCATTTGGAGTGGCCTCAATGTTTTCTTCAACAGTAAGACACTATGAATGAATTGAAAATCTAATCCATTTGAATCCGAAAAGGCTAGGGAGTGCCACTTAGATTGGATGACATTGTTCAAATTAAGATTGAGCTTAGAAACCTAAATTATGCGATGATCATGCAGTGGCTCCATGTCTGTCATGCCTAGCATATATTATTAAGTAGGCTGAATATATATCTTTTTGTCTTAGAATATTAATCAAAATCTACTTAATGTCTTGTTGTTATTGAGGGAGACCCAAAAAAAGTCAGATTTAGAAAATAAAACAAAATCATGGTTAACATTTCAGCATTTAATCATTTCATTAAACAAATGATACATCTAGATCTGCTGCATATAAGGAGGGTTCACCTTGAAAGGGTCATTAATTACCATGTCATAGTCTGATTATACCATTAGTAAATAGAGGGCTTCCAGGATTTCCCGGCTTCCCTTCCTGGATCCACAAAATTTTATTTTAGCATTAATGAAAGGAATTTTCAAGGGTTTCCCAGCTTCCTCAAAATTTTATGCTAAAATGAAATGTCTGGATCTGCAATTGGTCCATCCTGCTCTTTAGGCAAAGCAATACCATGTCTGTGAATTGAATCTCAATTTTTGATAGAACTATATTAATTAGTTTTCAATATACATTATGCTCAAAAAGTCTTTGAACACATCACATATATATATGGTTCAGGGGAAAAAAATGGAATGATGGAATGAAATGGGCAAGTTTGTAAAAGCAGCAGTGGATAAAGGATTATTACCAGAAGGAAAATGAGTGGGCGCAAAAAATAAATTATGGAATGAGATGGACAAGTTTATAAAAGGAAGCACTAGGGAAAGGATTATTACTACAAGGAAAATGAGTGGGCAGATAATGGAAGGTTCAATGAGAGTAAAAGAATTTATAACATGCTTGAATTTGCATACTAGAAGAATTTCTCAAGGCATATTTCGTTTGTTATTATTATTGTTATTTTTTTAAGGAAAGCCTATGTGTTATTATCTTATTCCGAAGCTTTGCATGTTAAGAACTTAAATCCAAATTGCATTGTTTTGTAGTGAAGCTTTTAAACTTGCTCTATAAATTCCTGTTTTCTGCTTTCTTACTTGGCATCATGTACACAACTTAGAGGTAATAATGATAATACAGTTTGGTTTATGCATTTCATTCTTTCTGGAATATTACTAACATGCTGGTAGATTGCAACTTAAGGAGCAGGTTTAACTGGATCTTGTCCCTCAACATATTCTTCTTATTCTCTGATTTTCTCCCCTTTCCTCTGTTTTTTTTTCCCAGCAAAGAATTAACAATACATGTTGATTCCACAGCTTGTTCTTCCTCAATAAGCAACAAATCTGCGGACCATCGTCTCCTCCTTACAAATAATAGCTATACTCTCACCGCCAAAGACTGTGTTCTCTGCAGCTGCAGCTCCTCCTCTTGGCAGTGAGTTGTCCCTTTTGGGATCATCTTTTTGTTTGGAATTTATCGTATGTTCGAAAATGTTCGCATGCTAGTATCTGTTCTGAATAGTTCTCTGGGATTCTCTATGTTTTGTAGGCTAAACTGCCAACCTACCACAGGAAGAAGCTCCTCAACTTGCCCTCCAGCCAAGTGTGGAAGTCTTTATCTTGGCAACTCATCATCCATCTCGGCCTGTGAGAGCACTACATGTGCCTATACTGGCTACACCAGTGCCCCCAACTTCACCATTCTGACGAACCTCACCACCCTGCCCCTATGCAACAGTAAGCTTTGTCTCTAACTCCAAAACCTCCTTTTCTAAATCGCACAGATGAGTTGAGATAAAGGTATCATTTCTATCTTTTAATGGTCTCTCATGCTTGTATTCTTTTCCGACCAGATGGGAGTGCGCCGCAGTCTCAGCCAAGTGGCAGTTCTGCTCCAGGGTCAAATTGGATGGAGCTTTTCATTACCATTCACATGGCTTTGCTTTGTTTCAGTTTTCTTTGGCGTGGCAAGAATTGAAAGAAAGGCTTCTACTTTTTTGCTTACTTGGCTGTTGTACCAGTAAATTAGTCTCTTTTTTTCTGACGTATGCGGCATTGGATGTTTTGTAATTCAACAAAATAAGTTCATAAGAGAATAACTTGTTAAGCTGTTTATATGTTTTCCTTGATTTATACTTAGGTTAGCTGTTATGGTTCATGCATGTTAGACCTTGTCGTCAATCGAAAGCAACTCCTGTGAATGTCCAAACCCACAAAATTCACTTCTAGAACGATCTTAATTGAATGGACTCGTTAGTGTTGTCAGGAGTTATAAGACTCCAATTTGGCATCATTCGGCAGGTCTAAATCAAATGAAAAGGTTGTACGTAGTTCCACACGATCAACTATTTGGACTTGGAGGGATCAACCTCCTTGATTCAAATTTTAAAGTTTGAATTTCTAACGCAGTGAAAATTCCTTTTATCTGGGAAGCCAAAATTTGGAAACTGGGAATTTTTGAAATAGAAGTAGTGTGTCGTTTTCTTCATTTCTTCAAGTTACTTGCTGAAGGGGTCATGTAATAATCCAAATCCGAAGATGAAAATAGACGTGTAATTTATCCGCGGACTCGGTCCTATTATGAATAGACCTTACCCGATTACCCGACCAGGAACTCTATACTAGTGCCGTGCGAGTCCGTGGATCGGGTCCAAAAACGGGAATCGTATCGGATTCTATTAGCTTCTGCCGCCCTCCTCGCCGATTAGGATTATTTACTTCTCCTTGAAAACAGAACCGGCCGTTCGTTCTATCGAATCATCGGTGGTTTCGGCTCTCCTTCCTCTCGAGTCCGTTCCGTTTGATTTGCTGAGGCAGGCGGGGGGAAGAAGATAGAAGGACAGACGGAGGGAGAGATAGAGAGAGAGAGGACTAGGGTAAGCCATGGAATCTATACTTTCTTGTGTTTTAATTCTTTGAGACCGTGGGCGAAGAGTTGGAGGCGGTGGAAGCCGAAGCCTATCCGTTCTTGCTCCCTCGAATGCCGTTCTTTCTGCTGGATTTTATATTGGATTCTGTGGAGATTTTTTTCTTTCAATTCCTTGTTGATTCACACCGGCCCTGTTTAGATATAATTTGACGACTTTATACTGTTGGGGAGCAATTGGTCCTATTTCCATGGGCGAGTTCGACGGTTTTATTTTTGTCATTGTTTTTTTTCCCTTCTATACTATAGAAGAATTTTATTCGTTTTCCATCAATTACGCGATGAAGTTACCCCCCCGCCCTCATATTTCTGTTTGATCATTTATATCAGGATGATGTTTGTAATCTCGGAAGAAAAATATGGTTTTGTGAAAATTGTGGTTGTCAAGATAGGGTTTTCTTTATGTGGTGTCAAGGAACTGTTGTGGTTGTTTATGTTATAATTTTTTACCATTTTTGGATTAAGGTTTGCAAGATACTGCATGTGCGGAGTGGAATTTTTGGGGGTCAAGGAGCGTGGGAGACATGAGGATGTTGAGGTGGTTGTGGGGTAAGCTCGGACGTATGGTGTTAGAGTTTTAGTAAATCAGATGATGATTAGGAATGGGGGAAAACGGTTTGAGATGGTTTAAAGTTCTCAGGATACGTCAGAATGCAGTGGCGAGGGAGGGCATCACGTCTTTTATAAAGGTTGAATGGTTGCTAATGCTTGGTTGAGATCACTGAAGACTTGGATGGAGGGGGGGAGGCTTGTGATTGGATGACATTCTTTTGTTGCAAGAGGAATTGGCTCTTGATAGGGGTCATTTGTGAAGGTGAATCCATGTAGCCAATTCCTCAAATTGAGGGGATGAGGCTTGTGGTTTATATCTGTGTCTTATTCCTTTGATCTAATATCCAGTTTCTGTGGGTAAAATCCTTTTAAAAGAGTTAACGTATCAAGTTCGTAATCTTTGGTTTCTCTTCTTGCAGAGGCAGTGGATAACCTGAATTTATCTGGTACCTGTATCTGTTCTATTGTTATAAGCTCAACATAATGAAGGCTATTCATCAGCATGGACTTCTTCCTGGATTGACAACCAGTGATCACAATGGAGGAGGCAATAAGAGAATGAGATATTCTTTTAGGCCTAGTTCTTCCATCTTGAAAGAATATTGTCTGTCCATTGATCATGCAAAGTCGTCTCTTTCTGCTTTTAATGCATGTAGAAAACGTACCGTTCCTGTAGTCAAGAGTCAGTCTT
Organism: Elaeis guineensis; assembly: GCF_000442705.2. Taxonomy (NCBI): domain Eukaryota; kingdom Viridiplantae; phylum Streptophyta; class Magnoliopsida; order Arecales; family Arecaceae; genus Elaeis; species Elaeis guineensis. The sequence continues at coordinate 11,817,117 of NC_026004.2, read as the reverse complement.
GTTCAGATTGTGACACGGGTCCATATGATGTAAATGGAAGACCCAGTCAGAAGAATGAGTATCATTTGGATGGCACTAAGGATGGCATACTGTAAGCTCCCTATCAGTTGTTCCCTCTAATTGTTCTTTTCAGTTCTAAGTTTGTCAAGGTTTAGGACAAAATCTTAATGGCTATTTACATAGAATAGTATAATATTGATAGCGCTTTGATCTTATGTAGCAGAATTATGTCAATATGTTATTGCTTAGGCAGTTCAAAATAATCACGAATATCTTTCACCACATGATAGCAGTTAATTTGTTGCTCTCTGTCACATGCATACTGCACATGCAACATGTGAAATCCCTTAGTGCATACCCTAGTTATTATATGCTTTTTAAATTGTCCCAAACTGATGTTATCTTTCATTTTGTTTGGATTTCCTGAATTCCAAATGATCTAACAGAGTTGTTGCAACAACTGGTCTCTCTTAGTTAGTCTTTCTTGGATTACATATATCAAATAAAACACTCCTATGAAAGTTTCTGCAACATTATTTTAGAAAGATGAGCATTTTTTTGTATATGTATCTTCTGTATACTAAAATGTGTAGACTGATGCTACATACTCGAATGCAAAATGATCAGGAGTTGACAAAGTGTATTCCATTAACTGATTGGAGCATGGCATGATAACCTTTTTTTTGCAAAACTGAGTTACATTTATTTCTGTGAACCAAATGAGCCTTCAGTATTCTCAAAATCATCTTTGCAGCCATTGATCTTTCAGAAAGAGAAAGTTCTTCTAGCACTTCATACAATGAAGATTACCAACATACATGAAAGGGAGGCTATCTAGGCAGCTTCATGTTCATTTTCTTATTCCTCTTCTTTTTCCCTTCATATTCGTTTTGGGATGGCAACTTGCATACATATTTTTTCTTTTCTTTCTCATTTTCTTCCTTCTTATTTCTTCATCTACATTCTTCTACCTCCTCTTATTTGTTGCCTCTCTCATCGTCCCTTTTCCCAGCCCTCTTCTCCTTGCATTATTAGTTTCCACCCTTTGGCTTCTTTATTTTATCTTCATCTTACCTTTTCCCTCTTTCTTCTATAAATTTCTAGGAGTTGTTTTGGTCCTTTCCTACTTTCATGTCATCCCCTCTTTCCTTCTTCCCTATTGGTCTTTATGTTTTGCTTAGTGTTTTTATTGTTATTCTCATTGTTGTTGTTAACTATCAACTCTTTTGCACACCTTAGAAAAAAAACATAAAGTTTGATAGTTAAAACACTAGGAAACTTGATAAGGAATAATTAGATCATATATACTTGAAAGTTGAGAGTTTGGAGACTACTCTTTTCGCATGTATACAGTGGGATTTTATGTCTGACTTATGGTTAGCAAGTTGCAGTTGCAGAATAATAGTGTTATCTTTAAAGCCCATGATGACACGGATAGATTTGTGGGCTATGAGCACAAAATGAAAAGCTGATTGCTTTTGAATGATTTAAATTTATATGTGCTGCTTCTGTAAAGTCTATATTGGTCTCTTGTTTGCCCTTTTCTTGATTTAGAATTGGTTTTCACCCCAGATTCTATATTGCCTGTAAGGGAGAAAAGTGAAGAAAATATCAAATGATTTGCAGTCTGTTCTCAACACTTGTTTTATAAAGTTTATTCTCAATACTTGCTACAGTGCATTCTTCAGGCTTTTTACAATATGTTTGTAGCCTTGTTCTATGACAGGATTTATGATTAACTGTTGTCAATTCTGACAGTAATTCATGTGTTTTTCCCCAGTAAGTTAGGCAGAAGTCCTGCCAATGTTCTGCATCCTGGTAATGTGAGAAATGAGCTTATAATTCTTGCTTTACCAGCTATTGTCGGGCAAGCTCTTGATCCACTTGCACAACTGATGGAGACAGTATACATTGGTAGATTAGGTATTGTCTCTATGCTGCTACAGCTCTCTAGCACCACTATGCTGCTGGAAATGTGTCATTCCCTTTGATTAAATCAATTTCTTCCATGGATATTACTTGTTTTACTCTTTATATCTATATTTGCTGAGGGTCATTTTTTTCAATTAATTTGTCATTGCTAACCTTTTATATATTTTATTTTTGTAGATTTATATGTTGATAATGTGATTAGATTTCTTTATTTATAACTGTAAAATACTGAGCTGTTGGACTGTAAAGGATGGATCAACATGAAGTCTGGACTGTCTCTGGACCTTACATTTACTCTCACAAGAACTCCAATTTCATATCATTGAGACACTCTTATTAGATAGTGTGATGGGTTTGATCTTTGGTCTACACTCTATTTCCTCTTCGAGATTTGATTTGTCAAGTTACAAGTACCATGGTTCACCTACTTTTTTTAAGATTTGAACCATTAAATGTTAGCTCATCTATTGGGAATCATCTGCTTGTTCTAAGTTTGCAAATCCGAGTTGCTTGTTGGGGACACCTATGTAACAGGAGTTGAATACTTTGTTTTCTTGTTATTCTTAGAATGTCCTTGATGTTGCAGAAGTTGGGCAGCATTTTAGCATTTAGCAACCAGGATAGCTGCACAAACATAACTGCTTGAAGGGGGAGCATGTTTTACTGGATTATGATCTGAGTTCATTGAGGTGTATCTTTGAGTCCTTCAGTAGTTTAGGGTGGAATGGCCTGACAAAAGTCCAACTTCTAAAATAAAGCTGTCTTTGTAAGCTATATTGATTTTTTAAAAAGTCAAGAGTTCAGTTGTCCTCAAAATTATCTATTTCATTGGGTAGGCAACTGAGTCTGTAGCTAGCAGAAGGTCATTCTACTATACATTCACAGATGCATATATGCACATATTTATTTTATAACACGTATACATTTATAGTTGGTTGTTCAGAAATGTCTCATAGCTAACTTTTCGGGATCAACCCAACTGCTTTATAATGCAGCTTAGTTGTAATCATCCTATTGTGCATGACATTTATGTGATATTTTCATTCTGCATTTGTTGGAACCTCTAGATAATTTTAGTTGGTTTTGATCTTATTTGTCCAAAGGTCCTGTGGAGTTAGCTTCAGCTGGGGTTTCAGTGTCCATCTTCCATATTATATCGAAGCTCTTTAATGTTCCATTATTGAGCATCACAACTTCATTTGTAGCAGAAGACGTTTCAAAATATGCCACTGGACAAGCTATTTCAGGTGCTCCATGGTTAAAAAAAGAACATATATGAAAACCTGAGGGGATCTTTGCCTAGCTGACTTAGATCAATGGTTTTGTAGGTAGGGGTTTTCCAGAAGAGAATTTCAAGGATAAACAGGTATGCAGTGAGATGGTAGAGAGACTGAGACTACCGTCTGTGTCCACTGCCTTACTTTTAGCTGCTGCAATTGGTACCATTGAGGCTGTAGCTTTGTTCTTGGGAGCTGGCTTGTTTCTTAACATCATGGGTGTGCCACTGGTAAGTTCCTGACGGACTTCAAGCTAACTTCAGGACTATTGGCCCTTCTTTCTTCTGTCTTGGAACTATTATCTGTCATTGCTACTGAGAAAAACCCTGACCTCTTTTACTTCTATATTTCAAGCATTATTTTTTTTTGCAGTTGCTCCCGTATAAAAATTCTTTTTTTTTTTTTGCATGCAAATGCCTTCATTTGCCCAGAAGCTGAGATCGCAATATTTGATGCGAACTCTGTTCCATCTTTTATATTCATGGTTTTCTATTTACAGGGGAAGATTGTTTCATAAAACTCATTTTCTGAACAGGCTTCACCTATGCGTTATCCATCAGAGCTGTTTCTTTCTTTAAGAGCCTTGGGGGCTCCTGCAGTTGTAGTTTCTTTGGCAGTTCAAGGTGTCTTTCGTGGTTTTAAGGATACAAAGACTCCTCTGCTTTGTGTAGGCAAGTTTGCATAGAGTATTGAAATTATATGTCATATGTACTGTGGAGCTTTTCTGTTTATCTTCTAATACGTAGCTTCAAGTAACACATTTGGCATTGATGCAGGACTCGGCAATCTTTCAGCTGTGATTTTACTTCCAGTACTTGTATATTCTTTCCATCTTGGTATAACTGGAGCTGCTATTGCCACTATTGCATCTCAGTATGTACCATATTCCATTAGCCTTACTGTATAATTCCATTAGTACTTAATAAAACTAACCTTTAATAATTTAGTACTCCGGGACACTGATGAGTTGACACAAAAATGATAAATGTACTCATGAACATTGGAAGTTTTTAATTATATTTCCGCCTTTCAGTTTCATAATATTCATGTTATCCAAGGTTTCAAATACCAATAGTGTACATTGTACTGTTTTTTTCTGCCAGAATGGTACGGTACTAGGTACTGACACAAGCAATGGGATTGTGTCCTGTATCGACATACTGTGTATCGGTGCCAGAAACCTGCTAGAAGATGTAGTGCCCGTCGTACCATCTTGTTTTGGTGGTTTTTGAAGCCATGGACAATGCTGGAAACCTGCCAGAACAGTATGGTTGCATATGATGAGATTTTAATTGTTTATAACCTCATTGGTTTTATATTTATTATTGGTGCATATGATGTAGCATGTTGAAGTGATCTTCATTTATCATGTGAATCTGTATAGCATCTATTATTAAGATCACAAAGGGTATATTTACCCAAATATTCATAAATGAATAATCTGTAAGAGTATATTTGCTTTATGATTTTAGCTGTATTATGGAGTTCCTTGTAGTACCTGTTTGAAGTTAACCTTTTAAATGTTTCAGGTATATTACAACCTTTCTGCTTCTCTGGTCTCTTGGTAAGAGAGCTGTTATATTACCTCCTAAGATCGAGGATCTGCAGTTTGGTGGATATATTAAATCTGGTGAGTAATATATTGGAAATAAATTTAGTGGTTCAGAACATCTGCAGCTTTGATTCTGAAACCAAATCTGATGCTGTATGGTGATAGCATGTCTCAAACAATTGTTACATAGCTATGGATGAGGTCTCCACAGTTTTTTTTTTTTTTGATCCAAAAAAGGTCTTCTGCAACATTATTGTTACTAGATAACTTCTAGCCATGCAAGGTATTTGCTTGAGTATTAGTGGCAATATTTAGAGTCATGTTGTGCATTCATCATTGTTGCATTACATTTTCAATCATGTGATCTGTAATCCAATCTGTAGATTAGTTTACCATATCAAAACAAATAGCTGTTGTTATCATTGAGATAAGAAGCTAGATGCAACATATGTGCTAGAAATTTAAACCGACGTTGTGCAAGATCATTAGATTGGTTAGAGGTTGAAGAAAATTGTTTATGATTAATACTCAAAGATGAAATTGAAATTTTAGAGTTTGCTTGATTTCGTAGCATCTTCCCTGATATACATAGTGTCAGATGATCTATGCCCTATGAGTAGGAAACAATACCAAGGATGGAACGTATAGAATCCAGTTACAAACCTTTTAGGATAAAATTCATAAGAGATATGCTACAGATTTTTAGATAAGAATACAAAAAGGAAATTTGAATGGCGTCGAGTATGTATGTCCTTTAACGTTATAGGCTACTCAAACATTTTAAACCACTTTAAGCTGAAGGTGGGTTGTACACCTGGAGTTTACTATGAGATGAACCAATATAATATGTACAGTGCATCTGCTGATGATAATCTATTATATGGTAAAGTAGGGATGAGGATAATTACAGGAATGACCCACATGGTGCATTGAGATGATGCATGGTTGTAAGTGACCATTAATTAGAGGTAATGAGTTGTGGTAGCTTTGATGCAAATGATGAATTGTTATAGAAGGGGTAGTGTTAGTGATCATGGAGGCCAGCATTTGATTCAAGAAGTTACCATCAGTAGTTAGTACAATTGCATGAGACTGGGATAATTATCAGTTGTATTAAAATAAAATCAGCTGCAGTTTTTCTGGTTTCAGTTGTCTATTGGGTAAATTGATGTGAACCTTAACTGAAAATGCTATTTTCTTTCCATGCATAACTACATATTTAGTATCTTCAATGATTCCTTTTCTTGGGTCATCTAGATCTTCAGTCTATTGTGAGATTCCGACCATTCCTACCAGTTTTATTATTTCTTGTTTCTTATGTGTCGTTCTCTGAATTAATGCAAGTTATTATTGGAAATTTTGATTTCTTAGGGGGCTTGCTTCTGGGAAGAACTCTCTCAGTTTTAGTAACCATGACCCTTGGAACATCAATGGCTGCACGACAAGGGCCATTGGCTATGGCTGCTCATCAGATTTGCTTGCAAGTATGGCTGGCTGTATCGCTACTTACAGATGCATTGGCTGTTTCTGCGCAGGTAGGTGGAGATTTACCAAGTCTGGATCATGTGCATGTCCATTTCTCTTGATGGCCATGTAACATAAACAATTCTTTGCATCCAATTTTGGTTTCTTTAACTTTTAGAAGCCATTCCTCACCACTTTGTCTGTGTATGAGTGGATGCTGATCCATTTTTTTTTAGCCTAGGGATTCTGATTTTTATTCTCATCGGTTTATTAAACTATTCTTGCTAATTGGTAGGCATTGATCGCAAGTTCTTTTGCCAAATGTGACTACAATAGAGTGAAGGAGATTACTCACTACGTCTTAAAGGTAATCCCTTTATTTTGTATTATTACATTGAACATTAAGATGCAATATGAGTTCCCAGTAATTTGTTACTAAAATATTATTAGCTTACATTGCGGTCTGACAGACTTGGTTTATTGACTGAAGCACACTTTTAAGCATAATTTGATTTACTTTGTTATGGAACTACTCTGACCAACACATGTTTTTCCTTTCAGACAGGATTGTTTATTGGTATTGCTTTAGCTGCAGTCCTTTTTGCATCATTTGGTAATCTTGCAGAATTATTCACTAAAGATGCAGGAGTGCTTCAAATTGTTAGAACTGGTGTTCTGGTATGCATATTTTGCATTATATTTGAATTAGCTTTGTCTTCATTCTTGACCTCCTTGATTTTTCTCCTCCAATTTATTTCAGTTTGTCAGTGCCAGTCAACCAATCAATGCTCTTGCTTTTATTTTTGATGGTCTCCATTATGGTGTTTCAGATTTCTCATATTCAGCTTGCTCTATGGTATGTTGCACCTTCTGAAAGCCTAACTTCATTGGTGTCAGCTTGGTTTACACTGTGTTGGCCTTGACATAGTTTTGTTGGTTTTCCAGATGACTGTGGGAGCACTATCTTCTTTATTCTTGCTATATGCTCCATCCATTTTTGGCCTTGCAGGAATTTGGTCTGGCTTGACCCTTTTCATGAGCTTGCGAATGTCTGCGGGATTTTTGAGGTAATTCATGCATGTTAATGGAAGTATTAGTTATCATGCTTGCGCCAGTCAGCATATTCATCATTTTCCATCCTTCCGTGTTTATTATCCCATGATGGTTGTTCATGCTTGATGAATTTAATATTTGTTTAGTGCAACTTATTAGTATGCAGAGGCAGTTTGGTAATACAGTTTTTAACTTGTATGCTGTAGCTCATGCTCAAACTTGACATACCTACCTAGTTCACAATCCACATGGTTAGTTTTTCTTGCCATCAAAATGTATCTATATCTATATCTATATCTATATCTAGATCTAGATCTGTATTTATATCTATATCTATATCTATATCCATATCTAGATCTAGATCTGTATTTATTTCTATATGTATATCTATCCATCCACACACACACACACACACAAGCCTCTAGATCATGGTTTCTTGCTTCAACTGAGCTAGACTGACACTGATCAAAATTGGACCTGCTTCCATCATGTCTATATAATACTGGTATCTTGAGCTGCAAATGACATGAGGTGTATATAAGCAGCTTGGGATCTGCCGATGGTGGCTTATTTAGGCTTGGTTCATTTAGGAGATGGCTGAGCTCAAACAGAGTTCAGAGCTCAGCTCATTTACATTGGTGGCTTGCGAAAGTAAAAGGTTGCTTAGCTCATCAATAAATGCTTTGCTCAGAACATATGAACTGAGGTTGAATTACTTATGTTAAGCTCAGTCAAGTTTGAGCTGAGCTCAAGCACACCTTTCCTATGCTGAACTGAGCCTGGGGAGCCTGATACTTGGATCATCCGATCTTGTATGCATTTATATGAATGCTTACACCTCCTTGCAATGTTACCTCCTCCAAATGACTTCTCTATTTTGAGTTGTGTGTGATTTGGTAATACAAATACTTGCATGCATTAAGTAACTTAAGTTTGTAGCATCATACTTATCCGATTTCATGCAAAGGCCCAAAGATTAATTTTAATCAAATTATGAAGCCTTCGTTTAGGTTTACAACTCTTATGTTGGATATCATCAGTCATTGAAAATTTTATCTTACAGCTCGTATACCTATTTGACTATTGTGCATTCTTGTTCTTTTCTGAATCCCTCAACATCCAAGACTGGAATCTCTACTCTCATGTTTGATAGTGTTGTCTTAATTTTCAACAGAACATCCAAAAATATTTTTCAATTAATTCTTTTTGTTGTTCATTCCATCCACTGTCTTCTTGGGCACATATTTAGAGAGTATTGGAACCATACCATACCTCATCATGATTAACATCTATATTTTGATTCAACTGAAGCTGGCTGCTTTCATTTTGCAGATTATATTGGAAAACAGGTCCATGGTGGTTCTTACAGCAGGAAATTCCAAAATCTGAGGTAGGTGATGACATCCTAGCTTATTTAATGCTTTAATTTATAGTTACTACAAAAGCATATTTTGTAATCATGTTTTATGTAGTGAGCTATCATATTTATGCCTATGCTCAAAAAGCCTAATGGTCAGATAAAAGTTTATCTGCTCGTTTTGGTAGAAAATTGAACCTAATGACATCATGGAATCCTTTGAAAGGATGTTGAAGAAATCTCCCTCAAGATGTTTGTGCTTGAAAAGACCAGTTTCGAAGATAACCATAACTTGCAAAACTTTCCCCATTAATCTCGTGTTTCCATCACTTCCAATACAGGGCCTCTGGTACACAATCACACGGTACCCCGAATATCAGCTTCCTTCTCTCCTTTTCTTTTCTTTTCGTTTTTTACATAATCACTAGGTTTTGAACCCCAGACCTCCTGAAGGAGGAGCCCCTGAGATTGAGGTGCTAACCAACAGTGCTAAAGTTGCTGTTCATTCCTCTTCTTCTTAAGAACTTTCAAATAGAAATTGTTTTAAAGCTTTTTGATCCCCTCCTTGTCATTTAGTATCAAAACATGTTTTGTACTGTCTTTAGTTCTCTGCATATGAATGTATCTGATGCGCACGCCCCCTCCTAATTGCCAAATTTGAGTTCGTGAAACACATTATGGTGGTTGAGATGCATCAAAACGTATTTTCATTATTTCTACCCTACATGAGTTGGATAGATAACATCCATGCTTTTTTTTCCTTTGTAAAACTCCACCAATATTTCATTTCTTGGATTTTCTTGGTTATGGACTGTAATCAAAGTTTCATGTATGAAACTATGCTGCGGGCCCACTTGAAACGTCATACATGAGAAAACCATTTGAAGGAAATTAGCTTAAGCATCAATTAGCAGTTTTTTTTTTTAATTTCTTACAATACCAGTATATGCGACTGCTAAACTTGCATGCTTTCAAAATTATTGAGACTAAATGGAGAAAGCATTATTTTTTAAACTCTAGTATAATGTTTGGACAATTCGTGCTATGTGCCTAAAAAAATAAAAGTGATGCATGATTTTCAGATTAAGGGCTAACCTTGAAGTTTCACATCAATCTGTATGATTTGATTGCCATTATATTTGTAATGACTGTTATAGAAAGCATTCTGATTTCTTTCTTTGCTGGCATGTCCTTGTGATACCTTCTGGCCATGCAGCCCCAGTATGACTCAGTTACCGTGGCCCCAGTTGAAACTGGCGAGGTGGAGTATGCAAATGCACTCACTGATTGAAGCGCATCTATAAACCGTGACCAAGAATTGACAGTTTTCGTGCTGGAAATGTGGATCAGTCTCAGTTCTTGCTAGAAGATAACAATGTCAATAATTATAATTTGCATTTTTTTCTTTTTTTGTTTCTTACAGCATTTGATTTTTTTTTTTTTTTGGGAGATATGCGAAGATCAGAGCATTGTGTGCAAAGTGGGAATTTTCAGTGGGAAACCAATATTTCTTTCCTTCTAAAGAGACATTGTGATAATTCCTCTAAGAAGAAAGAGCGTGTTACTACTAGAATTTGCATTTGCATCTGCCCTCCATTCCCAAAGCTTAATAGGAAAGGAACGAGCAGGAAAGAAGCATCGGCTAGCCATTCCTGATTATGGTTGAAGATTGTGCTCTACCCCGTTCTTTTGTCCAGGACCGAAAAAAAAGGATGGTCATATATTGGAAATCAGGAAATAAATTAAAAATGCTATTCTGTCTCCTGTTCGAAAGCTTTGGAATTAACAATTTGACACTTCCAATTCCCTTTCATCCGTCGTGCCGTTCATACCATCATAAGATAGTTAAGAAAAATGATGCGAAGGACATGGCTTTGATGCAAGCATTGCTTGAATGATATTAAAGGATTCCATCTTTTCAAACATACGTTATTAGATGGACGACTTCTGTGATTCTTACATGACGTATTACCAATAAATTTATTACTTCACAAGTTGCCTTAGAGGAGATGGGATTTTGTCACCATAACGATCATGGCACTATTATCTCACTTTTTGTAATACACATGAATTTAAATGAAAGACAGACTTGTAACAAAGAATATACAGAAATTCCGGCGGTAGAAGTTAATCGATTACATGTTTATAAAGGAATAAAGCGTGATTGTCAAAACAAAATTGTTTGCAATCACACAAGCCTCCCCGGACCGACAGTAGCAAGCATTGCAAGCACAATTTGAAAGACTGCCTTGCAGGAAACATTTAGTCAAACACTTGGTTGTCGTTCACCTAGCCAAGCAGCACCAATTATCTTGCATGTCTTCTAATACCTCTACAGCTTCAGCCCTACCTAATTGTCTTGCATGAACCATCACCACAGGATCTGTCTGCAACATTATATTCTAACATGCTGAAAAAACTGCCTAATCAAGGTTGGACTCAACCCCTTCATGATATTATCAAAATAATAAAGCATTGGCTGAACATATAACGTGTTAGAAAGGGTTGTCTTCTAGTCCATACCTTGATGTAATGCCATCAGAGCTGTTCCCGCCCATGCATTTCTTGCCATAAATCTAGAAGCAACTTAGGAAAATGATAAACAGATGACTTGCCCCTATTCAAATTCAAATTGAAAGGTTTGAGTATGTTGGTCTGCATTTACTCTTTGATATCCTTGAACAAAACATGAACATCAATAAAACTGAAGATAGCAAGAACAGCCTGAAATAAGTTCTTAATTCTTGCATCCCAAGTTCGAGGCCCTCAATTTTCTTGCTTTCCCTACTATCACCTATCAAGCTTCCATCTACTACATTACCACCTATAGGAACCCACTTGACCGCAGAGACTGCCAAATGGATACTGTCTATCCGGCTGGGCACCATCTCAAAAAGCATGAGGAATGTTGCAACCCATTTGTTGAGCACTGTCTGAAAGCCAAAATAGTATTGCATAAATATTCTAATACCGCATCTAAAAATAAAAAGTAACAATCTTTTTCGGATCACATACATTGAATGTAACTTTATCTACTGGATTGAACATTTTGAAGCAGTCTTTTGAAGAGGCTGACAGGTCTCCATAAATCTGCTCATTGAAAAGGTCAACAAAATCATTCACTTTGAATGATTTACATAACTTTGGTAATTGCCGAAAATAATTGCTAACTTGCCTCGAAAGTGAAAGCCATTGGAACCTTGGCAATGTCATACATGTAGTCAGTTGTTGTTCCATGTGCAAGATACCTGCAAAATTAGTTAGTTTAATAGCAGTATATTTTGGAATTCTCTGATTTCTATTGGTAAATATCGCTCAGTTATGGTACAAACCCAACAGAGCCTCCACCAGAACCAATTAAGCATTTGTCTTGAAAGTAACGATGATTCAAGTCTTGTAACATTGACCTCATTAAGCGTGATGTGAGTCCGCTCGGTGTAGAATTTTTGTGATCATATGGCATAAATAAAGCCTGTAACCAAACAAAAAGAATGAAGCAGAGGAAACGAAAACAAAGATCCCCACCCTAACCATTTCAGTCCATTTAATCACTATTTCCCAAGTTAATGCACTTAAAATGTTACACCACAAGCCATGGGAATCAACACCAGGCAGAGAACCCTAGGACTGGAGGAAAAGAAAGGTGGATTCGATTGTTTAACCTACCAAATTTTTCACAGCTGAGAGGATAAACACTCACAGATATACACATATAAAGCCTACAGGATCAAGTTTATGTAGTTTGTAAAAGATCTTCTTTATGGCAAACAAAACATTGGTTCAAGAGCTAAAGATTTCATTTTAAAAAAAAAAAAAGAAAAGAAAAAGATGGGTTGTTCAAATTGAAGATTTATACTATTGGCATTGATCCAGACCTCCAAAAATGCCTAGAAACCACAAACCACATGTTTTGAAGGTCTCTAGCCTGCACATCAAATGAATGAAAAACAGACAGCTTTAAGGGCATGATATGACATTTTTCTATCGAAATAAATGTTTCAATTCATATATCCTATCATGTATTTTGGAACATTAGTTGCAAGAGTCCTCTTTTGCACCAATTTGATGTATAGGTAGCAGGCTGTCAAAACATGTAATGATTGATTTTTAGGCGTGTCTAGTGGTGCATCATGATATATAGATATTGATAAAATAAGGGCTTGTTTGGGAAGTTCCCACTGGATCTAGCAGGATTAGCAGGGACAAGAGCTTTTTCTCCTTTTTCCTTTTTTTCTTTTAATGATATTTGTCGGGTGCGAGTGTGGGAAGCCAGGGTGGGGATTTGGAGGGAGGTGTTGCGGGGGTGCAGAGGGTTGCAGGGTCCAATCCCTGCTGGATTCCGGGAGAAAGGGAAAAAACTCTCGAAGTCTTTTTTTAATCCCTCAAGGATTGGGCTTGTGTTCCATCGCAAGGGAGCCCTTCTAAAACAAAAAAAAAAAAAGCACATTCTCTCTCCATCTATTCTACCAGTATTTTACCAAACAGGCCCTTATGGATTTTGAGTTATTAAATATTTTACTAAAGATTTAACATTTGGTGTGAAGTCTAACACTGTGTTATATAACCGGGTTTTGATTTTTCAGGTACTGATTAGCTTAAACCAGACCCAACACAATAACACTTCAGGTGTTCAAATTTGGGATCCAAACCTGACCCTATGGGCTATCAAGCTTGTTTTTCCCATGGCCCAAATCCAAGATGGTGGGCTAGCTCTCATTCATGTTAGGTGGGATATCAGCACTATATTGCCAGCCCATCCCTCTTCCGATCATGCTTTTTTATTTACCTTGATTGATTAATGTTAAACTACTTTATTTTTGTCATCGATTCCCTAAACCCTGCACTATCACTTTTCTTTGCTTTTCTAGTGTCACATGACTCACCAAAGCTTTGTCAATGCCACACCAATCTAGCAACCTCTTATACTGTCTCCAACTTATATGAGGACAATTATTATTGTATATGAGTGGTATGATAAGGTTTTGATTATTGAAGGATATCACCATATTATCAAATGCTTGCTTTTATGTAACTACATGGGAATTTATGAAATGGCAGCCCTTTATTTTGTCTGCTCCATTTACCCACCTCTTTTACAACATCTATAAGCAAGCATCTTTTCCATCAGCACAAGGTTGCCTAATGTAGTCACCCAAACTCGACAGATTGAATTAAAATGAAAGGAGGAACCTGCAATATTGGGGTATTTGACAACTGATAGAGCAGGGGAATAAGATAAAACCTTCCATCCCTTCATGCAGATAGGCAACAAGAGATAAAGTGTAGTAGTCAATAATTTGTTAGCAAAACGGTATATAAGTTGGGGTAGCCTCGGAAATAATACCAATAGGGGAGGAATCAGGGCTGTATTAAATAAGAGCAGGTGTACCAAGTCTAATAAGAGAAGAAGACATGTTGATTTCATTAATTCTCCAATGAAATCATGAAATGTAGGAAAATACTAGATGAGTGCAGAAGTTTCGTGGTTCCAATTAATATATCACAATCATAATTATCTATCCTCTCCCATTGATTTGGAGTCATGCCAACTATTCCTATTTAGGACCACCTCTGATGTTATTTCATGTTCTCTATATCTTTCCTCACAACTATTCCTCTTTTCTTACAATCTTCAATACAAAGTAAAGTACCTCTCCATACATGAGCTGCCTCAATTTTTTCGCTATACATGTTCATGCCATCTCAATCAATTTTCCATCACTTTGTCTTTAATTTTTGCAAACTATAAACTTTTCTAGTCTCTTAATCTATCCTTGCAAGTTTTACCACACATTGATCTTAATATTCTTATTTTGGTCAAATTTAATTTGTTTTCATATGCTTTCTTTATTGCCCAACACTCTAATCCATACAAGATTGCAAGTCTTACCATTGTTTTATAGAATTTTCCCCAGATCTCCAAGGCATGTTCTGTCACATAATATTCTAAATACGTCTCCACTTCAAATAGTTCTAGTTCTACTACATATATCGTCATTTATCTCTCCTTTATTTTGTATTACAGATCTTAACCAACGAAATTGGTCACTGTGGTATCTCTTGTCCCTCAGTCTTCATTGATATTATGTCTTCATTTTGTCAAAAGAGGTAGTTTCAGAAACAAACTTAGCTTCATTCCAGGCCACTTAACGTTGGAAACAAGTCTTGTATTCCTTCCTAATTGAAAAGCGAACCTAACAAAATATCCGGATAGTCTATACTCTTAGTTTAGAAATTCAAATCTTTGCACAGTGATGCTTAGTGAGACAATTCAGACATACATTACATTCCCCATCAAAAAAATTCATTGTAATTGAATTGTAAGATAGCCTATTCAAATGGAGCCTTACAAAAAATAAAAGACAAAAATGAGTTAAGAATCTACCTCCATCCCAGAGTGTACATTCACCCAAATATGTGGTTCAAATGATTTGGTGAGCTTCCGCATTATTTGAGCCTCAGGCTCGCTAAAAGGGGCAATTCCAGGATTTTCTTCGTATGGATCATAGTCCTGGAAAAACAAACAAATGACAAAGTAAGAAATCATATTTTGACATGGTTAAAAATGAGACCATGTTTCAAAATTACACTAAGATTTAACCAATTATCATATATTTGCAATTAACTAAGATATGCAGCTGAAATAAGCTTTGCAAGTGAAACAAGACAAGCATGCTTATGTTATATTATGCATCCATTGACCTATACATCTTCTATCTCAGCTAATCCTTCATTGACCAACTCACCAACCTATTGCATTGTATGTGCCAAGGCTGCACAGATTCTCAACACGCTGTGTTTCAATTATATTGGAGTTTGTATGTCTTTCACCATTATCAGAGTCATGGTCATAAATTAGTTCAATTGTTGTCATGAATATAATTACCAAAGGTCTGTCTAGTAAATCCACTCATAATCCACATGATACATTAGTTGAATAAAATGGACAATAAATGATGTAAGGAGACTGGTAGATGCTAAACAAAGATGAAAAAAACTCCAAATCAAGTACTAGAAGAGCAATATGTTAGAGAACTGACCTTCTCCTTTTTCCCCCAGTCCACACTCCAATTTCTGTTGAGATCAACTCCTCTTCCTGGTGACAGTCAAAACTTCAGCAGAAGTGAAAATAAACAAACTAATTATAGACTATATACAACAAGTGATTTATTTTGAATAACCATTTCTTCGCTCACAAAGGTCCCCCGCCTCAACAAGTTTGCGACCATTCAGATTTTCCATTGGAACCACCTATCAAATATAAAGCAAAGTCATACCAAGTTCTTGGGAAAGCTTTTTATCTGTCTTTCAAAAGAAAGAAGCAAACATGTGGAATAATAGGAGGAAATTGTTGCTGACTGCCAAGTTTCAAAGAGAATAAAAGGAAAACAAACTTTTTGACATAAGCGTGGGTATATTAGAACTCAAGTTTCATAATTTACGCAAATATGAAGCATCAGCTAATAAAATAGTATATTACACTCAAAAAATGGCTGTTCAGTTGTTTCTTCTTTTCTCTTTTTTTAATGCTTTATTGCAAAACTACTGAAATGGTACAACCTAAAATACTCAAAATCCAAAGAATGCAATTGCAAAAGCACATTTCATTTGTTATCTTCTACTATTTATTTTCTAGGTTTTCCCCTGATTTTGGTTAATGTTTTTTTACAGCAATTTCCATAAGTTAGAGCACCAACCATGATGCCCCTACTTTGTGAAAACCTGTAGTAATTGGTTGGGTCAATATAGAAACTGAGTTTTCAAACACTAATAAAATGCACCAACCACAATCTACTTGATGCTTGGTACTGATGTCTTATGCATAATGCAATAATGTTGAGTTATCAAGTAGTTCCAAATCTAAGCATGTAACTAATAGATAAAACTTTGTTATATCAACTTTCTGTTCCAGAATGTTATTGGATTTTTTTTCTTTTCCTATATCATTTGCCAGGTTGTTTGTTTACATTGTTAGTGGGTCACGTTTGAAACTATTTTAATATATGACTTGATTTCTATGAAGATTAGTGATGCTTTGAATTTGAAGCCGCTTTTTCATGATCATATTTTGTTAGGCTTTTAATAACATTGGCATGATACATAAGTAGTGATAATGAGAAGTTTACCCAGAAAAAGTTACATTAGTCACTCCAGATTTAGTTATGATGGGGGGTTCAGTGCAACCCTCTTGGATAGCCTCCTAGACTGAAAAGAAAAACTCCTTTTGTCTCTCTTCACCTTTTTCGTTTTTCTTGGGGGCGAAGGAGCTATTTGACAACTCCCATTTTAGACCAATTGATAGACAAACTGCCTTGGGATAAATATGTGCAGTCCATTGGTCGTACTTATTAGCATGCTTGATCATGTCATAAATGAATTCCAAATGATAGAATGACTGTAGAGATTTAATCAACATGTGATTGCACATGCTAAAAGTGCAGGTTTGAAATTAGATTGCAGGATGACTAGCACTAATGCCTTGTGATAAAGAACATAAACTGTTGTTCATCAGAAAAAGGAGAAAAAAGGAACCCAAACTAAAATAGCTGCTATGATCTTACCTTAATTACAATATTTTCCAATATTTTGTTAAAGGATGCCGGTTTCATGCTGAGTATCTTTTGCTCTCTGGCTAGAACTGAAAGTAGATGCAATGCGACTTCAGAGGTAATAAGCTCCCTCCCGTGCTGCCCAAAGCTCTGGAAGACAAGGAATGGTCTGTCAAAAGTGCAAGCCATTAAAATCCAGACAAACTCATCTAGTAATTGTATTAAGGTACTAACTACTACTCACTGCACTACTATTCATTGCAATATCTTCGAAAATCCAACTCACTATCTCTACTTTGATGCATGCAAAATGATTAGCATCAGAAGAAATCCCTTCTTTACTTCTGAAGAAAACATGGAAATTCTTTTCTTATATTAAAACATCGAATAGCATCAATTGCTTAGTATTACACAATTCTAGGATCATTTGACACCACCCAGGTTCTCTCTAACGAAGCATGAGAAGACTCACCAGAAGGATCCGGAACTTTGACTTGTTACTTGTCTGCTTCTTGACATGATTGTATGTGACCACTACAATTTCTGCTGCATATCCCTTATTGTCTGCCCTCATTGTTTCCATCTATGGTATACAGGCCAAAATGCGATGTAAGTTACACATAAATGAATCCATGGAACATTGATAAAAGAAAACATAAGCTGACCCACTCACAGTTAACACATCTGGATGCCGACCCACCAAGGCCTTGATTTCATTCAACAAAGCACCACTGGAAAGTTAGAAAAGAAATAGTAAGGAAAAGAATGATAGTAACCCAACCTATTTGCCCAATTAAAACGAAAGAAAATCCATAATAAAAAAACATAAATCAAGAACCAGGATTCCCAAAAAGTCAGAAGTTTTCTGGCTACAAAAAAATTCCGATTAGTGAATCCTAATATTAAAAAACAAAATTAGAAAAAAGGGTTCATTGGATGGATCATAAAAATAAACTTAATTATTAAAATTAGTGAAAAAATGTTTTCGTTATATATTTATATGGACGCCCACTTCAAAACTCGCTAATTTCTGTCACACCGCCGTCTAGTTCAGCAAATTCAACTTGAGAATCGCATAAAGAAAGAAATCTGATTTCGTCTCAGCAGCGAAGTTAAAGAATTTCTTCACAGCATGGCCTTAGAAACCAACATCAACCCTCATTTTTGCTCCAGCACTCGAACGAGAAAAAGACCAACCCGATCCCATCTAGTATCGAATTAAAACTTCAAAAAACCATAACGTCAAGAATCGAAACCAAATTAGCAACTCTTCTATCAAAATTCAAACACAAAACCCAGTAAAGATCTCGTAAAACGCAAGAAGAAAAAACGGAGTTAGATCTGGTGAAAGATACCTCGAATGGTAGAGATCGCGAGGGATTGAGGTCCGAAAGGCGGAGGAATTGGCGCCATGGACGGCGGCGGTGAAAACGATGAGGAGGAGGGATAAGAAGCAGAGATGGAGAAGAAGGAAGCCCATCCGGGCGAAAAGAGAGGAATAGAGAGAGAAAGCTCTCGATTATTTTCGTCCCCTCTTCCCTCCTCTTCTACTCTTCTTCCTGCCAGCTATTTTTATTCTTCCTCTTTTCTACATTTTTTTTTTGGTTTTATCTTTTTGGGATTTTTCTCGTCGTCAATGAACGTTTGACTCGGAGGCGGTGCGACGGTAATTTTTGCGAGCGATGCAGAGGCCGACGAATAATGCTGAAAAATTGGGGGTTAATGTCCAAAAAATTTAGGTTATATGCCGGGCCCACCAACCAGGGATGTGGCGCTTATCCATCCTTTGAAACGTGCGCTGCCCCTGATTCGTCGGAAATGTCCGTCTTGTTTGGTGTTTGGTCCGCGTTTTCCGATTTCGGCCGCTTATTACAGGGACCAGGTCTAGTGGACCAATGCCAAATCCGGAGACGGTGGATAACGAGAAATTACTTCCTGGACCCCACCATGTGCACGGTGGATTACGTGCAATCGGGAATTCATGAAATGGAAGGTTAATGTGGCGTGTTATCCACCGTGGGATCTGCGTGGTCTACCTAGACCACGCCCAGACAATAATTTTTCCGTGAATAACAGATCCTCATCTCATCTTGAAATGTTCAAGTACGATATGGTGAGTTACTATTGGAGGGTCCAGAGCTGGTGCAAGGCTTATTACTGGGTCAAGGGCATCACGATCTTAACGAGGCCGATTTCCGACATTGTGAAGTCGGCGTGGAATCTTTTGGCGCCACTTTTTCATCTCTACCACTCTGAACTGTCACGTGCGCTGACGGGGAGAGGTCAAGACGTGTAAATAATATAATGATAATGATCATAAATAATATCATTGTTATCATCATAATATTTGTTGACGTTTTGTTATAATGATGATATGACATGGTAAGGATATTAATAATAAACAATAATAAATGATAATGATATCAAGAGCCAACTCGGCCAGCTTGGGAACGACTCTCCCAACCTACCGTCTTTCTACCAAAAAAAAAACCTAACGTCAATGATTTAAACTCGCAGCTTTCTGCGCTACATGTATGGTAAACTATTTCTTGGCGTATGTGGTAACTAATCAACTTATTAAATCCGAAATGGACTGATGAATCCATGAATCGAGCGAATCAACTTATTAAATCCGAAATGGACTGATGAATCCATGAATCGAGCGGAGAATTCAATCCAATCTTTCTGTATTACTCAAACAGAATCTGAGGCGAATCTGTTTTTGATGGAAAGATGCTAAGTTAATCATCTCATACTAGCAAAATTGTTCATAGGTAGTTTGATCAAACAGTTTTCTTACAAAAAAAAATCAAACTGGTTCTAATTTGATTTGGATTTGGAAATTAACATTTGCTATATATAGTGTACTAGTGTTTTGGTGGAAGTCTGTTGGGAGAGGCTTGCTTGTAAGATTTTTCTTCATTTTAGAGGTTTATCGTCTTAGCAGGATTAATTTTGTGATCTATATCAATGCAATGTAAAGGCTATGAAGGAAATAAATCTAGCTGTTCTGCAATTCAATTATTTACAGGATTTAATTAGTATAATTACTAACTAGAAGATTATTGAGTATTGCAAAGTATTTTGGATTATATGGACAATTAGAAATTACTGTATTTACCAAGTAAAGATAATCAATTCAGCAAATATTTTTCCTTCAGCACAATGACTTACAATTGAATTTTTCAAGCACCAACAACTATATTGGAACCAAGGAAAAACAGACTGAGTTGTTGCAGGGCTTAGTTACATCATTAGGGATCACCATAGTATGATCTTGTATGCAACATATATGACATTGGTGGTTCAATAACAAAATAGAGCTTTATGCAGCATGGTGTGGATTAACTACAGAACTTATCTTCTTCGGTTTTCACGTATTTGGCTTGAGTAAGGATATGAAGAAACCTCTGTCATGATCATTACAAGCTTTTCATCCCATTCTTCAGGTCTTCTTTGTGGTGCTGCATCAGTGGACACTTTCACAACTTCTCATACCTTCCATGCGACCAACCAACAAATTGGTTAGTGTTGCTGCTTAAATCGGTCAGGATCGGAGGACGAACATCTGAAGACCTCGAGTGGTGGTGTTGGTGCTAGAGCGATCTGTAAAATAAATCTCAAATCGGAGGTTGTGGCTCTGACAAGGACTCTCCAACGCTCAAGTCAAAAAAGCAGAGAACAAAGAAGTAGCAATAAGTTCTCTGAGAGAGATTCGATTGAATTTACTTGGATCCTCGGGACTCTGATTGTTTATATAGAAGAATGTCGAACAGTTAGGTTATTAGCTATGAGATTGCACGATCCTGAGATTGTCGGCCTGTTAGACATGCCAAACTAGATGAGATAATTCAGCCCTTAAATGCTCCCGCGAGATCAGGAAAGATGGTTATGTCAAATTTTATCTTATTCGGGATGGACAGCTCTCGCGCACGTCGAAGAGATAAGTCGGCTGAACAGCTCATATACAGATCAGATCTTGGAGACGCCTCAGCTCAGCACGGAGATAGACTCCTCAGCTCATACGGTGGTCAGCGATCGTATTAATGACTTGAGAGCTTGACATATGTTATGATATAGTACTGATCTAAGGTGTTCACGGTAATCACTGTAATACTATCCTTCTACTCTTAAGTCTGAGAATCAGATGAAAGGAGTACTCCAAAAGTACCTCGGATTCGATGTCAAGCGCTTCTGCCTCCACATCTGCTTCTGTTGCATTTAAGGTGGATGACGTCAGCCTAATGCGACTAATGCGGATGGACGTAACAGATGAAACCACTCAGACGATAGTCTCTTCGAGGTTTTAATCATTTTGTGATGGCTTTTCATTTTTTTTCCTTTAAATTTGCTCTTTGAAGGCACGGATAGCCACAGATTTTTTTATGCTGATTGTCTATCACGATTTCTTGGAGCAAGATAGATTCACAGCGCGTGAAGAGACTTGAACAAATTTTGGCTCGTAGGAAACAGATTGTAATTTTGGTTGCTGAAACAAAACCCGCAATCAGAGAAGAAGAATATGCTGTTCCTACCATTGAACCCACGGCCCAATCATTGGAAGCTGCGACGCAGGGTTCTCCAGAGGAAGAAAAGCCGCCTCCCATTAATGCATTAATTGCAGGAGATGTGCATTGACAGAAGATTGGCGTACGCATGATATGTGGAGACTGCGAATGGATATGATTGCTGTCGCTGATATAGTAGTTAATGTCAATGGCAGACAAATCGCATTTTACACCTCTTTCGAAGGAATACGTGCAGACGTGCTCCAATTCCTCTCACGCGGATATAATTCGAATTCTGATCTTTTCGAAATCTGTATGACAGTAGAAGCCAGCTCAGATTTTCACCCTGACTTCAGCTCAACTCATGCCTTGTTTGAAGCGTAGCCCAGGCTAAATATTCGCCTGAGCTATTTACTCTAATTGGGTTTTGCAGTTACAGCCAGGGGTCGAGCTTATATTCAAAACTAAAAAAAACTTAATATTCATAGAAAGAAGAGGAATACATCTATTCCTGTGGAGACTCTAGTACAAGACTAGGGGCCTTGGATCATAAAAAAAAAAAAGAGGGGCACGAATCACTCCTTAGAGAGATTGTCGGGGCGGTCGTATGCGAGATGGTATTCCTCAGCACGGATAATGTCTTCAATCTGAATAGCTACATCAATTTTGTCCATCTCGTCTGGAAAATAGGACGTCATTATAAACCTCGACCAACTATTCGACGACACCACCTGTAAATCTTTGTCCAGACAATCAATTTGAAGATGCTTGATGAAATCAAGAGGAAGATGCACCTGGGCAATGGACTTGCACTTCTCAAAGCCCATGAAGAACGCCGCTTTGCAAGTTTGGACTATGATCTTAGTTCCTTCTTTCTCCAGTCACTTTCTCCTGCTTTCAGTATGTTTGAGTAAAATCTCCTGATCTATAAATTTATCCTAGAGAAGCTTATAATTTATCTTTCTCTCTTTTAATCTCTTTTTTAAGTGCTCCACCTCTGATCCGATCTCCTGGACTGCTGAGAGCGGCTCGGGGGAGATCTGAACTCCCCTGAAAGAGAAACATCCATCCTCTCAAAGAGCTCTCTCTTCTCAGCTCATCCCTTCGCAGATTCTGGCCCTCTTGGGCGGACCACCACTGAGGCTCCTTTGAGAATGAGTTTCAAAACTCGGAGAACCTCTTCTTGCTTCAAGTGTTCTCCTCAAGTGCTTCAGATCATCATGGCTCCGGCAATAGTTTCTCTCAGCCTCAGACCTCTATTTTTCAAGAGTTTTAATCCTTCCCTCGAGGTCTTCATCCTTCCTGTCGGCCGTATACTTCTATTGTTCAAGGGCCTCAATCCATCTTTTAGCCTGTCGTAATTCTTCGTTCCAATGGAGAATCGACTCTTGGGCCTCCTGAAGAGCCTCCTCGGTAAGGTTGAGTTCCTTGACCAGCTCAGTGTTATCCCTCTCCAGATGTTCCAATCGATACTTAAGCAAGTCGATCTCCTCTTTCTCCATCGTCGGAGCATCGAGGTTGGAATTAACGAGGCTCATCAGACATTGACCCACATGTGCAAGGGATCTCAAGGCATCGACAGACTGTTTTTCCCTCCTTTGTTCGTTGAGAAACAACTTTTTGGCTGACGGTAGGAGGTTCCTCAAGTATTCCGCAACAAATTGGAGGATCTCTCATGTGGATAGAGCATGAGGCGTCAGTTCTGAGGGTCCTGCATGAGCAGCGGATGCAAGAAAATGCCTAACAAGAGTCACCATCTCCGAACATCCCCTAGTTTCTATCGTCTTAGTCAGATCTTTTCCTGGGTTGTCAACCGCCTCTTCCATCTGCACTTCCTTAGTCAGATCTTTTTCAGAGCATTCCTCGATGCTCATCTCCAGTGCCGTCTCCATCGGTGCCCCACCGGTCGGGACTTCCTTTGGAGAACCCTACGTCGCAGCTTTCAATAGTTGGATCGTGGGTTCGATGGTGGGAACAGCATGTTCTTCTTCTTTGACCTCAGGTCTCGTTTCAGCAATCGAAACCACAACCTTTCTCTTACGAGACAGAATTTGCTCAAGTCTCTTCACGTGCTGTGAATCCATCTTGCTTCGAGGAATCGCGATAGATAATCAGCACAAAAAGATATGTGGCTACCTATGCCTTCAAAGAACAAATTTAAAGGAGGAAGAAAATAAAAGACCACCACAAAATAATTAAAACCTCGAAGAGACCATCGTCTGAGTGGTCCCATCAGTTACATCCATCCACGTTAGTCGCATTAGACTGACGTCATCCACTTAAATGCAACAGAAGCAAATGTGAAGGTAGAAGCGCTTGGCATTGGATCCGAGGCTTTTTTGAAGTACTCTTTTCATCTGATTCTCAGACTTAGAAATAGAGGGATAGTGTTACGGTGATTACCGTGAGCACCTTGGATCAGTGCTATATCATAATATATATCACGGGGTGAGTGTTTTATTACCCAAACACTCGTGTGGTGCCTCAGCATACCACACACCAAGGCCAACCCTCTTGAGTCTTTTCCTCGGACATACCAATAAGCACGCAACTGTCCAGCCATATAGCCAAGCTTGCACCTCTATGCCTCTACCTAGCAATACTGTTGTACTGAACACATATGATACCCTCAAGTGCCCGTAAGTAATCCGACCCCTCGGATCAACTGCAATGCTCATGCGCACCTCTGTGCCATAGCATAGATTTTTTTCAAGAGTGCTCCACAGCTCAACACCTCTGTATCAACATTAAGACTTTGCCCCTCAAGCCAAGCACTGCTCATCCCAGATGTTTTGATCCTAGATATACTCTCATACCATGACATAACCACTATGTCACTGATCTGCAACCCACCAAGCTGTCCTTCAGTACTACACATACCAAATCCACATAGCATGATCATGCAACACCACTATTATGTATGAGGCTCGGGCAAATCCACCTCTAGTGCTGCTCAGCTAAACTACCAAGCTGACACGCCCTGCAGCTCCTCGAAGCTACAGATGATCGTACACATCCGAGTCCTCCAGTGTTCTACTATCTAAGCTTCCCTCATAAGCTCTTATGCCACGATCCTGATCTAGCATCCTCGATATGCCTTTTCACCTATGGCCATATCACTTGACAATATTCATGGCCTGCTCGCACGTTGAGCACTGCCATGATATCGGCATCTAAGTCTGCTCTATCAAGTAAAAATCTTCGACCAGATGATAAATGCATCAAGCCGCCCTCTCCTCAGCATGACCCTCTTGGTCATCCCTGATCCTTGGCCCAGCTCCAAGACACATATTCCGATCGATATACCATAAGCCTTCCTTGTTCTCCACGATCGATCGGTTCCCATAGATCCCTGCAAAACATCACCTTGTGATGCTCACGAGACTTGCCTGTTTAGGTAGGCCACATCCTTACTCGACTAGCTCTCTATCACCTCTTCGCTCTACTACAGAGATCGAAAATGCATAGAGTAGTCTAGACAAATCTCTCAAGGATAAAACCTCGAGATATCCCCTCCCGCACAAGGTGGCCAGCTCGTCCAACCAGTATTGCCCCGAATATCTCTACATGAGATCATTCGGACGTGGCACCACCATTGCCCACACAACTGTGCCATGACGGTCCCGTCTCCTACAGGTCTGGGGGAGTCGGGTACGCGGTCAAAGCTCCGCGCCCCTCCTCAAACTAAGAGGAATCCTTTGAGTATCCATATATATCTTGACGGACTACCACCATTCCAAATATCATGCATCCCAAGCCCCTCGATATCATGCAACGGTTATGCCGCTCCTTGACGAACCGTTGCTCCCTCACTACCCCAACAAGGCAACCCCCCAAATCTCACCCTGGGGGTTCCAAATGATCGAGTAGCATTGCAAATTTTGGCCATGCCAAATCCTTCGCAGCACCGTGCCACGCCCATATCGGTACCCCCTGCGACATGTCTGTGGATAAGTCTGTGACAATTCTCCTCCACCTTAAATGCAATAGAAGCAAACATGAAGGCAGAAGCGCTTGGCATTGGATCCAAGGCTTTTTGGGAGTACTCTTTTCGTCTGATTCTCAAAGTTAGGAGTAGAGGGATAGTGTTACGGTGATTACCGTGAGCATCTCGGATCAGCGCTATATCATAACATATCATAACAGCATGTTTTTCTTCTCTGACCTCGGGTCCTATTTCAGCAATCAAAACCACAACCTTTCTCCTACGAGCCAGAATTTGCTCAAGTCTCTTCACGTGCTGTGAATCCATCTTGCTTCGAGAAATCACGACGGACAGTCAGCACAAAAAGATCTATGGCTACCCATGCCTTCAAAGAACAAATTTAAAGGAGGAAAAAAATACAAGACCACCGCAAAATGATTAAAACTTCGAAGAGACCATCGTCTGAGTGGTCCCATCGATTACGTCCATCCACGTTAGTTGCATTAGACTGACATCATCCACCTTAAATGCAACAGAAGCAAACGTGAAGCCCGAAGTGCTTGGCATTGGATCCAAAGCTTTTTTGGAGTACTCTTTTCATCTGATTCTCAGACTTAGGAGTAGAGGGATAGTGTTACGGTGATTACCGTGAGCACCTTGGATCAGCGCTATATCATAACATATGTTAAGTTTTCAGGTCATTAATACGACCGCTGACCGCCGTATGAGCTGAGGAGTCTATCTCCATGCTGAGCTGAGGCATCCCCAAGGTCTGACTTGTATATGCGTTATTCAGTCGACTTATCTTTTCGACATGCATGACAGCTATCTATTCCAAATAAGATAAGATTTGGCATTACCGTTTCTCCTGATCTCGCGGCAGCGTTTAAGGGCTAAATTATCTTGTCCAGTTTGGCATGTCTAACGACCCGACAATCTTGGGATCATGCAAGTTCATAGCTAATAATCCAGCTATTCGACATTCTTTTATATAAACAATCAGAGCCCCGAAGACTCAAGTAAGTTCAATCGAATCTCTCTTAGAGAATTCGCTGCTGCTCTCTTATTCTCTATTTTTTTGACTTGAGCATCGAAAGATGTTCGTCGGAGCCATAACCTCTGATTTAAAATTTATTTTGTAGGTCGCTCTAACACTACCCCTACTGTTTGAGATCTTCATGTATCCATCCTTCGATCCTGATCGATTTAAGCAGCAACAATAAGCATGGCCTAATTATTATTTTTCAATCGACTTCACACCTGTTTTGGTTACGTTGACACGGTTAGATAGTTTTCTTTATTTCTTGTTTTTCCTTTCTTTAATGTTTAGTGGGGCATTCACGGAAATTTATTAAATAAATAAATTATAAAAAAAGGCCATCCCAGATTACTAGGAATTGGTCCGGATGCGTTACTTTCACATGTCGGCTTCTAGTGGATGTCTGCAGCTTCAACATACACGCATACGTACCCTAGTGTTCCTTACTGCTCCCTGACAACGGAGACATACAAGAACAAGAAATTAGACCATGTCTAAAGTCCACATCAATCGCAAGAGCAAAGTCACCGGATAAATGATCTCTTCCCTCAATTGCAAGGGAGACTCTCTTTGTTCCTTACCATACGAGCTTTCGAGATAGCTATTGACAGCTCATATACAAAAGAAAGAAAGGTTATTTATGAAATAAAGAGTTGATACCATACAAAACATAATATCATTGTTCACCGAACCCATATCAAAAGAGCCTCTACCCTACATAGATAGAACAAAGATCTTTGATCACCTCGAGAATGAGGCTATATACACCATGTGTCATGGCCAGAAACACTTATTTGGTTGGGTGAAGATTGGCGTAATCTGTAGGTCCATAAGGAAGGAACATGTCAGCCAAGAATCCCTTCTTCCTTCTTGGATTGCATCCCATGTCTCGGCACAATTGATCATTGTACCAAATATGGAGAGTTCCGATACTAGATCTTCGGTAATACTCGCTAGAATATCGTTTCATGTACTTCTCCCATTCTACAACATTCTTTTCCATTTCTCTTATGCTAGGGAGTTGAAAACCGCCATCGAGGAAATGAAATAGCCACTTAGATCTCATCTCCGATGTATGTAAGTTCGTAAAGCTCTCCGAGTAACCGAGAATTGCCAATTGTGGAATCCGGGGGTGGATGCACTCCCTGTCAAAGTTAAAAATAACTTCCATTAAACTTAGATGCAATTAAGAATATGAGACAAGGTCAATGTAGTAACCATCTTAATCCAATTGTTCCATCGCTCGAGTTTTTTTTTTTTTTTGATCTTTCTTTCTTTTTTTTTTTTGTTTTTTAACTAGCTTAAATTAAGGTGAGAACCATGTCAAATCTAGATCACTAGAACTTGAGTAACGCTCTATGACAACAGGGTCATCATCAATTATAGAGAACTATCATATTACTTTTGATTTCACATTTCATGTAAGGGTTAAATTCGATATGCTGCTTAATGCCTTCCAGGAGACATGATAAAATTGGATATATATGCTAGTCCACCAACTCAAACTAATTAATTAAGCACGTGCTAAATTTAGTAGCACTCGATTGTATTTTCTATGGGTTTGGATTGTATCTTTCTCAAAAAAATGATGGATTTTCTTGTGCAAATCAACTGTAGGATCGCATTTTGCACAGCTTTTAAAAGACAACAAACCTCTTCCTTCCATCCACAATACAGATCGTGAAGCTAATTGCATGCTTTGAAAGCTATACGAAGCATGATCCAATAGTTGACATCATGAAGGATGCAACCCAAACCCATTTTCTATTTATACATCACAATTTAAAAAGAAATTTACCAACCTATAGAGAGGGATGGTCGTAGTTGATGAACCGGCTACAATCCTCTGAAAGAAAGGTGAACTAAAGATGTCTCTGAGCTTCTGATCACCCTTGAATCCAGTGGCAAAGATCAGTATATCAGTCTTTATAGGTGCTGCTTCACCTTCGATGATCACACCATTCTTACAGAAGCTAAAGGATTTTGATGGCTTGAGAACAATGCTCCCTTCTTCCACTCTATCATAAAACTTTTCCGGCAGAACTGCCAGCAAACAAGAAGTTATTGCTTGAAAGAAACTATGCTCCGGTACCATACCATACCTCTTCATAGGAATTGCCCATCGATAGTAGCTCTCAACAAATTTAGAAAACAACCATCTCTGAAATTAAATAAACAAATATTAATTGCTCAAGGACTATGAAGGGAAAACTAACATGAAAAATTAAGAAGTATATTCCAATTTCCTTACAATAGGTGACAACAGGATGGCCAATAACCAAAGCAGAAATCCTTCACCAGGCTTGTGAACAAGGAGCTCCGAGAATCGATTAAAATAGAAATAAGCTATAGGGATTCCCCAAACATAGAAGTCATCTACGTTCCAACGCTTAGTCCTACATATCATCGTACATGGATACTCCACCCCTACAAGTAAATAAAGCAGAGATTCAAACATTATTATCCATCCCTATAGGTTGCCATGAGTGTGTGAAGTTTATCATATAGAAATTTAGATCCCGTACCATTTGCATTCGCGCACTCTGCTGCAACGTCCAAAGCTGACTTCAGGAATCCTACCACTGTAACTCGTTTTCCTTTAATTAGTTCGGTGGCGCGAGCACTGCCCATGTTTGAGTAGTCCCTGGAGTGGATCACCTTTCCATCAAACACTTCAGGACCCTTGTTTACTGGAAACGTGGGTATATTCGGTGTGCCGCTGAATCGCCCAATGCAAAGGATCAAAAAATCCACTTGGTATGTCTGCTATCAGGAAAGATTGTTGAAATAAACTGTAGATCTCTCTGATTAGGAATGTAATCATCTAATTAAAAGAAAATATGTTTGTATAATTTCTAAATTGAATCCCTCTGATTAGGAATGCAATCGTCTAATTAGAGGAAAATATATTTGTATAATTCTTAAATTGAATTCCTCTAATTGAGAATGCAATCGTCTAATTAGAGAAAAATATATTTGTATAATTTCTAAATAGAGTCTATGAAAATTAATAAAAATGGCCCTTTTGGTCCTAGAGAAGTATTCCTTCTTCCTCTGAATCCTCGTCTTCACCTTCTCTTCTATTTTTTCTATTTTTCAACATGGTATCAGAGCACTCTGTTCCATAAATACGCTTTATTCCGCCTCATCTCAATCCCTAAACTTCTTCAACTGCTGACCGTCCGCACCTCTTCAGATCTTTTCAAATCTTCGCCGGATCTGGCATCTCCCACACCCTGCCATCACCATCGCTGTTTCCATCGCTGCCGCTGCCGTCGCTGCTACTGCCATTGCTGTCGATGCCACCAATGTTGCTACTACCGTCGACACTACTGCCGTATCCATCCGTGAACCACGGGATTGAGAACGGAAGCCGCTGACGCCCTTCTCATTTCTTATTAGGTGCTGGGTCTTGTTCTGGAGCAACAATGGAGCGTCTTTTTTAGAGTTTCTGAATATTATCGAGGTGCCTTTCATGCAAGCAGATATTTGATATTTTTTATTCGTCATCTGAGTTTATCTCAAATCGTTGGTGAGAAAATTCAAATACATTTTTCTTCCTCAAGATTGTTCTTATTTACTTGATCATTTAAGTGTTTTGTTTTGACAATGGGTGATAAAAATCTTTTAACCATGGAGGATTTAGAAAAGTTAATGGTTAGGATGATGGAATCTCGTATCGCGAGTAGTGAGTTTTCAAAGATCACCCTAGAAACTAACCCGGTCAAATTGGATGGGCCGGGTACCTACTTAAGTTGGACGCGACATGTTCGTCTAATTTTAGAGTCTCACAATCTTGAGGGGTTTATAAGTGGTACTGCAAAAAGGCCAGAAGGAGATGTGATAGCTGTTAGACAGTGGAACTCTAATAATTCTCGAGTGGTAACATGGCTCCTTGCCTCTATGGTACCAAGTGTTGCTCATACGGTTGAGGCACTGACGAATGCTTATGAGTTATGGCAGGCTGTAGCCACAACTTATTCCTATAAAGGTAATAATATGCATGCCCATAAGATCCAACGAGAGCTTCGGGGACTTACTCAAGGTTCCCGATCTGTAACAGAGTATGTTGGAGAATTAAAAAGGTTGTGGAACGATTTTGATTTTTATAGTCCCTTTACCCCTACTCATCCTAATGATGTTGATGTGTTCCGCAAATGGATAGAGCGTCAGTGCCTTGTGGATTTTTTGGATGGACTAAACCCAGAGTTTGAGTATCGACGCTCTTCTATTCTTAGTACACAGGAATGGCCAACTCTTGATGAAGCTATTTCCTTGGTTCTTAGTGAAGAAACTCGATTAGCCACTATGTCTTCTTCTACGGACACAGCTATACGATCTGTACTTGTGGTACAGCCAACTATTCTTGAAAGCTCTTCTCCTATCATTTCAACTCAAGAAACTCAGCCTCGACCTCGTGGGGTTAAGATTTGTGACCACTGTCATAAGCCGGGCCACATCAAAGCTTACTGCTATGAGCTGCATGGTCGTCCAACTAGAGGCCGTGGTCGTGGAGGTGGTCGTTCTGGTAGAGGCCGAGGTCAGTATAATCAGGCTCATTTTTTTTCTATGGAGATTTATCAGTCGAAGAAATGCAACTTTTGAAAAAATTCAGATCTGGTGTAAATATTTCTAAAAGCAGCACTTCCACAGAAGATTCTTCAAACCAACCAACCAGTTCTCTCTATCAGGGTAATTTTGTCCAAATAGGTAACGATGATCAAATTCATGCTCTTAACTGTAGTAATTTTTCTCCATGGGTAGTTGACTCTGGAGCATCCAATCATATGTCTGGATCCTTTAGAGATTTTGTGTCTTATATTCCCTGTTCTGGTCATGATAAAGTTCGTCTTGCTGATGGCTCCTTTACCCCTATTTCTGGGAAAGGATCTATCAAATGTACTTCCGAATTACCCTTATCATCTGTTCTATTTGTCCCTAGATTTTCTATCAATCTTCTATCCATTAGTGCTATTACGAATGATCTTGATTGTGCCGTAACTTTTTTCAAAACACACTGTGTCTTTCAGGAGCCAAGGACAGGAAGGAAACTTGAGACTGGCATAATGCATAATGGGCTCTACTATTTGGAGGGAGGAGTGTCCGGAGGCTACCCAGAAACTAGTTTGATAGTTTCATCCTCACAAAAGGAAGATCTGTTACTCCAGCACCGCAGGCTTGGTCATCTTCCATTTACTCTCTTAGCTCGTATGTTTCCAACTATTTTTGAATCATATAATAAAGAGAAGCTTGTATGTGATGCCTGTGAACTAGCTAAACACACTAGAAGTGCTTATCCAGGCTCAGGCCTGCATAGTAAAGCAATATTTTAGGTAGTTCATTCTGTGTATGGGGACCCGGTGGGACCATCGCTATTTCTGGTCATCGATGATTCGTTACTTTTATTGATTGTTTTAGTCGTTGCACTTGGGTTTATCTATTGAAACATAAGAATGAAGTATTTCAGTCATTTAGAGATTTTCATAAAATGATTGGTACTCGATATGGAGCAACTCTTAAGATTTTTCGCTCTGATAATGGGACAGAGTATCTTAATAAAGAATTTGAGGAGTATACACATAATAATGGTATTATACATCAAACGACTTGTGTTGACACACCGGCTCAAAATGGAGTTGCTGAAAGAAAGAATAGACACCTACTTGAAGTGACAAGATGTTTGATGTTTTCTATGAATGTTCCTAAGTTCTTATAGGGAGAGGCAGTGTTAACTGCAGCGTATCTAATTAACCGAATGCCACTTCAAACTTTGGACTATAAGACACCTCTTGAATGCCTGCAAGGAACTAATTCTTTCATAATTTCTCCCAAGGTATTTGGCTGTGTTTGTTTTGTTCGGGATCATCGACCTTCGGTTGGCAAGCTTGACGCTCGTGCCCTCAAGTGCATTTTTGTTGGTTATTCCTCTACTCAAAAAGGGTACAAATATTGGTGTCCGAATGAGCGAAAGTTGTTTATCAGTATGAATGTAATATTTCGGGAGTCTGAGCCATTCTATATATCTTCTGTGTCTTCTTCCTCTCCCGTCACCTCTGGAACTGGTCGAGAGGGGGAGTTCTCTGGAGGGAGTCCTATTACTGTGGATGTTGGTACAAATGGTGGATATGATACTCAGAGAGAGTTTATTACAAATGGTGGATCTGATACTCAGGGAGAGTTTATTTCTATTAATGCTAGTTCTGACACTCAAGAAGAAGCATCTAAAACTGCATCTGAGACTCTCTCACAGCCTGCTACACAGCCTGCTACTTCAGTTTCATCTGATTCATCTCCTCTCTCAGAGCCTATTATGCATTCTCTAGTCTCCAGATCTTCCTCTCCTGTCCTGACGGTTTCATCTTCTACGATGAATGGTAATTCTCCTGTACCTCCCATTCAGTTTACATTAGATAATGATGATCTAAATGTTTCTATTGCTTTACGTAAACCTACTCGTCATGCTGGTATTCCTACTCGACTTAAGGATGGAGTAGGGTACAAACATGACATCACTAACTTTATATCCTATGAGTCTCTCTCTCCATCTTATCAGAGTTTTATAGCTTCTTTGTCCTCTGTCTCCATACCCAAGAACTAGAAGGTTGCTAAGGAAGACCCCAAGTGGAAAGCCGCTATGCTTGAGGAAATGCGAGCACTAGAAAAAAATAATACATGGGAACTTGTATCTTTATCAGCTGGTAAACAAACTGTGGGATGCAAATGAATTTTTACAGTTAAGCAGACACCTGAGGGTACTGTTGAATGGTACAAAGCTCGTTTGGTAGCAAAAGGATATACACAGACTTATAGCATCGACTATGATGAAACTTTTGCGCCTGTTGCAAAAATGAACTCTGTTAGAACCCTTATATCATGTGCTGCTAACTTTGGATGGGATCTATTCCAGCTCGATGTAAAGAATGCTTTTCTTCATGGAGAACTTCAGGAGGAGGTATATATGGATATTCCTCCAGGATTTGCTACCGCTCAGACAATGGGCAAAGTATGCCAGTTACGACGCTCTCTTTATGGTCTGAAGCAGTCACCTCATGCTTGGTTCGATCGCTTCCGACGAGCAATCATTTAGATGGGATATAAACAGAGCAATGCAGATCACACACTCTTTTTTCGTCACAACAAGGATAAGATTGCTATTTTGATTGTCTATGTTGATGATATTGTGGTCACAGGAGATGATTCTGAGGAGATAGCTCATTTGAAGGCTCAGCTGGCACAGACATTTGAGGTGAAGGATCTTGGACATCTTCGATATTTTTTTGGGATAGAAGTTGCTCGTTCTTCAAAAAAAAATTTTCTCTCACAAAGAAAATATATTCTAGATCTTCTTATAGAAATCGGTATGTTGGGATGTCGACCTATTGCTACTCCTATTGAACAAAATCATCGACTAGTAGCTGATACCGGTGTCCCTATTGATCGAGAACGTTATCAACGATTGATAGGACGTTTGATTTATCTATCTCATACACGGCTTGATATTGCGTTCGCTGTTAGTGTGGTAAGTCAGTTTATGCATGATCCACGTTCAGTTCATATGGATACTGTGAGATGGATACTTCGTTACCTCAAAAGCTGTCCTGGTCGTGGTTTACTTTATTCTTATCATGGCAACCTACGGGTGGAGTGTTATACAGATGCTGATTGGGCTGGATCACTTGATGACCGTCGCTCTACCTCAGGTTACTGTACTTTTGTTGGAGGTAATCTTGTCACTTGGCGAAGCAAGAAACAGAATGTAGTTGCTCGTTCTACTGCTGAAGCAGAGTATCGAGCTATGGCACATGGCGTGTGTGAAATTTTATGGTTGTAGATCTTGTTATTGGATCTAGGTCTTTATCAGTCATCGCCCCTTATGCTATATTGTGACAACAAGGCAGCAATCAATATTGCTAATAATCCAGTACAGCATGATCGGACGAAGCACATCGAGATCGATCGATATTTTATCAAGGAAAAACTTGATGTCAGAATCATTTGTATGCCTTATGTGCGATCTGCTAGTCAACTAGCAGACATTTTGACCAAAGATCTTAGTGTGCCTTCTTTTTCATTTATTCGTGACAAGATGGGTCTTTATGATATCTATAACCCATCTTGAGGGGGAGTGTTGAAATGAGCTGTAGATCCCTCTGATTAGGAATGCAATCGTCTAATTAGAGGAAAATACGTTTGTATAATTTCTAAATTGAATCCCTCTGATTAGGAATGCAATCATCTAATTAGAGAAAAATATATTTGTATAATTCTTAAATTGAATCCCTCTAATTAGGAATGCAATCGTCTAATTAAAGAAAAATATATTTGTATAATTCTTAAATAGAGTCCATGAAAATTAATAAAAAGGGCTCTTTTGCTCCTAAAGAAGTATTCCTTCTTTCTCTAAATCTTCGTCTCCACCTTCTCTTCTATTTTTTCTATTTTTCAACAAAGATATATGGAGTTAAAGGCGCATTTGGCTTCATAATTGTACAAATTAATTATTTTGAAGAAAATCATAAATGCATAAATTATCTATTCATCATATCTACAACTAGGAATTTATGCATGAATAGAATGGAACTCATCTTTATAGTGTGCTTATTTTGCTATGTTGATGCTTTTTACTTTGGGATTTAAATGGAGATCACCCGGTTTCATCACTAAGCTGGTCAGCTATTCGTCTGATGGACTGCGATTGGATGTTCCTGCGAGGACATATATACGACTGTGTGCAGCATGCATGTACTCGTGCACTCTCAGTTCAGTTCACGGGAGAATTAGTTAAGAGTAATAATGCGGTGTCTTGCCTCTGTGGACCCATCCTCCCCTTTCTGCACTGCGACGTGCCACTCCCCCCGCCCGCCGCCGCCGAACGCGTCGCCATTTCCGGCCCACAGCTCCCACGCAATGATCTCCTCTTCCTTCGCCCCGACGTACTCGACTCCCACCACACTCGCCTTGAACTCGATGAATCTAAGGAGGTCGAAGTGGCGGGCGTACGACTGCAGGTAGTCCATCACCTGCCGGTGGTCCGGCGCCACCTCCGTCACGCTCGCCGGCCACGGGAAGTCCGTGAACTCGTAGATCGGCCGCGGCGACTGGAGCTTCGTTGAGTCCAGCGTGCGCGCCCACACTCCCCCGATTCTGGCCTCGGCCTCGAAGACCGTCGGCAAGAAGCCTTTCTCCAACGCGTGCTTGCACGCCACCAGACCACTGATTCCCGCCCCCACTATGCCCACTCTCTTCTTTTCCATCCTTCTCTCTTTCTCTTCTTTGCGCAATGGGTGTGACTGTGAGAATGAATAAGAGGCGCCGGATCGGCCTTTCCGCTCTAACTTTCCTCTGGGGATAAAACTTCTATAGTCGGGCCGACACCTTCCAGGAAGTGGAGAAAAGGAATGAAAAATTGGTTGTGGAATAATTTGATGAGGTTGGCCAATGGATGGCTGGTGTTTAACGGAAGTCCGAATTTGAAAAGGAAATTTCGGAAAAAGTTAGGTGATGAGGTCGACATGATACGAGTTGTCCCGATTACTTTTGCCCAGGCTGGCTGCATGAATATCTGATTCTTTTACGACCGTATCACGATCGGGTTGGCGAGGTAAGGCGGTCCACTTTTGTTTGCGGGCCCGCGACGCATTGCACCCGGGCAATTATTGGTGGTGGACTCAGATCGCCCAACTCGATGGAGCAACAGGTGCAAAATTAAAAATAAAAATAAAAATAAAGAGGGGGAACAAAAATTACATCTTGCGTCGCATGCATCTGCATGACCTATCACTCATTGAGGTGCATTTCTATGAACTAATTACCGAGACGAACATAAAATGAATGAAATCTACGCTACCATATCTCAGTAAGTGGTAGCACGCAGTGGAGAGAATAATTGCTCGGAGAGGAATATTTGCTCATATTGCTCAATGATTGGATTGCTAAATTGATTATGAACTTGATCCAATTAATAAATTTTTTGCACATAAATGCTGAACGGAAAAAAAAAAATCTCATGACGTCTGTTTCATAACACAACCAACATCTAACGTTAGTCTTCGACCACCACATAGGACCAGTAAGATGGGGAGCTTCATAAATTATACATAAATTTTACCATATGAAAAACTCGAAAAATCTTTATATGGTATGATCTAATAATAAATACAACTTAATGATAACATTATTTTTGCTACCATCTAGTAATCTTGTCTCTCGACAAATTATAAGTTTTTGAAAACTTATAACTTATTAATTTATATGTTTTATTTTCGTTGGTAAAAAGAGAAAGTGAAATATTTTTTTCTAATTTATTAAGTGTAAAATTTATATAAAAAAATTAAGAAAAAGAGAAGATACAAGGAAACAAGTCAAGTGGAGCAATGTTAGGCAAAATTGCCCGACGAAATGTTTAACTGTTGGGAAATACCGACCGACCCCGCTCACGCCGGCTTATAATCGGGCATACCGCCCGACCGACGGAGCGACCGACCTCGCTCGGGCCAACTTATGACCAACCGACCGACCGACCGACTGGCGGAGGGACCGTCCGACCGACCGACTGGCGGAGGGACCGACCGACCGGCCGATCGATTAACGGCCCTCTTCCGTCCGTGGATATGTCGGTCGGGTTTTCACTCTCCGGACCGACTGAACCAGAGAGTCTGATGGCCGACTCTCGCAACATGCCCGGCTAGCCGTCAAAGGGGCCCGAATCTCCACCCGATGCCATACGGGTGGCAACCGACCTAGGATCGGTCGACTCCTCCGATCGCCGTACAGCCGCCAGAGCCTGTCAGTCCTGACAGCAATATGCGGCACTGCCACCTAAGGGCATTATCCCGCCTGGGGCATTGTCAACCCTAGTGATTTGACAGCCCCGCGGCGATATGACGCTTGCACGGCGACTCTGACAGTCTACAGTGAGTTGACAATTCCTCAATTGTCCGCGCCATTAATGACGGCGCCATACCGCGCCCCACTATAAATATCGGGGAAGGCAACAGTGCAGAGGGACTTGGAAACCACAGGCTTGCTCCCCCTGACTCTCTTTCTCTCTCTCGTTTGAGCTCTCTGTCTTCATTTCACTGTTGCCCAGTCACCTCTCTGACTTGACCGTCGGAGGGTCCCCGCCGGAGCCGCCTCCGGTCAGTGTGGACTTCCTTTTTTGCAGGCGCTCGTTCCCGACGACCAGGCGACGAGGGGATTGGCCGCAACAGATTGGCGCGCCAGGTAGGGGGGTGTTTACAGCAGTTCTAATGACAAAGACAAGGGCTCAGCGCTCGAGGATCACTGGGTCGGCGAGGCGCTCTTCCCGTCGGGAAGAGACCTCTCCGCCACCTTCCGCGGCGGAACCCAGTTCCCCACACCCCGCGGTCACCATGGAGGCGCAGATCGCGGCGATCGTACGGCAGATGACCGTGCTGACGGATGCAGTTAAAAGCCTTCAGCAACAGCCGGTCCGACTGCCACCGTCACCGACCGAACAGCCCGCGGCACGTCCGATGCCCTCCAGGAGCAGCCGCCGATGCCCGCGTCGACCTCCATCGCCCTCGCAGGAGCACCTACCACGGCACTCCTACCGGGAGGAGGGGGAACGGCCGCGGCGCGACACCCACCGATCCCGACGAGACTCTCCATCCCGGCTGGAACGGGCAAGGAAGGAGAAGCGCCCGCAGACGCCGTCCGCCTCTCTCTCGGATTCTTCTGGAGACTCCACCCCTGGGGTCTCTCAGCACCGGCAGACGGATGACTACGAATGCAGGTTCGAGGAAATCGACCGTCGGCTTGCGCAGTTGCAGGTGGACGGGCAGAAGTCTTCGAACGACGTCGACTTTCAGACCGTCCAACCTCTCTCCCGACTCATCCTTGATGAACCGATCCCCAGTCGGTTCAAGATGCCGCACGTGGAGCCCTACGACGGCTCCACCGACCCAATCGACCACCTGGAGAGCTATAAAGCTCTCATGACGATTCAGAGGGCAACCGACGCTCTCTTTTGCATCGGCTTCCATGCCACACTCCGCAAGGCTGCCAGGGCCTGGTACTCTGATCTTCGATCGGGGAGTATCCACTCCTTCGGGCAGCTCGAGCACTCTTTCGTGGCTCACTTCAGCACCAGCAGGAAGCCGCCGCGAACGTCGGACAGCCTTTTCTTCCTCAAACAGGGAGAAAACGAGACGCTCCGACACTTCGTGGCGCGATTCAATACGGCCACGCTTGAGGTCCGGGATCTCAACGAAGACATGGCTATCTCAGCCATAAAACGGGGGCTGAGGGCGTCCCGATTCACCTACTTCCTGGACAAGACCCTCCCCCGGACGTACGTCGAGCTGCTGGAGCGCGCATACAAGTACATGCGCGCAGATGAAGGAGCTTCCGACCGACGCTTGGCCGAACCCAGAGGCCCGAAGGAGAAGCGGAGGAAGGGTCGGGAACCTGCTGTGCCCAGCAGGCCCCCGACCGATGGTCGGGTCTCGACACCACGACAGAACCAAAAATCGCCCCAGCGGCAGACTCCAAGACCGACACACCCCAGGTATGATTCCTACACTCCTCTCTTTGCCCCCCGTGCACAGATTTTGATGGAGATCGAGGGAAAAGAATACCTGCGACGGCCTCCGCCTCTGAAGGCAAAAGGTCTCGACCAACGGAAGTATTGCCGATTCCACCAGGGCCACGACCATAATACCGAGCAATGCATCCAGCTTAAGGACGAGATCGAAGCCCTCATCCGTCGAGGGTATCTCGGTAAATTTCGGAGGAACCCGCCGACCCAACCTGTGGCCGACCGACGACCCCAGCCGACTGAGGAAGCAACCACCAATCAGCCGACGGTCGGGGTCATCAATATGATTTCCAAACGGCTCGGCCCGGAGATGTCTGCTAAGAGGGAGCCCATGAAGAAGCCGCGCCCGAACGACGTGATTACTTTTACAGAAGAAGATGTTCGGGGCATCCAAACTCCCCACGACGACGCTGTTGTTGTCTCGGCAACAATAGCAAACTACGATGTAAAAAGAATTTTTGTAGACAATGGAAGTTCCGCGAACGTTTTGTTTTACTCGACTTTCTTCCGGATGCGATTATCGAACGACCGACTCAAGAGGGTCCCTACACCCTTGGTAGGCTTTGCCGGGGATGTTGTCACAACAGAAGGAGAGGTCACCCTGCCCGTAACGATCGGCACCGAACCGCGGCAAAGTACGGTCCATTTGACTTTCACGGTCGTCCAGGTGCCTTTGGCCTACAACGCCATACTTGGAAGACCCGGACTTAACGCCCTCAAGGCAATCGTCTCAACGTACCATCTCCTCTTCGGTTTCCGATCAAAAATGGGGTCGGAGAGATGCGCGAGGATCAACAGCTCGCCCGACGATACTTCCAGATCTCCGCCCAAAGCGACGAGTTGAAGGGCTCCCTGACGATCGACAAGCTGGACCCACGAGAGGAGGGAGAACGGGGCGAACTGGCTGAGCAGCTCGTCCCCATCCCGATGGCCGGGGATCCCGATCGAAAGGTATGGGTCGGTTCTCAACTACCTGACCCAGACCGACGACGGCTGGTGGAGCTGCTGAAAACCAATGCCGACGTATTCGCTTGGTCGGCAGCGAATATGTCGGGCATCCCCCCAGAGACTATGATGCACCGACTCAACATCGATCCGACTATGAGGCCGGTGCGACAAAAGAAAAGATCTTTTGCCTCGGAAAGACAGAAGGCCATCGACGAAGAAGTAGATAAGCTACTCGAGGCAGACTTTATCAGAGAAACCACCTATCCTGACTGGCTCACGAACGTTGTCATGGTCAAGAAGGCCAACGAGAAATGGAGGATTTGTATCGACAACACCGACTTAAATCGGGCCTGCCCAAAGGACAGCTTTCCACTTTCGAAGATCGACCAGCTGGTAGACGCGACGTCCGGATTTCGACTACTCAGCTTCATGGATGCCTTCGTCGGGTACAATCAGATCCGGATGGTGCCTGAAGACGAGGAGCACACTGCCTTCGTGACTCCCAAGGGTCTCTACTGCTACCGAGTAATGCCGTTCGGGCTGAAAAATGCTGGCGCCACCTACCAACGACTCGTCAACAAGGTCTTCAAAGACCAGATCGGATGCAACATGGAAGTATACGTCGACGATATGCTGGTGAAGAGTGCGCAGATTTAGGATCATGTCAGGATCTTGAAGAGGCTTTCCGCACTCTACGACGACACCGGATGAAGCTGAGCCCGACCAAGTGCGCCTTCGGGGTAACTTCGGGGAAGTTCCTCGGATTCCTTGTCTCGCAACGAGGAATCGAGGCCAACCTGGAGAAAATCGAGGCCAACCCGGAGAAAATCAAGGCCATCATCGACATGCGGCACCCGAACACCAAAAAGGAAGTCCAGCAGCTGAATGGGAAGATCGTCGCCCTCAGTCGATTCATCTCTCGGTCGGCTGAAAGATGCCTCCCGTTCTTCAAAACCTTACGGCAGGCCAAGCAATTCTCTTGGTCGGACGAGTGCCGGCAGGCCTTCGAGGAACTGAAGAAGTACCTCGCCTCCCCGCCACTCCTTGTGAGGTCGGAGGTCGGGGAGGTCCTGTACCTCTACTTGGCCACTTCCCCAGAGGCGGTTAGCTCTGTGCTCGTCCGGGAGAACGAGAACCGGGTTCATCAACCAGTATATTATGTCAGCAAGGTGCTCCATGAAGCTGAGACCCGGTACTCAAAGGCAGAAAAGATGATTTTCGCCCTAGTCATTTCGGCACAGCGACTCCGTCCATACTTTCAGGCATATGCCATTGTGGTCCTCACCGACCAGCCCCTGAGGGCTATCTTGCACCGACCTGACACGTCGGGACGGCTGGCGAAATGGGCTGTGAGACTGGGCAAATTCGACATCCAGTACCGACCGAGACCTGCCTTAAAGGCCCAGGTTCTTGCCGACTTCATCACGGAATGCCCGACGACCGACATACAATCGGGGGAGGACGACCCGGTGAAGGTCGGGACCTCCGACTGTTGCCCCGACCCGACCTGGGTACTACACATCGATAGGGCTTCCAACGCTCAGGGGAGCGGGGCCGGTTTCCTACTCACCGGCCCAGAAGGAGTGACCACCGAACACGCCCTCCAATTCGACTTCAAGGCCTCCAACAATCAGGCCGAGTACGAGGTGCTCGTTGCGGGGTTGAAGTTAGCACTAGAACTCGGGATAGACCATCTTCAAGTCTTCTCCGACTCCCAACTGATCGTCGGACAGACCAAGGGCGAGTTCGAAACACGGGATCCGACCATGGCCAAATATCGCCAAAAGGTGAAAGATCTCGTGACGCCCTTCAAACACTTCGAGATCTCCCACATTCCCAGGGCGAAAAATGCTCGGGCTGACGCGCTATCCCGGCTCGCGACGTCCGACTACGGCGCCCTGGGCCGGACCTTCGTGGAGAATCTCGGGCGACCTAGTATCGACGAGGTCGATGAGGTGCTACAACTGACGGCCGAACCAAGCTGGATGGACCCGATCGTTGGGTATTTGACCGACGGGATCAGCCCCGAGGATCCCACGAAGGCCAGGCGGCTCCGATGGTCGGCCTCCCAATATGTAATCATGGATGGCCGACTCTACAAAAGGTCGTTCTCCCTTCCCTTGCTTAAGTGCTTGGGACCGACCGACGCAGACTATGCTCTCCGAGAAGTGCACGAAGGGATCTGCGGGAATCACTTGGGGGGCAAGTCTCTAGCCTACAAAGTCCTGCGACAGGGTTACTACTGGCCCACCATGAGGAAGGACGTGGCTGATTTGGTCCGGAGGTGCGAACCCTGTCAGAAGTACGCTAACGTGCAGCACCGACCGGCCAGCCAAATCGCTCCTATTGTCGCTCCATGGTCCTTCGCTCAGTGGGGGGTCGACATTCTCGGTCCTTTCCCTCCAGCATCGGGTCAGAGAAAGTTCATAGTTGTCGCCATCGACTACTTCACCAAGTGGGTGGAGGCCGAACCCCTGGCTCAGATTACCAAGCGAAAGATGGAGGACTTTGTCCAAAAATCCATCATCTTCAGGTTTGGGTTGCCGCATACTATCGTCACCGACAATGGGCGGCAATTCGACAACCAAGACTTCAGAGATTTCTGCGCAAGGTTTCACATCACGCACCGACTGACTTCGATCGGGCA
This sequence comes from Elaeis guineensis, assembly GCF_000442705.2. Taxonomy (NCBI): domain Eukaryota; kingdom Viridiplantae; phylum Streptophyta; class Magnoliopsida; order Arecales; family Arecaceae; genus Elaeis; species Elaeis guineensis. The sequence continues at coordinate 11,774,307 of NC_026004.2, read as the reverse complement.
CCCTCAGTCCAACGGTGAAGTCGAGGTGACCAACCGGACCATACTGCACGGGCTCAAAACCCGACTAAATGAAGCCAACGGCCTCTGGGTCGACGAGCTGGGCTCTGTTCTGTGGGCTTACCGAACGACCCCCCGCGTACCGACGGGGGAGTCGCCTTTCGGTTTGGCCTACGGGACGGAGGCGATGATCCCGCTCGAGATTGGGCTGCCTTCTACAAGGATCGAGCGGTATCAAGAGCCGGACAACTCTGATTGTCGGAGGGCCGACCTAGACCTCCTCCCTTAACTGCGAAACGAGGCTCAACTTCGCATGGCTTCATACCGACAGAAGGTGGCCCGGTATTACAACGTCAGAGTCAGACCAAAGCTCTTCAGGCCTGGTGACTTGGTCCTGAGAAAGGCAGAGGTCTCGAAGCCCCTGGACCAAGGGAAGCTGGCTCCGAACTGGGAAGGGCCCTACACGGTAGCAGACACCTATGATCCGAGAGCCTACCGACTGGAGACTCTGGAAGGGAAACCAATTCCCCGAACATGGAACATCGACAACCTAAAGTTGTATTACCAATGAACTCTGTATTTGTCCAGTCGGAATACAAATTCAGTTTGAAATCTCGGAGTTTAACTCTTCGACTGACGATCGGTGCTCACCAAGGTCGAGCCCCGACGTGCCAACTCGGACTTGGTATCCGTGCGAAACCGACGGCTCCATAGTCGATGACATACCGGACTCTGACAAGGACCGATATACCTATATGGGCGGGAGCCACACTCCTTCGACGGTCGACGCAACATCGGACCCTTACGAGGATCGATATATTTATATTGACGGGAGTTGACACTCCTTCTACGGTCGTACTTTCGGGCCAGACTATCGGCTAACTTACCGATTGAGCCCCGACCAAAGAAAGACGAAATGCCTACGCGACCGCCGTCGCGACTTCCGACCGAGCTACGGCCGGTCGAAGGATATTCAGCTTGCCACCGTCTATCGAACGATGCGACCTCAGTTGCATTCATGATTCATCGACCGAGCTACGGCCGGTCGGAAGATATTCGGCTTACCACCGTATATCATGAGGCGAAGTATGGATACCCGACACGAGGGTATCGGGATCCGACTTATCGGCGTTCCGCCGACTAAATACGTCGGACGACATTCGACTGAACGCGTCGGAAGAGACCCGACAGTCGAACCTTTATCCAGCGGTCTGTCGGCTTCCGACCTCGACCACCGAAGGCCGGTCCAAAGTCGGGACTTGACCCACCTTCGTGGCAGCGCGAGTTGCCGAACGACCTAACCGACCTATATGAGTCGGCAACCTATGAGTTCAGACGCATTCTACAACACATGGAAGAAAGAAAAACAGGCAGGGGAAAAAAAGTTTAGGGCTGATTTCATTCAAGATCAAAAGAAGATTACAAAGCCAGGCCAAAGCCCGGTTACAAGTATTCTAAAAGAAAAACAAAGAAGGATAAAAGGGCGAGGCCGCGGTCACCCTTTCGAGTCGATCTCCTCGACCGACGGAGGCTCGGGGATTACCGGTGTGTTCACCTGGACCGGCACTGGGACGTTTGCCGAAACAGGATCTTCGGCCGGCAATGGACTGGTGGTCGGTGCCAGATCATGGGTCGCGGCCGTCTCTCCTTCGGCGGTATGATCCTGGACGGTCTCTCCCGCCTCTGCGACACCTCCCGACGGCTGGTCGGCCATCTCCTCCGTGGCCTGGTCCTCGGCCCCTGGCGGGATGATACCGCTGAGATCCAGCTCCGGGTACAGGGCTTGGACCGCATCCCGACCGTCCTCGTACCCCACCCAGTACGATGCGAAGCCGGACTCTAACATTTCCTCCCGGTACTGGTCGGTGGCGCGGAAGTCGTCCACTGCCCGACTTGCCGACTCCTTCGCCGACCTTGCTTCCTCTTCCGCCCGGCCGAGAGAGTCCTTTGCTGACTCTGCCTCTGCCTTCGATATGTCAGCGTCGGCCTGGGCGATTGACAGATCCTCCTCAGCTTTGGCGAGCTTCTCCAGGCTGACCCGGAGCTGCTCGCGCTCACCTTCGAGTTCGGCGGCGACGCCGTCACGCTCGCACCGTAGACGGTGCACGGTCCGACCCTTGCGTTTGGCTTCTCTCCGGGCCGACTTTAGCTCGGACCCGAGATGAGAAACCTCGTCCACCTACTTGGCCTCCCGGTCGGCCGACTGCTTCAGGTGGTCGACCAGCATTGCCCGGTCGGCTTCGGCCGCCGCCGCCCTTTCTTTCCAAGCCGCCCGGACGTTCCCGAACCTCCGGTATCCGGCTTCGAGTTCCGACATGGTGTAGATCAGCTGTCGACGCAAGCGTTTCGTCAGGAAAATAAAGTAACTAAAGTATTAAGAAAAAAAGAGGCGAAACAGAACTTACCTCGACCATGATCGGGTAGAATGAAGATAACATCTCGATTACCTGCCGAGACCTTAGCGCCTCCACGTCGGCTGGAAGGAGGATCCCCTGGCACAACCTCCTGGCCAGGTTGTGGTCGGCCAACGCCGACGCCCCTTCGGGGAACTGTGCGCTGGGCGGCACAGTGCGACTCCCCGACCTCGTATCGTCCGCGGGGTCCATCGGGGCTTTCCCCCGATCGGCCGCCCCGACCAATGGAACTGGCAGGGAGGGGATGCTCGAGTTTGAACCGGCGCCCCCCGTTGCGGTCGCAGACGCCGTCGGATGGTGTTCGGTTTTCTGAACGTCATCCGGTGCCACACCTGCCGGCGAGGCCGCCGATGTCCCTTCGACCGCTTCCTCCGCCGGCCTCTCCTCCGGTTGCGCTGTCGGAGCCACGAGCGCTATTACCGGCTCCGACTGGTCGGTCGCCGATGCTTCGACGGTCGGCGCCGCTGGGGTGGGCTTCTTCGGTGGATGCGAAGGTCCTGCCCCCGATGCCGGCCTCTTCCTCGCTGCGTACTGTCGGATCTCGGCGTCGGTCGGCCGCATCCTCGGAGGTGTCCCTGCGATACCGGCAGAAATGTTAATCTAAGAACCAGAATAAGGGCCGAATGAAAAGAGGACCGGGGGATCGGGCGATACCTAGTCGGGGGACCAAGCTCAGGCCAGCGTCATAGAGAGCTTGTTCGGTAACAAGCTCCCTCTGCTTCGGAACCGACATGTCTTTGAGTCGGTGGAAGTCCTTCCGGTCGTCTGCCTCCACCCGGCTGTTGTCGTTTGCTTCGGTTCGGGGCACGCCCCAGTGGGAAGGGAAGCCCCAGGGAGAAGAAGATGAGACGAAGAAAAACTGGTTCTTCCACCCGTAGATGGACGAGGGAAGACCAGTAATGAAGGAAAGACCCTTCCGGGGGTTGAAGAGCCACCACCCTCGGGCCTTAGGGTGGGGTCGGAGCACGAAAAATGCCCGGAAGAGCGAGATGCGAGGGTTGGTCGGCAGAAGCTGACACAACAGAGCAAAGCTGATTATTAGTCGGACGGAGTTCGGCGCCAGTTGCGCCGGACAAAGTCCGTAATAATCCAGCAGATTTCGGACGAACTCCGAAATCGGAAGCCGAAGGCCCGCGCGGAGATCTTCGACGTACAGCGCCAATTGGCCCGGCGGAGGGTTGTTAACCCGACCGCCGGCCCCTGGGGCGGAAAGTTGAAACTGCTCCGGGATGCAATACTGATCCCGAAGCCGATCAACGTTCGGCCCCGAAAGCGAGGAAACCTCAACTTTCGGAGTCGACCGAAGGTCATCGGTCGGATTTCCCGATCGAGCCCCCCGAGATGAATTTCCGGCCATCGCACCAGAACCGAAGGAGAGGCGAGGCCGAGGAAAAAGAAGAAGGAGAAGAAGAAAAAGAAGGAAAAGAAGGAGAAGAAGGAGAAGAAGAAAAAGAAGAAGAAGAAGAAGGAGAAGAAGAAGGAAGAAGGGAAGGGTCACGAACCACCAGGAGACCGGAAGGGGAGGCAACTGCCGGCGCCGACGGAGGAGCCACTCGGACAGAGTCTCTGCAGCAAGTTGTTCAGGGTGGGGCTTCGAGCGCAGGCGGTCCTATATATATAGGGCCGTTCGACGGTCGAGATGACCCCGCACCGACCGAGGTCCCCCGGATGGGCGACATGTGGCGGCATCTGGGCCCTCCCTTCGGCCCGATGGATCGGCGCGCCCATCCCGGGAAAGCCGCACCGCCCTCATTTAATGCGAAAGACGACGGCCCCAACCACCTCCGACACGTGGCAAGAGGACCGCAGTTCCGAATTTAATCGTCCGCGATGATTCGCGTTCCCGATGGGATGCCTGACAGCGCCCTGCGCTCCCAGAATCGGCGCTGGGCGACGGTTTGCGTTTCCCAGAAGGCGCCGGACATCCGATCGTCTGACACCGAATCGTCCGGCACCCGACCTCCTGACGCCGACGTGACACCTGACGCCGACGGGACGGGACGTCTGACACCGACTGGACGTCTGACACCGACTGGACGCCTGACGCCAGCGGATCGCACGGCATTCATAAGACGCCTGACATCGCATCAACCCGCGGTACGGTCGGAATTAGGCACACGGTGATTCCACTCCTTGTCGCCCAGCGTCGCTGTCCAAGCGATGGCATCGACCAACTCACCGTCCGACTCAGGAGTGGAGGGGGGCAAATGTTGGGGAATACCGACCGACCCCGCTCACGCCGGCTTATAATCGGGCATATCGCCCGACCGACGGAGCGACCGACCCCGCTCGGGCCAACTTATGACCAACCGACCGACCGACCGACTGGCGGAGGGACCGTCCGACCGACCGACTGGCGGAGGGACCGACCGACCGGCCGATCGATTAACGGCCCTCTTCCGTCCGTGGATATGTCGGTCGGGTTTTCACTCTCCGGGCCAACTGAACCAGGGAGTCTGATGGCCGACTCTCGCAATATGTCCGGCTGGCTGTCAAAGGGGCCCGAATCTCCACCCGATGCCATACGGGTGGCAACCGACCTAGGATCGGTCGACTCCTCCGATCGTCGTACAGCCGCCAGAGCCTGTCAGTCCTGACAGCAATATGCGGCACTGCCACCTAAGGGCATTATCCCGCCTGGGGCATTGTCAACCCTAGTGATTTGACAGCCCCGCGGCGATATGACGCTTTCACGGTGACTCTAACAGTCTACAGTGAGTTGACAATTCCTCAATTATCCGCGCCATTAATGACGGCGCCATACCGCGCCCCACTATAAATATCGGGGAAGGCAACAGTGCAGAGGGACTTGGAAACCACAGGCTTGCTCCCTCTGACTCTCTTTCTCTCTCTCGTTTGAGCTCTCTGTCTTCATTTCACTGTTGCCCAGTCACCTCTCTGACTTGACCGTCGGAGGGTCTCCGCCGGAGTCGCCTCCGATCAGTGTGGACTTCTTTTTTTGCAGGTGCTCGTTCCCGACGATCAGACGACGAGGGAATTGGCCGCAACAAAATACAATATGACGAGAGACCATTGGAGGGTCCAGACCTGGTCCAAGACTTATTGCAAGGTCAAACGTCTCAAAGGGATCACAATCTTAACGATGCCGATTTCCAACGCTGTGAAATCGTAATGGAATCTCTTCCTTGGCGCTCCCATTTCACCTCTTAACACTCGAATTGACATGTGAGCGGACAGTCCAGAGGCGAAGACGTGCAAATGATATATAATGATAATGATCATAAATAATATCATCATTATTATTATAATATTAATTACCTATTTTATTATATATATTCTATATATATTTTAAAAATAATTAAAATAATTAAAAAAATATAGTTTGTGTATAGCGTGCATTATAAATTATTGAATAAATCTTGGTGAAGATCCGATGATCCTAATTCTATAAAGCTCCTTAAATCTATTATTTTTTATTATTTTTATCTTTAATCATTTTTAAACCTTTCTATCTCTCCTTCTCCTTCTTCTTCGATTCTCTCTTAAAATAAAATATATTTTAAATATTTATTTTTAATTCTTTTTTAATTTAAATTGAAAGTGAATTAGATAAATATCTTTTTAAATTTATTATTTATTATTTTTAATTTTTTTTATTTTTTTTTTTTTTGGCCGTCTTCGATTATGCATTCTCTTGGATGAATAAATCTTATACCCACCGCTCATTTATGCACCCACGGCCTTCACGCTTCTGACCTGATCCTCCCTTCCCTCTCTAGAGTCTATTTACCACAGTGGTTAAGTCAAGTTAAGTCAAGTATATATTTTATTATTTTTTAAATTTTAAAAAATTCATAAAGAAAGAAAATCTCCTCATTGCGCTCAAACACCCACTTATTAATACTCTTGTCAAAATTATAAGAAAAAAAGAAGAATTCAATATATTGATTTTATTCTCTGTACATGGTTTACATCGTATAAATAGACTACAGGATGAAACAAAAAAAATATATATACAATGAATCAATTCAGGAAGATTTGAATTATAATTTGGTTTTCACCAAATCAGGAATTACTATATCTGACAATCAATTCAAGAAGGTTTGAATTGTTATTTTATTTTCACCAAATCAGGGATTACTATATCTGACAATCAATTCTAGAAAGTTTGGATTGTGATTTGGTTTTCACCAAATCAAGAATTACTTTATCTGACATCCCCCGCAAACTCAAAATGGGTTTTGGCAGGAAACCATATTGAGTTTGAAACAAAAAATAAAAAGTTGAGAGCTAGGATGTTGCTTCATGAATAGATCAACAAGTTGATCTGAAGAAGAGATATGGCAGAGCGTGACAGTTCTTTGACGAACATGCTGACGAGTGAAGTGGCAGTCAATTTCAATGTATTTTGTGCATTCATAAAAAAATTCATTATTAGCAATTTGAATGGCATTCTTGTTATCACAAAATAATGGAGTTGAGCTATCTTGAGGAACTTCCATTTTGGAGATCAGCCACGAAGCCAGATGAGTTCAAAGATAGTATCAGCAAGAGTTCGATATTTTGCTTTGGTGCTTGAGCGAGAGACGGTTGCTTGCTTTTTACTTCTCCATGAGATTAGAGAATCATCAAGAATGATGCAAAAGTCGGTTGTAGATCGTCGATCACTAATGTCACTGGCTCAGTCTGCATCACTATAAGCACGCAACTGAAAATCAGAGGTGCGTGGTAAAAAAATATTCTGAAAAAGATGACCTTTTAAGTAGCGAATGATACGAAGAACTGCTGCATAGTGACCAATGTGAGGTTTGGTTATGAATTGGCTAACAACATGAACTGCATAAGCTATATCAGATCGAGTTGTGGTTAGATATACTAACCCACCAACAAGTTCTCTGTAGAGTGTGGGATTGTTAAGAGATTTTTCATCATTTGTACCAAGCCTGACATTGATCTCTAAGGGTGTTGTAGCAGTTTTATCATCAATTAATCCTGTATGAGTTATGAGATCAGAAGCATATTTAATCTAAGAAAGAATTAGGCCAGAGGATTGAGTAGTGACTGCAAGGTCTAAAAAATAACCAAGAGAGTCCAGATCTTTCATCTGAAATTTGCTATGCAGTGAAGCCTTTAGTTTCAAGATATCCTTAGAGTCATCTTCTGTTATGACCATGTCATCAACACAAAGAAGTAATAAGATGATGCCTCTATTAGTTTTTCGAATAAATAATGCAGGATCATATGAGCTTTGAACAAAATCAAAAGATGAAATGGTAGAGCTGAACTTGGAGAACCATGCATTTGATGCCTGTCTAAGCCTATACAGTGCTCAACGAAGATGACATACTTCATTGGGTTAGTGAGATACTCCAGTTGGCAGGGTCATATATATCTCTTCCTCAAGATGGCCATAAACAAATGTATTTTTAACATCCATTTGATGGAGCTCCCATTGTTGTATAAAAGTTACTGTAAGGAGGGCTCGAACAGAAGTTAGTCGAGCAACTGGAGCAAAAGTTTCTTCATAGTTAATGCCATATTCCTGATTGTAGCTTTTTGCCACTAGACGAGCTTTGTAGTGCTCTATAGATCCATTTGAATGAGTTTTGATCTTAAAACTCCACTTACATCTAATAGCTGTCTTATGTGGAGGTAATTCTATAAGATCCCATGTATGATTTTGAGCAAGGGCATTCAACTCTTCCTTAATTACTTTCTGCCAAAGAGGATTAGTGGATGCTTCTAGGTAGAATTTAGGCTTATGATAAGAAAGTAAAATGAAAATAAAAGAGGTTTCATATCCAATGAGTTGTACATTAAATGTACATTGTCATTGAGGATATCGTCGTTCCATTGTTGAAGCTAGAGGTACTGGTGCAATAGTCGTGAGGGGCTCAGTAGGATTAGCCTATAGTAAATCATCATCTACAAAGATACTGTTATCTACTTTAAGTATTGCAGGCTGAGATGGTTGTTGAGAGTTGAAATTTAAGAGTTTCATGAAAAGAATGTGTTCCCAACATACCATATTTCGTGAGATGCGCAAGCGATTGGCTTTGGAATCAAAACATCAATAATCTTTTTGTTCTATTCCATAATCTAAGAAGACACATAAGTTGGAACGAGCAGAAAATTTATCTTTTTCATTTGAAGGAAGTAGAACAAAACAAGCACACCTAAAGGATTTAAGATGATTGTATGTTAGATGTTTGCCAAATAACTTAAAGAAAGGAGAGATCATTTCTATACTAGTACTAGGGAGTCAATTGATAAGATAAACAGCGGTTAGAATAGCTTCTCCTTAAAAGCATTTAGGAAGTTCAGAGGATAAAAGAAGGTTGTGAGTGATTTCAAGAATGTATCTATGTTTTCTTTCTACTAGACCATTCTGTTGGAGAATGTAAGGGCAGGACAATTGCGAGATTATCCTCTCCGAAGATAAAAAGTTATGGAACTTATTTGACATGTATTCTCTCTCAGAATTTGAGTGAAAGACTTTGATCCTTTTTGAAAATTGGGTATAGACCATTTTTGTAAAATTTTTATATTTGAGAATTACTTCTAAACAAGATTTGAGCAAGTAGATCCATGTATAGCGAGAAAAATCATCAATGAAAACAACATAATATCTAAATCCACCCATAGTGGGATCACGAGATGGTCCTCAAACATCTGAGTGTATGAGATCAAAAGGAGCAGAAGAACTGTGAATGCTATTATTAAAAGGCAATGTAAATAATTTTTCAAGTTTGCAATGAATACAATTAATATTTTTGTTTGCAACATAACCAAACAATCCATCTAAAATGAGTTTATTCAAATAAGAAACTGAGACATGAACTAATCTAAGATACCAAAGATGAGAAGTTGTTACTGATGAAGTGACCATTGAAAATTAAGGAGTATGTAGCCAAACAATCTCGAAGAGACGATTCACTTTACGATCAATCCCAATGACCTTCTTCGACTGTTGCTCCCATACCTGACAACTATGGTTAGAGAAAATGCATTCAAGATCATTTTCAATAAGTTAACCGACAGATAATAAGTTCACAGATAGGTTAGGGACATAATAAACATTGGGTATAGATAGGCGTGAAGGTATGTTAGCATGTCCTATGTGACTAGGAGCAAGAGTATTTCCATAAGCAGTAAGTATGTTGGTTAAATGAGAAATAAGTGTTTTAGTAGAAAGACAAGAGGCATCAAAGGTCATGTGAGTAGAAGCACCACTATCAAGAATCAAGTAGAAGAGTCATCTGAGATGGTAGATAAGGCAGAAGCAAAGGAAGAGGTAATATTATCTTGAGGAGCAAAGGCTTTAATAAGAATGTCCTCCACTTCGGCAGCTGTGAATGTAGAAGTAGATCCCTTATGACCAGACTCGTTCACCAAGTCAGTTATGGTAGTTACAGCAGTAGTTGGTTGTGATGGTGCAAGTCTTTTATTTTTCTTAAGACATTTGGTTGCAATATGCCCAGACTCATGGCAAAAGTGGCATTGAACTTTGCTCCAGTCTATTTTGTCATCTGGTTGATGAGGAAAGGAGCTAGTGCCTTTTAATGAAGGGATAATGCCTTTATTCTTAGCAAACAGTACCGCTTCTTAATGATGTTGATTTGTTATCAGAAGACCCTTGCATGTTTTTTCAGAAAGAAGTTCATTCAATGCACTGAAGAGAGATGGCAGAGAATCTCTATGAAGAATTGAGTCACGGATAGACTCGAATTCCGAAGAAAGCACCATCAAGAGTTCGAGAAGTCTGTCAGTGTCTCGATATTTTTCATATTCCATCATGTCTTCTTTGTTTTTGAGTTTTGGACCCATCTGATCCAGTTGTTGCTATAGCACAGACATACGAGAGTAAAAATCTGCTACCGATTGACTTGTAGTTTGTCGAAGGAAAAGCAACTATTGTTTTAACTTATATTTACGAGCCGGATCTGGAGCAATATATCTTTTATGAAGATGATCCCAAACTTTTTTTACTGTTTCATATTTGCCAAATTTTATGACAATATTGATACTCGATGTATTTGAGATCTATGTGATAATTTTATGATTTTTACTATCCCAGTCATCAAGTCGAGCAGCAAAAGCTTTATCAGTTTCATTATTCTTCTTTGTTGGGAGAGGTATGTCACCTATCACATATCTCCACAATTTTCTTTCCTTTAAAAAATTAGTCATCTGTTGAGACCGAAAGGAATAATTGATCTCATCAAGAATGACTTTCACAGGTTGAGAGGATTCTCTCAAATCTTCGCTAGCCATGGAGAAGCAGTCAAGGCTAACAACAGGGAGAAGCAACGGTGGAGGAGGAGAAGAAGATGCTCAAGAGCCTATCACCACCAGCAGCAACGTCCGCAATCTAAATCTGTGATCCCAGAATTGACATCGGATATCTTCGAGATCTAGAGATGGCACAGGAAGATGGTGAAACGACGGCGATGGTGCAAGATCGAAGCTGGGGCAATGTAGAATAAAGGGAGGAGTGCCGAACAGAAATAACAGCATGCTGGGAAGGTCGCGTAGATGAGGATCGCAATCAAGAAGAAGAATAATCTCATGGCTGAAAAAAAGGGAGAAGAAGAAGAGGGATAAATCTCACGGCTGAGATTAGATGGAATGTGGAATGAATGGCTTTGATACCATATCAAAATTATGAGAAAAAAGAGAAATTTAATATATTGATTTCATTCTCTGTACATGGTTTACATCGTATAAATAGACTATAGGAAGGAACAAAAAAGAATATATAATGAATCAATTCAAGAAGGTTTGAATTATAATTTGATTTTTACCAAATCAAAGATTTCTATATCTGACAATCAATTCAAGAAGATTGGAATTGTGATTTAGTTTTCACCAAATCAAAGATTACTATATCTGATAATCAATTCAAAAAAATTTGAATTGTGATTTGATTTTCACCAAATCAGAGATTATTTTATCCGACAACTCTTTGTTTCTGCAGATGTATGATATATCTATATTTACTACGTAGACTCTCTCTTATTTTATTCTTCTTTTATCCATCCCAATCCCCCTTGGTTCCCTGATCCCTCCCATCACTTGGTAGGCTCCTTCTTTGATTAAATAAATAAATAAATAAATAAAGAAAATATTTTGCCAACACTACTTCTCTGTCTGGAGGTAAGTGTATGAATCTCTGTTTTCTTAATCATAGGAGGAGCTGCCGTCGCGGGCAGGTACAGAGAGTGGTTAAGTTTTAGAAAAAGAGAGAGAGCGAGAGAAAGGGGGGCAGGGGTGGGTTTCCGATGGGAGGGCTGTGGGAGAGGCTAGAGACGGCTTCTCTCCGGTTCCCCGAGGCCAATGCATCGTTCCATGCATGGTGGCATTGGCAGCAGTCGCAGTTCTTGCAATTTTTTTCGGCTCGCTGGTGATGGTGGTGGAATCGGCCACTGATCCCTTTGATGCTTTTCATCATTTGCTTCTACTATCTAATTGAATACATATTTTCATTGTTATCATTTATCTATGTTAATATGGCTTGAATTTTAAATATTTTTATGGGTCCGAATTATGATTCGATCCGAAGAACCCGTATTGCGATCCGAATGGAATATTTTATGAGGTTTGTAATGGTAGTGGAGGGTTTAGAGAATTTTGAGTAATTATATCTCTCTCTTTTCATCATAGTAAAATTTTATTCTATTATTTTTTGTCCGTGGATATATGCTTTACAGTCGAACCATGTAAATCTTATTTTCATTTTACTTCTCTTATTTATTCTGTGTGATTGTGTGAATCTGTGTGTGCCTTATTTTGTACCTATTATAACAATCTATTTGAATCCTTTCCTGGCTTTCGTTTGTAACGAAATGAAATTAAAAATTTGAAAGTAAAAACTCATGTAAATATTCACTAATGTTATAATCCTATACCTACTCTAATTATAATACCAGTAAAGAATTAAAGTAGTTCATAATCCAACTTAAAATACTAAGCTTCCATCTTTACAGTGAGATACTATCATTTAAACAATCTTTTTTTTTTTTTTTGAGCCGCTCTTATAAACAGCTAAAAAATGATAGATTCTGAAGGGGGAAAAAGAATAAAGCAACTCCATGTCACATTGCACCAATACATCAGTAAAATCAAGAAAACAAAAAACAAAATTCTAGCATTACATAAAAATTCATCAAGAAATTCAGAAATAATAACAGAAAAGTCATCAAATTTAGTGATTTTAATGCAAAAATCTAAATTAAAAAAATATATATATAGATAGAAAGGTAGTTGAGGATGAACGAGATCCCCTGCCTTCATATTGATGAGAAGGATCGGAGACTTGAGCAGCACAAAGGGGTTAAAGCCCAAGGAGATTGTGAGGCACGGGGAGTGCGCAATCGGGAAGCATGTCCAAGACATTGATTTGTATCTCATTCCTTTGAGCTACGAAACTCTAGGATCTGCACTCTCAGCCCACTCCTCCCATGACCCTATGTCATTTCGTTTGCCAAAACCCTCGAATCGGACTTCCAGTGCCCGCCATGGAGAACTCCAATCTCGACCTCCGAATTCTCCATCATTTTTTGATCTGTACTATAGAGAACGAGAAAGAGAGAGAGAGAGAGAGCAAGAGAGAGAGAGGAGTAGAGGTTGTAAGGAGAGATGGATCGAATTGAAGTGACAGGAGCAAGATTGGGGAAGAATTCAAGGACAACATCTGAGTTAGAAGTGAGGGCTATTCGGAATTGCTCATTGTTTATGTTCTCCTTCTGACTTTCGGCACTGCCGACACCATCTGCTCCGGTACCAACATCACCTCCTCATACCATGTGTGTGCGTATATTTGCGTGTGTGTGTATCTTTACGCAATTTCTCCATGGTTGGATTGGTTTATCACTAAATTGATCATAGATCTGATCCAACTAATACCTTTTTTGTATAGAAATACTGGACGAAATAAGTGTCTAGCAACATTTATTTTATGACACAACCAATATTTAACGTTAGTCTTTGACCACCACATGGACCAGTAAGACGAGGAGCTTCATGAATTATACACAAATTTTATGGTACGAGAAACTCAAAAAACATTTATATGGTATGACCTAATAATAAATACAACTTAACAATAATATTATTTTTGCTACCATCCAATAATCTTGTCTCTCGATAAATTATAATTTTTTGAAAACTTATAATCTTTATTAATTTATATCTTTTATTTTTGTTGGGAAAAAGAGGAAATGAAATATATTCTCTAATTTATTAAGAATAAAATTTATGTATAAAAATTAAGAAGAAGAGAAGATACAAGGAATCAAGCCAAGTGGAGCAGCAATAGTGCTCGACGAAATGTTCAAATACAATATGTCGAGTGCCTGTTGGAGGGTCCAGACCCGGTCCAAAACTTATTATAGGGTCAAACGTCTCAAAGGATCGGGATCTTAACGAGGCCGATTTCCGATGTTGTGAAGTCGTAACGGAATCTCTTTCTTAGCGCCCTCATTTCAACCCTTAGCACTCGAATTGACACGTGGGCTGACAGAGTAGAAGGGAAGACATGTAAATAATACAATGATCATGATCATAGGAAAATATTATCATTATTATTATAATATCTATTGTGGTTATTGCTATCACGATGATGATATGATATGATACGAATAACAAAAATGAACAATGATAATGATACCCAAAGTCAACTCAGCCAGCTTTTGGCACGGCTCTCCACACCCAACGTCAATGATTTGAGCTCGCAGCTTTGTGCGCTGCATATATAGTAAACTATTTCCTTTTTTTTTTTTTTTGGTAGAATGGTAAACTATTTCTTAGCGTATGTGATAACGTATCAACTCACTAAATCACTGATGACTACATGAATCGAGCGGAAAATTCAATCCAGTCTTTCTGTGTTACCCAAACAGAACCTGAGGCGAATCTGTTTTTGATGGAAAGACGCTAAGTTAATCAAGATTGTTCATACATAGTTTAATCAAACTGGTTTCTTACCCCAAAAAAAAAAACTGGTTTTAATTTGGTGTGGATCTGGAAATTAATATTTGCTCCAAGTGTACAACTGTTTTCCTGGAAGGTCCGTTCGGAGAGACTTGCTTGTAAGATCCTTCTTCATTCTGGAGAAGAAATAAATCCAACTATTCTGCAATTCAATTATTTACAGAATTTAATTAGTATAAGTTCTACTTAGAGGATTATTGAGTAATATAAAGTACTTGTTTGTTATCACGTTTGAATCTTTTGGACCATTAGAAATTACTGTATTTGTCAAATAAAGATAACCAAATTAATCAGCAAATATTTTTTCTTCAGCACAATGGTTTGCAATTGAATTTTTTCAGGCACCAACAACTATAATTGGGACCAAGGAAGCACAAACTTAGGATACCGGCAGGAGCTCTCTTTCAATCATTCCAAGATTTGTTTTATGGGTACATTGCATGTGAGGTCTATGGTAGTTCAGAAACAGAAGGTTTTCACGAACTCTTCATCTCGTTCTTCCAAGTGCCTTGGTGTACACTTTAACAACTTCTCATGTCTTTAGGCAATGCAACCAACTCACAGATGGTTCTGTTGGAAATATTGTTTTTCAATCAACTTCGTATCTACCTCTACAAATATCTAGTTTAGTTTTTTCACTTGAGATTCTTGTTTTTCTTCTCTTTAATGTTTAGTTGGGTCATTCAGCCTCCAAGGTACCAAAAAATATCATACTAGATCAGTAGGAATTAGGTGGGACGCATTCCTCAAATAGTTTCACATGTCGGCTCCTAGTGTATGCGGGCAGCTTCAACATACATGCATACGTACCCCCAGTGTTCCTCATTGTTCATCGACAACGGAGACATACAAGAACAGAAACTAGACCATGTCCAAAGCCTCACCACAATCTTTGTTACATCAATAGAACTAATTAGGTCTTTGATCACCTCGAGAATGAGGCTATATACGCCATGTGTTATGGCTGAAAACACTTATTTGCTAGGGTTAAGATTGGCATAATCTGTAGGTCCATAAGCAAAGAACATGTCAGCCAAGAATCCCTTCTTCCTTCTTGGGTTGCATCCCATGTCTCGGCACAGCTGATCATTGTACCAAATATGGAGAGCTGCAATACTAGATCTTCGGTAATACTCACCAGAATATCGTTTCATGTACTTCTCCCATTCTAAAACATTCTTTTCCATTTCTCTTATGCTGGGGAGTTGAAAACCGCCATCGAGGAAATGAAATAGCCACTTAGATCTCATCTCCGATGTATGTAAGTTCGTAAAGCTCTCCGAGTAACCAAGAATTGCCAATTGTGGAATCCGGGGGTGGATGCACTCCCTGTCAAAGTTAAAAATAACTTCCATTAAACTTAGATGCAATTAAGAATATGAGACAAGGTCAATGTAGTAACCATCTTAATACAATTGTTCCTTCGCTAGAGTTTTTTTTTTTTCTTTGATCTTTCCTCTTTTTTTTTTTTTTTTAACTAGTTTAAATTAAGGTGAGAACCATGTCAAACCTAGATCAATAGAACTTGAGTAACACTCAATGACAATAGAGTCATCATCAATTATAGAGAACTATCATATTACTTTTGATTTCACATTTGATGTAAGGGTTAAATTCGATATGCTGCTTAATGCCTTCTAGGAGACATGATAAAATTGGATATATATATGCTAGTCCACCAACTCAAACTAATTAATTAAGCACGTGCTAAATTTAGTAGCACTCGATTGTATTTTCTACGGGTTTGGATTGTATCTTTCTCCAAAAAATGATGGATTTTCTTGTGCAAATCAACTGTAGGATCGCACTTTGCACAGCTTTTAAAAGACAACAAACCTCTTCCTTCCATCCACAATACAGATCATGAAGCTAATTGCATGCTTTAAAAGCTATACGAAGCATGATCCAATAGTTGACATCATGAAGGATGCAACCCAAACCCATTTTCTATTTATACATCACAATTTAAAAAGAAATTTACCAACCTATAGAGAGGGATGGTCGTAGTTGATGAACCGGCTACAATCCTCTGAAAGAAAGGTGAACTAAAGATGTCTCTGAGCTTCTGATCACCCTTGAATCCAGTGGCAAAGATCAGTATATCAGTCTTTATAGGTGCTGCTTCACCTTCGATGATCACACCATTCTTACAGAAGCTAAAGGATTTTGATGGCTTGAGAACAATGCTCCCTTCTTCCACTCTATCATAAAACTTTTCCGGCAGAACTGCCAGCAAACAAGAAGTTATTGCTTGAAAGAAACTATGCTCCGGTACCATACCATACCTCTTCATAGGAATTGCCCATCGATAGTAGCTCTCAACAAATTTAGAAAACAACCATCTCTGAAATTAAATAAACAAATATTAATTGCTCAAGGACTATGAAGGGAAAACTAACATGAAAAATTAAGAAGTATATTCCAATTTCCTTACAATAGGTGACAACAGGATGGCCAATAACCAAAGCAGAAATCCTTCACCAGGCTTGTGAACAAGGAGCTCCGAGAATCGATTAAAATAGAAATAAGCTATAGGGATTCCCCAAACATAGAAGTCATCTACGTTCCAACGCTTAGTCCTACATATCATCGTACATGGATACTCCACCCCTACAAGTAAATAAAGCAGAGATTCAAACATTATTATCCATCCCTATAGGTTGCCATGAGTGTGTGAAGTTTATCATATAGAAATTTAGATCCTGTACCATTTGCATTCGCGCACTCTGCTGCAATGTCCAAAGCTGACTTCAGGAATCCTACCACTGTAACTCGTTTTCCTTTAATCAGTTCAGTGGCGCGAGCACTGCCCATGTTTGAGTAGTCCCTGGAGTGGATCACCTTTCCATCAAACACTTCAGGACCCTTGTTTACTGGAAACGTGGGTATATTCGGTGTGCCGCTGAATCGCCCAATGCAAAGGATCAAAAAATCCACTTGGTATGTCTGCTATCAGGAAAGATATATGGAGTTAAAGGCTACACTTACGCATTTGGCTTCATAATTGTACAAATTAATTATTTTGAAAAAAAATCATAAATGCACAAATTATCTATTCATCATATCTACAACTAGGAATTTATGCCATTTTATTTCCGTGTTCGTCTTCTTGGTGGTTATGTTCACTATGATGATTTCAAAGTTGTAAATTTTTATCAATGCTTCAAAAAAATTTTTGAATAGATTTAGTCTATCATGTATATCAATATTTTGAACTAAAAGGTTCTGCAACCATTTCAACAACAGTGTGTTGAGATTGTTAAGTAGAGGTGTATTGGGACAGTAACAGAATTTTTTGCAACTCAAAATACTGATCTGATTTTTTTTTTTTATTAGCTTTGTCTACAACAATATATGATAGATTGAATCTATCCAAAATTTTCTCATGCTTCAAGCATGAATAGAATAGAACTCATCTTTACAGTATATTTGTTTTACTGCATTGATGTCTTTTAATTTATGATTTCAATAGAGATCAGCTGATTTTACCACTAAGCTGGTCAGCTATATATATATAAGATTGTATGCTAGACAGGGCATGCTGCGCATCGCACAGCACAGAATCCTCGGATATGTTGTTGTACACCGTAAGGTACGGTGCATAGTGCACCGTCCATCACATGATGCATGCATGTTGCATACGATCATCCATCGCACGATGACCGTATGGTGTACAGTAAGAAAATATTCGTTGCAACAGTGATATCATGTCACCGTGGTAACAAATCAATGAAAAATTGAGAATAGGTGGAATATACGAAACAGTATAAAATATTATTTATAAAAATCAATATAATATATGATAATTGAAATATAAAAATTTTTATTGATTTATTATAAATTTGGTACGATATCACCGTTGCAATGATTATTTTTTCGTGCACAGCAGAGGATCCACGCGGCATGCGCTCTCAGTTCAGCTCACGGGAGGATTAATTAAGAGTAATGAAGCTATGTCTTACCTCTGGGGACCCATCCTCCCCTTTCTGCACTGCGATGTGCCACTCCCCCCGCCGCCCACCGCCGAACGCCTCGCCGTTTCCGGCCCACAGCTCCCACGCCATGATCTCCTCCTCCTTAGCCCCGACGTACTCGACTTCCACCACCCTCGCCTCGAACTCGACGTACCTAAGGAGGTCGAAGTGGCGGGCGTACGACCGCAGGTAGTCCATCACCTTCCGGTGGTCCGGCGCCGCCTCCGTCACGCTCGCTGGCCACGGGA
This sequence comes from Elaeis guineensis, assembly GCF_000442705.2. NCBI lineage: Eukaryota > Viridiplantae > Streptophyta > Magnoliopsida > Arecales > Arecaceae > Elaeis > Elaeis guineensis. The sequence continues at coordinate 11,755,722 of NC_026004.2, read as the reverse complement.
AGTCCGTGAACTCGTAGATCGGCCGCGGCGACTGGAGTTTCGTTGAGTCCAGCGTGCGCGCCCACACTCCCCCGATGTCGGCCTCGGCCTCGAAGACGGTCGGCAAGAAGCCTTTCTCCAACGCGTGCTTGCACGCCACCAGACCACTGACGCCCGCCCCCACTATGCCCACTCTCTTCTTTTCCATCCTCCTCTCTTTCTTTTCTTGCGCAGTTCCGCTCTAACTTTCCCCTAGAGGCTAGAGGGTGTGCAGTGTCCTCTTACTACCGGGTGGCAAATAAATGGAGTTGAGCCATGAGCTGGAGGGTTCTTGATATTATCTTCGAAGAAGTGGACAAAAGGAGTGGTAAATTGGTTGTGAAAAGATTTTATGAGATCGGCCAACGAGTGGTAAATTGGTTGTGAAAAGATTTTATGAGATCGGCCAACGAGTGGTTGGGGTTAAACAGAAGTCCGAATTTGAAGAGGAAATTTCAGAAAAAGTTAGATGATGAGGTCGAGATGGGGAGAGTTGTCCCGACTACTAATGCCCGGGCTGGTCCCTGAATGTGTGATTCTTTTCCGACCGTATGATGACTGGTTGACGGGGATAAGGCGGCCCACCTTTGTTTTGTGGCCTGCGACGCAGAGAAACTCTTTGTGCACTGCAAGCGGTGCGAAACGCGGCACCACTCGACTCATGCATGAGGTCAGCATACGATGTACGAAAAAAAAAAAAAAATTTGAATTCGTGCCCGAGCCCATCATCATAGATGATGCATGCAATTTTATACCATCTATGATGTACAAAAAAATTTTCACAATGCATAGAACATAACATGGATGATAAAAAATTATTGATTGGATCAAATTTTTCAGCTCGATAGAGCAACATGCACAAATATAGGAGGACAAAATTATATCTTGCAGTGTATGCATCTGCATGGCCTATCAATCATCAATGTGCATTTCTGTGAACTAATCGTGTAGACGACCATATGATGAATGGAATCCACAGTAAGGTATCTCAATAAGTGGGAGCATACAAGGCCAGTTGGTGTACGTAGTATGGAGAATAATTTCTCGAAGGAGGATACTTGCGCATGTTAATTGGATTGGTTTACTGCTAAATTGATCGTGGACTTGATCCAAACTAATAATTTTTTTGTACAGGAATGCTGAGCTAAATAAGTACCTGAGAACATTTATTTCATGGCACAGCCCATATTTAATGTTTGGCTACCACATACGACCAGTAAGATGAGGGGCCTGATGAATTATGCACAAATCTTATAGTTAAGTCATGAAAAGTACAAAAAATCTTTATGTGGTATGACCTAATAATAAATACAATTTAATGGTAATATTATTTATGCTGCCGTCCAGTAGTCTTGTCTCTAGATAAATTATAAGTTTTTTAAAACTTATAACTTTTATGAGTTCATATGTTTTAATTTTTGTCGGAAAAAAAAGAGGATGTGAGATACTTTACCTAATTTATTTAGTGCAAAATTTATATATACAAATTAAGAAAAAAAAAAAAAAAAAAGAGAGATAAGGAATCAAACCAAATGGAGCAATGCAAGCTAAAATTACTTGATGATTTTTCCTCCCATTGCTATTTAAATTGATCGGAGTCGAAAGATGAATATTTGAAAATTTCATGTGGCGGTGCTAGTACTGGAGTGACCTGCAAATCTCAAATTAGAAGTTGTGATTCCGACGAAATCCCTCCTACGCTCAAGTCAGAAAAGCAGAGAATGAAAAAGCAGCAACGAATTCTCTGAGAGGGATTTGATTGAATTTACCTGGATCCTTAGGGCTTTGATTGTTTATATAGATGAATGTCGGACAACTAGATTGTTATCTATGAGATTGTATGATCTCGAGATTGTCGGATCGTTGGACATGTCAAACTGGACGAGATAATTCAGCCTTTAATCGCTCCCGTGAGATCAGAAGAGATGGTTTTCGTCAAATCTTATATATTCGAGATAGACAGCTGTCACACACGTTGAAGAGATAAATCGACTAAGTAGCTCATACACAGGTCAGATCTCGGAGATGCCTTAGCTCATCATAAAAATAGACTCCTCAGCTTATACGACAGTCAACGATCGTATTGATGATCCAAAAATTTAACATGTATTACGATATAGTACTGATTCGAGACACTCGTAGTAGCCACCGTAACACCTCCTTTTCTCATTTCAAATGCAGTGTATCAACGGAGCATCTCTCCCTCAAGAAAAATCCAAGCATTTCTTTCCAACATATAGACCAACATATCGTGACGTGTACTCGGTCCCACACTCTTCTTCATGATGGCTTAATCCTAACCTATTGCGCTGTACGTTACAAATTTCATAAATATTTGCCCGTTGAGCTTTTAGATTGAGAGACGGTTCCAAATGCTTCTGGCCACTGGGCATCTGACAAAGATGTGAGAAACCGACGAGAATTTAAACTTTTGATTACATTATCTCCCTCTGAAGTTTTGATTAATATGCCAGCTTCTCTGCCTTTGCTTCTGGCCTCTTGCTCCGAATGCCCATCGCCGCTGGCCCACCTGGCCGACAAGAGCAGCTCGTCCATTCCGCCAGCCAGCATATTGTAGATGTTTTTTCCGAGTGGATGTTTTCTTGTTCCTGGTTGTGGAAAACGTAGTAAGAGATTTATAGTTTAGGAAATGTTAGAGTCATCATATCTTGGTTACGTGGTAACCTTTAATTGGCAAAAACTCATAGTACTTTGCAGAATTTATTTATTTTTAGTTTGTTCCTAGAATCATTGGCTAGTAGATCAATCAGGTGACGAGATCTTTGTAGAAAATTTGCTACCGCCAAACTTTGTAGAAAATTCAAGTTCAACTTAGGAAGGCAGAACGGCTGTCTAAAAACGTTATGAACTATAAATGTTTATCAAGGATTTGCCATGAGGTAATTAAAAAAAAAAAAGTCAAGTGTGCATCTTGAGCATCACTATTATTTCCATAACTACATTGGAGTTGGTAACAAATCCTATCTAAACAACTAACAAGAAAATTTTTCACGACAAACCATACTGTGTTTTGTTTAGGGCCCTGTCTTGATCAGTAATCTTTGATGCTAGTTGAATTGGATTTAGAAATTTCACATAGGTAATATCAAACGTAATGTATTATATATGCTTGTCTATAAATTATAGGATGTCTCCATCTTGAACACGAGTACACCGCAGTACCCATGACAGCATTGCACTATGTGATGCACCGCATATACCGTCCATTGCATGATAGATGACTATATGCGACTGTATATGATATGCATCGCACAGTCTCATACCTGTTCGCAACCATCCATCATGCGATAGATAGTACATATTATGTGATTGATGTCTGCATGCAGAGTCACGTATGACGTGCATCGTATAGTCCAGCATCCATTCACAGCCATCTATAATGCGATGAATGGTGTATATAATGCATCGTAGAGGATCCGTACTCCACCCTATCACCTATTAGGGGTGAGCAAAAATATCCGAAAAATCGATTAACCGATCCGAAATCGAAAAACTAATCCAAAAAATGCAGTTAATTGAACCGTTGGTTTCGATTTCGATTTAGATTATTTAAAAAACTTTCGGTTTCGATTCGGATTCGATTTTTTCTTTAAAAAAATAATGGTTAACCGAACCATTATAGATATATAATATATAAAAAGTATGATTTATATATAATATGTAGTTGAATTAGTTATTTTTGTTAAGGATAACCGACAGACTCAGAGTTTGAATTATAGTTTCACACATTTATTTTTTTATATTTTTTGATTTAAAAATTAAAAAAAAATTTAGCTTCATTCCTTACTCACTCTTCAATGCCTCTCAATCGTAGATTTTTATTTTATCATTGATATATTTTATCATAAAAATTATAATATTATTATGATGGATATTGTCACGAAGATTTTATTATGATGTAAAATTATTTAATATTTTTATATATAGATTAAAAAAATTGATTAATTAATTAATTAATTAATTTAATATGGTTAACCGATCATTGAATGGATCGATTATGATTTATAATTTGAAAAAATTGATGGATTCAATTTGGATTGAAAATTTGAGTAGTGATCCGATTAATCGAGCCATGCTCACCCCTACCACCTATACACAACCCACCTACTTCAATCAATCCATTTTAGTCTGGACTATTCGCCATTCAACCTATTTTTCTGGTCAAGGGTCGTGGCTCCCGGTCATCTCCTGTACGAGCACGGCACCTTACTCTATCACCGACGGTGCACGTCACTGTAACGAAAGACAACATTGATAAGCATATGAGAGAGACATAAATGAGCCGTGTAGAACCACTCCAACATAGTGACTCAAACAACTAATATACCAAATAAGGTCTGAAGCCATGTCAACGATTGTAGCGTAAATTTTCCAACCTGACTGCTATTCGCTTTCTCGAAAAGTTTAATTGCCAATTGATTGTTCTGTCTAATTATTGAAAATTTTATTACCTGATTCCAATAGATGCATTTAATCTAGGTTAATTTAATTTTATCTAAATTTTCAAAAAAAAAATTTAATTACTTGCCGTAATAGTGAATCGAAAAAAAATTGCCAATCTCTGCTTAGTTCCTCCCATTGAGATGGAGACAACACTACATCCTCAAGGCCGAAAAATATAAGGGCAATGCAAAATTAAAAAGATTTGAAAAATATGAAACAATACCATTTCTAATGAATTTAAGTAATAAAATAATTAAGAAAATGAAACGATATAGCAAGGTTAGGGTATCGCCTTTGAGTTAAGAGGTCAAGTTTAATCTTGAGGATTTGCCCGAGTGGGAGTAGCGTTGTACGATAATGATATGGGGCTCCACTTAATCATCCCATTAATGCCTCGTGCTGACGTCGCATATCGCAAGAGGCAAGAGGCTGCTTGCATTGTTAGTGCGATTCGTGAAGAGATATATGAAAATATGTTACGATAGCATGTAGGATCCTTGCAGCGCAATAACGCATTTTGTTTTTCTAAAGTTTAAAGCAGGGTGGTTGCATCTCATTTGCGTATTACGATAGCATGTAGGATCCTTGCAGCGCAATAAAGCATTTTGTTTTTCTAAAGTTTAAAGCAGGGTGGTTGCATCCCATTTGCGTATACTGTCCAATAAACAGAATCATTTGTCCCAATTGACGGTTACTCTTTCCCAAAGTGCTGTTGTCCCAAAGATCTGGTCAGTGATCTACATGATGCAGTCCATAATTTAAAATTACGGGTACGTTTTTTCTCTCACAAAGCAAGTACTGAGGTCCATGCATGATGAAAGTCCGCTAAGTTTGCCAAAAAAAAAAAAAAAAAAATGTCCGCTAAATTCCAAATGAAGAAGTTATGTGTGAGAAGTATTGATATGTACGTGATTTGAAAGCTTCTCTTTTTCCTCCTCTTCTTTTGTTCTCATTCACGCTATGGTCCCAATAATTTATAACAATTAAAGGTTGGTTGTGACATAAACAAGCCCATGCTGGCTATTTTTTAATGTATTTGTCTTTTTAAGTTCAACGTCGTGTTTGTGTGTACATACGGAATTGGATTGTATTTTTCATACAAAAAAATTCACCAACCTTCATATAAATTATCATTATATCATACACCGCACAAACCTTAAAACATTACAAACTTCATCACATGCACACACGCGGTCGCGTATAATATATAATTTTAAAAGTATTGATTCTTGAGTGTTCAAGTGGTTGCCAATATTGATTAGCTTAGTTGATTGATATTTTTTTTTTTTAATAAATACTTGTATTGAGAGAATTGAGGATTTAAATCTTGTTAATGGCATATCGTTATATTGTTTTAAAAAAAAATAAAAGATTAGGTTGTGCAAGAAATAATGAGAGTATATCATCATCAATTATTTTAAAATAAAAAAAAAATCAGATTGTGCAAGAATGGCTGCCGCTTAGCATGACACGCCAAAATAATGTGGTACGGCAAAAATTTTCCATACCTTTTTACGTCAAAAAGAAAAAAAAAGAAAAAAAGAAAGCAGTTTATACTCAATGAATCGATCCGGTGAGCTATTCTTCATTTCATTTGCACTTTTTTATCTTGTAGCCATTTAGACATATCCAACAAAAAATCTTGGCTTGTACGCTAACTACCATTGCCCCTCTGGCCGGTGATGATCATCATGGATCGATGTGATGCATTCATGGATGAACTAATTTGCAATGATGGATAGTTTTTTGCTTATTTAATAACAAGAATCTTACACAGGAAAACATAAGGGAAGGGAAAAAAAATCACATATGCAAGCCGCCGCGATGACAACATAGATATTAAAAAATATATATATATATATAGATTAAAATGCTAATAGTATGATTGATTGGATGATTCCGTATGTGGCCAGTCATCCTAAAATCATGCTATAGGATTTTTCGATAGATCTTCCTCTTCAATTGTTAAATATTTTGTTTGTTGATTTCAATAGATATATTTATATTTGAATGATTTAATTTATCTGATTTATTTAAAAAAAATGTTGGCTCCAAGAAAACCAGGTCTTCCGTTAATATTGCAAAGGGACAACTAGGTCAAATTGGGTCAGTACCTTTGGGCCTGTTCCAGCTAGGTGAGTAACCATGATGTGATTAAATTTGGGGCCGGCCCGGCCCTTTGACATCTCCAAGTGAAAAGTTGTCTCCGAAACCATGGGATTTTTTAATGAGCATCGTTATGCTTTGATCTCTAAATCAAAGTGCCATTCTGGGATATAATTCCTTGGATTTTATATTTGGGTCCACTATGTTTTTGTATACTATCTCCTCAGAGTGAAGTTCACATAATCAAACAATAGTTCACATAAAATGGGATAGAGCAAGCAAACTCTTGGTTCAGACCATTTTGCAAAGACACATTATAATAGAAAATGCTCAGGGTTTGTTGGGATGGTTGGGTCATAAACTTGACCAACATAACCATTCAACCTAAGCTGAACTAGGCGATATTTATAAACATCTATAATGCCTTTGGAATAAGCCTCCCTGAATCCCATAAGAAGGGAAAAAAAAATCTGTCGAGGCTTTTTTTCCTTTTTTTTTTTTTTTTAATAAATAGTTCACATAGATCCGCAATTAGAATTTGGAGGCTCTTTTCAAGGAGTTTGGGATTATAAGTACCCATCAGTTCCCTTCCCTGAAATGGTCGTCGCCTCAGCCTATCATATAAAGATTAGGAGGAGCTCTAACCCCGCCTGCTACCTTCTATGGCCTTTATCATTATACCACCCCATCCCACCTAGGACACCTAAGCCCCCAGACAAACCGAGCCAACAATCAAAAATCGAGATTTTATTGGCTCACGCCATTTAGAATTGAACCTCCAACCTCTTGCTCAAAGAAAGAGAGAGAATGCCATTTAAGCAAGTGCTTGGTGGTTCAGTGCTTGAATGCTCCAGTCCACACCATGTGTAGATCTAAGGGGCTGCATTTGATAAATGCAATTGGATGCAAATTAATATTAGGTGCTGCCTGCAACAGCAAGTTGCTATATATGTAGCAAATACCCAGGCAAACGTCTCATATTTATTACTAAAATACTATGCACCATAAGAGAGTTCTAGGAAACCTCTCATCACATTTCTTGCTACTACCTCCAAAGATGCACTTTCCCAGTATATCGAGGCCTCAACTGGACGGACGGTTAGCTACTGGCATCATCACATACAATGGGCAAATCGTAGTGAGAATCTTACGAACTTCCATGCCACTTATTTAGTCACCAGCCATCATAGCCAACTCGCCGAGATTACCTCAAAGCTTGCTAGCACCCTTCTTGAAGAGGCTCCCCATGGCCTTTGCCTTCTCCCTAAGGACAAACTTTTGCGTCTTCCCAGTCGAAGTCTTGGGAAGATCTTCAAAAACAACAGTGCGAGGTGCCATATAGTGTGGCAGTCGGGCACGACAAAATCTAATAATCTCTTCAGCACCAACATGAGTACCCTCCTTCAACTTCACAAAAGCACAGGGTGTCTCACCCCAGTAATCATCTGGTCGTCCAACCACTGCTGCCTCCAGCACTGCTGGATGACCAAACAGCACAGACTCAACCTCTATAGTGCTTATATTCTCCCCGCCTGAAATTATAATATCTTTCGATCGGTCCTTGAGCTTTATGTATCCATCAGCATGCCTCACTCCAAGGTCTCCAGATCGAAACCATCCTCCAGACAACGCTTCCTTGGTTGCATTCAAATCTTTGTAGTATCCATTCATGACTGCGTTGCCTCTGAACATCACCTCCCCCATGGTTTTCCCATCAGCTGGAACACTTTTTAAAGTAACTGGATCTTTCACATCTAACTCCTCGATTGCAAGATGCTGAAGTCCCTGGCGGGACTTGAGTCTTGCACGCTCCTCGGCAGAGAGGGAGTCCCACTCAGGCTTCCATGTGCAAACTGTCCCAGGACCATAGGTTTCTGTCAGGCCATAGGAGTGGATGACATGGAAACCAAGTTCTTCCATCTTAAATAGAACCTGGGGAGGTGGTGGTGCAGCGCCTGTCATCACAGTCACTCTTCCAGGCAATGGTTTCTGCTCAGCAATTGGAGCATTCACAATCATGTTGAGAACTGTGGGTGCACCACCCATGTGGGTGACCTTATGCAGGGCAATGTTTTCAAAAATAACCTCTGCAGAGACATTTCTAATGCAGATGTTTGTCCCACCTTGAGCTGCTATACCCCAAGGGAGGCACCATCCATTACAATGGAACATGGGCACAGTCCACAGATACACTGGCATTGTGGTCATGTCATTGAGGAGGACTGTCGCGATGGCATTTAGGTAGGCTCCCCGGTGACTGTAGATAACACCTTTGGGTCTGGATGTGGTGCCAGATGTATAGTTTAGTGAGATAGGGTCACATTCATCAACAGGCCATTTGATCTCAAACTGAGAAGGTGCAGTCTTCAGAAGAGTTTCATATTCCTCATTCACTGAAGCAGCGAAATTTGGAACTGCAGGAGGTGATCCACAAGATTCTGAGATTATAACCAGAAAGGGAGGTTTTGCTCGGGCTTGGGAGAGAAGTTTCAGTGCTCCTTGGGCGACCTCAAGTAATTGATAGTCCACAAACACAACTTTAGCCTCAGAGTGCTTCAGAAGGACTGATAGCATGGCTGAGTCATGGCGTGTATTAAGTGTACAGAGGATTGCACCAGTCATTGGCACACCAAAATGTAGTTCATACATTGCTGGAACGTTTGGAGCAAGTACAGCTACCTGATTCAACAAGCAGCAGCCGGTTACAGCAATGACAAACCACATGCAAATGTAAAAAGAAAATTGCAAGAAAAATCATACTTTAATGCAGAATGTAAATTCAGAAATTGAAATCACAGTTTGCAAGATATATCTTAAGGTCTGAATGATCATAACTGATGATTGTACTAGTTTTGCAACTGAAGGTCACTAAAGGTTTTGCAGATGCATCACTTCTTTAGTTTTGCAGATTTTTTTTTCTTGTTGTGGTATTCTTGAGTAAAAAGTTTCACTTTCAGCTCCCTCTCTTCTCTTCAGGAAAAAAACAAAGAGAACAAGTTAGGGCATGTCTGGCATTGCTTTTATTTCTCTTTTTTCAAATGGCAGAAAGCAAGATACAAACATGTTTGATGCTATTATTTTATATTTTAAAATTATTCTATTATTTCTAAAAAATAAAAATAAAAAAGTAAGAAATTCTTATTTTCACTATTCTAAAAAAATAAGAAATTCATGCCTTCTACCATCATTGTTACACTACTTTCATCGTCACTATCATCATTGCATCGCTACTGGCATCATCTCCATCACCATCACTGCCATTGCTATTGCCCCCAACATCATTGCTGTCTCCACCACTACCATCACTGCTGCCATTGTCTTCATCTTCACAACAATCTCCATTATTATCATCTCCACTACCTTCACCATTGCTACTGCCACTGCCACCATCTCTACTACATAATTGTTGCTACTACAGTCTCTATCACACCACCACCACTATTATTACCACAACCACCACATCATTGATGCTCTCACCCTTGCCACAGTCGCCACCACCACCACACTACAGCTTCCGTTATCTTCCCACCACTACCATTGTCTCAGCCACCATCATTATGTTTATTTTTTAAAAATAATTAATTATATCAAACATGTTTATATTTTTAAAAAATTAGATTAAAATAAAAATAAAATTTCTATTTGCTATTTCTTTTAAAAAGAAAAATGAAAGTGATGCCAAATGGCACCTTAGTTTTTTTGTTCTAGATGAAGCATAATAAAAGGAAACACTAGCATGCAAGGGTGACTAAATTAATAGGCAAACAAATTTCCGAAGGATATTATACAGCAGAATTTAGGAGTGTTAATGATTCATCAAAATTCACATCAAGCAATGCTACTAGCAAGAGAATTAGTTCTCTTTTCATGATCCATCTTATAAAATTATAGTATATGTAGTTTTCTTAAGGTTAGTACTTCTCCAAAAAAAACATAAGAGAAAGCAAGCAACTCCCCTTGGATATGTGGAACCATTCCAATTCAATATACAAAATAATGACTGCATTGTATCCACATTAACAATATGAGAATAAATTGCAGAAACGAGGAAATAAAAGAGTTAAGGAGGAAAGAATCATATTGATCTAAGGGTGCAATTTCTGGTCCAGCTTAACGCTTTTGTTCTATTTGACAAGTTTGACTGAGGTGCAATGTACATAATCGCATGATCAGTTGGGCAAGTGCATAGACTGAAAACAAAACAATTTGTTATACAGCAAACAATGACCTACAATCTCGGTGCTAGTTGTTATGCCAATACACTACTGGTTCAGTACAGTACAGTACAATACACATCTTGTTCTGAGACTCCTTTTTCTCATTTTTTACCATAGATGCCCGAAATCAGATGGTATGCATACCAATTCCAACTTGGTAGGATATAGTACGCCCTGAAGCAGGCAATTCAGGGTGGTATAGCAAACAATGAAGCTGGTAATTCATAATATTCATTAGGTATGGAGACTGTTGAACATGTCAGTATACTAGGCACAATTATTAGTTGTCATAAAAACTGCATTCCAGTGTACAGCAACATGAAAAAAAGAGAGAAAAACCTGTATCAAGGAAATGACTAGAAGAAATGCAAATGAATCTATATTCATTGGTTCCTTTTCTATGACTTTAAAGTCTTTTATTGCACCAAAAATGATCTCAACCTTCTTTTATACCAATTAATTTATGAAACTGTTGATACACTATAATTTTGCGAGCAAAAGAAGTTAAATAAGAAAATTAAACATAAAGATGGACAAGGTGAAGCAGCTAACAGGTTATCAAGATTTTCTTCTTTGTTTGATTGCAACTCATGTAACCTAGTATGTATATTAATGATGATCCTCATGATGATCCTCAGTTACTTTTTTTTGTTAAGAAGACATTACACTCAATTATATCATGTTCGATAGTTGCATATGCTTTCAAGGGTTCAAGCTGAATAAGCCTGAATGTGTATGGACGAGGCTATCACAAGATTCAGAAGTTAGATTGTTCATTTGTCATCTATCTTTCTATAATCCATAAACAGTCAACAATATGTTAAATCCAACCATCTCCATACTTAATTAAACCGGTGCTGTTATGATGGGTTCTCCAAGTTACATGGATGGGGAGGTTGGATCAGTAACTATAATCATTAAAGAGTCATCCATAAATTAAATCCAACCATCTCCATGCCAACTTTATTTCTCTTTCTTAAAATGTCATGAAGGGCCATGAAATGAAGATTTTATGAAGAGGAGGAAATTCTTCACCATGTCCCTCAACAGTTCTTCCCGATATCTACAGGAAGATACAAGTTAGATACATGATCTGAGATCATGATACAAAATGCAAATGCATCTCTCTTTCCACTGTTCTCAAAGCTCTATATTTATATCCTCGAGGTTGACCTTTTGTACAATAACCTATGCCAACATCAGTTTCCTATTGAGGATCTATATGGGCTACCTCCTCTATTTTTTGACCTGGATTTTTTTTCATTGATATGGGATATCAAAAGACAACTATATTAAAAAATTAGTATTTAAGCGAACCCATAAATATCATCTGCCCTGTGGGAATTGGAGGATAGAAGAGAGCAACTCTGGTCAGATTTTGCTTAAAAGACCTTGCTTATAATCCATAGATTAAAATTTATATTTATGAGATCTTTTCTAGTTTACAGAGTAGAGGAATCTGCACAAAATTCTCTTCAGGTAGTCATATAGTTTAGATGTGAATTTAAAACCTTGGTTACTATTAGTTTGAACAGTTATTAACATTTTCTGATTATAATCATATTCATGACTTTGTTAATCTACTAAAGTTAAGCCACTTGGCATGTATAGGAGGTGCAATGACATCCTGTAAATTTGGCCGATTATATGATTGTTTAAATTTTGCTAATCCTTTCTCTTCCTTCTCTCATTCCCTAGTTTTCATCTTTCAACTAATAGCTAATAAGAACTTTTGCATGCAAGTCCCCTGATCTAATGCGTCAGAACTACCAAACCAGAGTAGCATAAAAACAAAGCTATCAATTTGAATAGCTTGGCGATTAAAATGAGAAACTAAAGTAAAGAGGAATATTGGGAGAGTAGCGCTGGCTCCTTAATGCCTATCACAATGCCCGTGGATCAGTGAGCAAGCCCTAGTGCAGTATACATGAGGGCAATGCACTTCCTCAAACAATCCAAGTTTCCTACATGAGGGCCGGAAATCTGGAACGGTGCTAGTAAATACTTCTCTATACCATCAATGCTGATTAAATCAACTCTGGTTTCGCAACATCTTCCCTTAAGAATCGAAAAACAGAGCAACCCATATAGTGATCGTAAATTATAGGGAAGCAGACGACCTAATAAACCAGAATTATGTTTGATTGAAGTATAAACGCTAAGAAGCGAAATGACTGAGCAGAGAAAATCAGCAATGCAATTGAATTACGGCAAAAGTAAACACTAAACAAATTTCACAAGTGCAGAATTTAATGCTAGACAGAGCGAAAACCCAAAAAATAACTGATTAGCGCAAAAAATACACACCAATTACCCACAAGAACGGAGCTTATCAGATTGGCTAAGAAAAAAGTTCGAGAAGATAAACTGAAAGATTGTAAATAGAAACTAATCGCAAACACCATCATCAGAAATAGCCGAAAATTTTATCGAAAAATCTCAAACTAGAAGCTCCCATCGATCAAGAAACCGGAAGCAGAGAAGGAAAGAGAGCTTACGACGTCGCCGCGAGAGATCCCCAAGCGGGAAAGAGCGGAGGCGAGGCGGAGGCAGCGATCGCGGGTCTCCCTCCACGAGTAGGTGGTGGAGCCATGGACGACGGAGGCGCAATCACCGTAGACGACGGCGGCGCGCTCCAAGAAGCTTATTGGGGTGAGGGGAACGTAGTTGGCTGAGCACCGGACCGCGCCCTCCATCAGGTACTGCTTCCCTTCCTCGCTCCCACTTCCTGTCCTCTTGATCCTCTCAGTGGAGAGAAAAAGAAGCCTATACGGCCGCTGTCGGGACGCGGATTTTTGGACCGTAGTGATAGAAACGGATGCCGTCCACTGTCCGAGTTTTTTTTTTTTTTTTTTTTTTTTTTTTTTTTATGAGTAAGTTATCCTTTCTATCGGAGTAATTACGTGCCCATCTAATATTTTAAAAATAGATATATAATTTTTAGATCAAATTAAAAAAATTAAAATTTAAAAAATAAATAAAATATAAAATATGTTAAGATTTAAATAAATTAGATGATGATGATATTATTAGAAATTATCAAATAGATTGATATTTTATTTAATAAAAAAATATTCATAAGAAATTAAATATCATATATAAAGTAAAAATTAGATAGTAAAATATATATTTTTAAAATTTTGAAGGAGGATCGATAATTAACTAATTATCTCAGATTTTGAGGAAGTTTATTGTAATTTTATTTTTTTTAGAAAGAAATGGAGAAACAACGGCTCCATAATTATAAAATTAAATCAAGGCATAGTTATAAAAGAGCGGAGATATTTTTTTTTCTTGTGATTGGTTGTCCTTTGTCCTTACCTACCTATATATTCTAGTCTATATTAACGAGGAAAGGGAGAGCCCGTCGGACACTTATGGCCGCACATGTATCCCACGACAGCCGTTGTGATGGAGTCCGTATGATTTATAATTATATGCTGCTGTGGGCCCAGATGGAAGATAATGGTGGCTCTTAAATTGTCTACCTCTGGTCACCTTACATATTTTGATTTTTTAATATTTTAATTTTAAATAAATTATATTTTTTATTTTTAAATTAAATTAAATTTTATTAAATAATTTCTAAATTATGTAATCCTAAACTTTAGTCTCCGTACATTCTGAATCATTTTAATGCAGTCTTTTCTTCGAATTCCAACTACTTTCTCTTATCGAAAATCTTAGCTAACAATAATCGGTGCTTATGTCGCTAGAAATATCTAGCGAATATGATATAGCACAGATGACGTGGAATGATGGATAAAAATTTTTATTTGTTGAAATAGTATAGGTGATGATATGATATCTGTTGCGATTTTTTTTCAGTAGTATCCTATCATTTAGTGACACGTTGAAATATAGAAAGTTTGATTTGAACCTAAGAAGAATGAAAGCAAAAGAGGATAAATAAAAGAGAAAAAAAATAAATTCTATTTTTGATTCATTTATTTTTTGGACTTGCTCATACTACTCCAATCGGAATAAATATCTGAGATCCTTAGTTGCATATTCCACGATTACTAACCTACTTTTTTTCGAGAAGAAATTCAACAGCAATAATAAGCTCAATAATGGCAAAACTGAGAACATGGAGTTTGCATATTTTTTTGTTGTCACTGTTATGTTCATAATAATGATTTTTAAATCTCTGAACCTGATCTGCTTTGAGATCATCTCTAGATCTGGATCCGGCTCTCTGTTTTAAATATTGCTGTCATTTTCAACTTTTTGAATACACCAATGACTCATCCTTCATCAGAATGATCATCTTCTTTGCCATCCTGCTGGAAAGATTAAACTAAATCTCATTAGAAAATCAAAAGATCTAATTAGAATTTTTTTTTAAAATATAAGGATGATTTAAGAGTATTTATGAAATTTAGATGATGAAAAATATAATTTATAATATATAGATAATGATGTGGTATAGGTGACATAGCATATGGATACTGGCGTTAGATTGGATTACTAATGTAGGACTCGATGATTGGATATTTTTGATACGGCCGCACCTAAGAAGCTTATAGGGTGAGGGGAACGTAGTTGGCGGAGCATCGGACCTCACCCTCCATCAGGTACTGCTTCTCTTCCTCGCCCCCACTTCCTGTCCTCCCGATCCTCTTAGTGGGGAGAAAAAGAAGTCGATATGGCTGCTATTTGTGACGTGGATTTTTGGACTATAGTGATAGAAATGGATGCTTTCCGACGTCAGAGTTTTTTTTTTTTTTTTTTTTGAGTAAATTATCCTGACCCTTGAAATTTGGAGTAATTATGTGCCCCATCTAATATTCTAAAAAAGACACATAATTTTTTGATCAAATAGAAAAAAATTAAAATTTAAAAAATAAATAAAATATAAAATATGTTAAGACTTAAATAAATTAGAAGATGATGATGATATTAATAGAAATTACCAAGATAGTTTATTTTATAAAAAAATATTCATAAGAAATTAAATATCATACATAAAGTAAAAATTAGATGGTAAAATATATATTTTTAAAATTTTGAAGGAGAATCGATAATTAACTAATTATCTCAGATTTTGAGGGAGTTTATTGTAATTTTATTTTTTTTTTAGAAAGAAACAGAGGAACAATGGCTCCATAATTATAAAATTAGATCAAGGCATACTTATAAAAGAGCAGAGATAATTTTTTTTCCACGTGAGTGGTTGTCCCTTGTCCTTCCCTATCTATGCATTCTATTCTATATCGACGAGGAAAGGAAGAGACTGCCGGATACTTATGTCCGCACGTGTATCCCATGACAGCCCTTGTGATGGAGTCCGTAAGATTTACAATTATATGCTACTGTGGGCCCAGATGGAAGATGGTGGTGGCTCTTAAATTAGCAGCCTCTGGTCGCCTTACATATTTCAATTTTTTAATATTTTAATTTTAAATAAATTATATTTTTAATTTTTTAATTTAAATTAAATTTTATTAAATGGCCCCTAAACTACAAAATTCTAAACTTTAGTCCATGTATTTTCTGAATCATCTTAACGTAGTTCTTTCTCTGAATTTCAACTACTTTCTCTTATCGAAAATCTTAGCTAGCAATAATCGGTGTTTACGTGGCTAAAAATATTTAACGAATATGACATGGCACAGATGACATGGAATGATGGATAAAAATTTTTATTTATTGAAATGGTATGAGTGATGATATGGTATACTTTTTTCAATAGTGTCCAATCATTTAGTGATACATTAGCATCCATAGATGATGTGACATAGATGGCATGGTATGAAATATAGAAAGTTTGATTTAAACCTAAGAAGAATGAAAGCAAAAGAGGATAAACAAAAGAGAAAGAAAATAATTTTTATTTTTGATTTATTTATTCTCTGGACTTGCTCATGCTATTCTAATCGGAGTAAACACCTGAGATCTTTAGTTGCATATTCCACGGTTACCAACCTACTTTTTTTCAAGAAGAAATTCGACAGTAATAGCAAGCTTAGCAACAGCAAAATTGAGAATATGGAGCCTGTATATTTTTTCGTTGTCACTGTTATATTCATAATAATGATTTTTAAATCTCTGAACCTGATTCACTTTGAGATCATCTCTGAAGCTGGATCCGGCTCTCTGTTTTAAATATTACTATTATTTTTAACTTTTTGAATATATTCAATGACTCATCCTTCATCAGAATGATCACCTTCTCTGCCATTCTGCTGAAACGATTAAACTAAATCACATTAGAAAATCAAAGGCCCTAATTAGAATTTTTTTTAAGTATAAAGATCATTTAAGAATATTTATGAAATTTAGAGGATTAAAAATATAATTTATGATATATAGACAATAATATGATATAGGTGATGTAGCGTATAGATGTTGATATTATACTAAGTTACTGATGTAGCAGTCGATGATTGGATATTTTCAATACGACCGCACTCAAGAAGCTTATAGGGGTGAGGGGAACATAGTTGGTGGAACGCCGGACCGCACCCTCCATCAGGTACTACTTTCCTCCCTCGCTCCCACTTCCTGTCCTCTTGATCCTCTTAGTGGGGAGAAAAAGAAGCCGATCATTATCTGGGATGTAGATTTTTGGACCATAGTGATAGAAACGGATGCCATCCACCATCAGAGTTTTTTTTTTTTTGAGTAAATTATCCTGACCCTCGAAACTTGGAGTAATTATGTGTCCCATCTAATATTCTAAAAATAGACACATAATTTTTTGATCAAAAAAAAAATAAAATTTAATAAATAAATAAAATATAAAATATGTTAAAACTTAAATAAATTAGATGATGATGATATTAATAAAAATTATCAAATAGATTGATAGTTTATTTAATAAAAAAAATATTCATAAGAGATTCAATATCATATATAAAGTAAAAATTAGATAGTAAAATATATATTTTTAAAATTTTGAATGAGATCGTTAATTAATTAATTATCTTAGATTTTAAGGGAGTTTATTGTAATTTTATTTTTTTTTAGAAAGAAATGGAGGAACAACGGCTCCACAATTATAGAATTAGATCAAGGCATACTTATAAAAGAGCGAAGATAATTTTTTTCCACGTAATTGGTTGTCCCTTGTCCTTACCTACCTATACATTCTATTCTATATTAACGAGGGAAGGAAGAGATTGTCGGACACTTATGTCCGCACATGTATCCCACGACAGCCCTTGGGATGGAGTTCGTATGATTTACAATTATACGCTGCTGTGGGCCCAGATGGAAGATGGTGGTGGCTCTTAAATTAGCTACCTCTGCTCATCTTATATACCCCAATTTTTCAATATTTTAATTCTAAATAAATTATATTTTTAATTTTTAAATTAAATTTAATTTTATTAAATGATCTCTAAACTATAAAATTTTAAATTTTAGTTTCTATATTTTTTGAACCATTTTAATATAATTTTTTTTCGGATTCGATCATTTTCTCTCACAAAAAATTTTAGCTGACAATAATCGATGCTTACGTGGCGAAAAAATATCTAATAAATATGATGTAGCATACGAACAATAATGTGATATGATGGATAAAAATTTTTATTTGCTGAAATGGAATGGAAGATGATGTGATTTTTTTTTAGTATCTAATCATTTAGTGACACATCAGCGCTTATAGGTGATATGGCATAAATGACGTGGCATAAGTGATGATATCGCATCTGATATAAAATTATTTTGAAAGTATCCAATCATCAAGTGCTACATCAGCAACCTAATGTAACGTCAGCATCCATATGCTACATCACCTATATCACATCATTGTCCATATACCATAAATTATATTTTTCATCATCTAAGTTTCATAAATGTTCTTAAATGATCTTTATACTTAAAAAAAAATTATAATTAGTTCATTTGATTTTCTAATATGATTTAGTTTAATCTTTCCAGCAGGATGGCAGAGAAGGTGATCATTCTGATAAAGGATGAGTCATTGGATGTATTCAAAATGTTGAAAATGACAGCAATATTTAAAACAGAGAGCTAGGTCCAGATTTAGAGATGATCTCAAAGTAGATCAAATTTAAAGATTTAAAAATTATTATTATGAATATATCAGTGATAACGAAAAAATATGCAAGCTCCATGTTCTCAGTTTTGCCGTTGCTGAGCTTGCTATTGCTGTCGAATTTTTTCTTGAAAAAAAAATAAATTGGTAATCGTGAAATATGCAACTAAGGATATTAGGCATTTACTCCGACTGGAGTAGCATGAGCAAGCCTAGAGAATAAATAAATCAAAAATAAAAATTATTTTCTTTCTCTTTTATTTATCCTCTTTTGCTTTCATTCTTCTTAGGTTCAAATCAAACTTTCTATATTTCCTGCCATGCCATTTATGTCATACCATTTATAGACGCTAACATGTCAATAAATGATGGGACACTACAGGAAAAGAAAAGCCGCAACAGATACTATATCATCGCCCATACCATTTCAGCAAATAAAAAATTTCATCCATCATTCCACGTCATCTGTGCTATGTTATATTCGCCAGATATTTTTAGCCACGTAAGCACCGATTATTGCTGGCTAAGATTTTCGATAAGAAAAAATAGTTGAAATCTGAAAAAAGAATTATATTAAAATCATTCAGAAAGTATGGAGATTATGGTTTAGAATTTTGTAGTCTAAGAACTATTTAAAAAAATTTAATTTAATTTAATTTTTTTTAAAATTTTTAACTCTCACCGATTTATATTCAATTTAATTCAATATATCTTTTTTGTAATATGACCATTCTATTTTGAGGGCCAACCCACATCCAAAAACACCCTCAGGCCATGGAAAGTGAGAAACCAGCATCTAGACCGATCCAATGAATCATGTCAACATCCTCTCCCATCACATCATGCATACTAGCTTCAAAATACAAGTCTTGATACCAAAGTTGAGTCCTAGAATCACTCCCTTGGGAGCACCCGTTGAGAATTGGTATGGTATACGGAGGATTATATCGACATGCTAGCCACGACGAGTGCATTCTGGTGTTTTGAGTGGAGGATGATAGGGCGTGATGAAGCGTTTTCCTAATGTTATTGCCCATTCCTTCCCAAGTCATGCCATCAAATGGCAAAACACAAGGATACGGATTTTTGCAAGAGGAAAATGCTTGATTATTTCAAATATAAAGCAGATTTGAGCGACAGTTGATGTATGTTATCACATCTTTCATTTACAAGTTCATGCGATGCTCATGATTTTTCTTTTTTTTTTTTTTTTGGATTCATCTAATGTTGTTCTTAAAAACATTTTCAGAAGCTTGCTCGTCTTGTTTTCCTTGATTTTACCGTGTTAGTAGAGAAGTGAGTTGCAATCTCAATCATTAGGCTTTTGGCAAATGATAAATGCTATTGCATCACGAAAAGCCATACTCCACTTATTTCTTTTCGTAAATAGCACGAAAATACTGAGCTACACTTGGGTAAATTTGGGAATTATCGAGGATAGATTTCCATTCTTCTTGAACACTTTTAATCAATTCCTACTCTCACTACAAAAAATTTGATTTTTAACGATGAAATTTTAGCGACGAAATTTATTTCGTCGCAAATAATTAAGCTTTTGCAACGAAATTTAAATTTCATTCTCAAAAATTAGGTATTTGCGACGAAAAAAATTACGTTGTAAAAAGTTATATCTTTTGCAACGAAATTTTTATTTTTGTTGCTAGAAGTTGATCTTTAGTGACGAACTTTTTTTTTCGTTGCAAAAAATAATTTTTTTTGTGATGAAATATTTTTTTCGTAGTAAAAAAATATTTTTTTACGACAAAAAAAATTTTATCGCAAAAAAATTATATTTTTTACGACGAAATTGATATTTCGTTGTAAAAAATAAAGGCTTTTGCGATCAATTTTATTTATATTTAGCGACGAAACTATTGCGTCGCTAAATTTTATTTTGTTGAAAAAATTTGAATATTTTGCGACGAAATTTTAAATTTCGTTACTAGAAATTGATTTTTAGCGACGAAATTTTTTTCATCGCAAAAAAATATTTTTTTTTCATCCGGCTGGTCTGATGATGCATCGGTGCCAGAGGCAGTTAGGACATCCATGAGCATGATGCAAGATCAGATTAGTTATTGGATGAATCGTAGTCAGATGCTCGAGAGGATAGTAGCTGCGGTGGCGGGACGGCTCGGTATTGATGCTTCTGAGTTAGCACCTCTACAGTCACATGATGCCGCCTCTGCACCACCATCGCGACACATATCGGATCAGAGATCGACGCTTGGAGAAGGGAACGAGGCCAACCAGTCAGATCATACCTAGTTTGTAGTTATTTTAAATTTAAAATAGTGTATGGACTTATATTTTTGTATATGACAAAGATGGTTATGAAACTTTTTGATACTTGGAATTGATATTTTGAATTAGAATATTTTTATTGTGTTAATATATTATTTATTTAAAATATGTTTGATCAGAGAATTTGTATTTGAGCAGATTTTTTTTTAAAAAAAAATAAAAATTTAATTTTTTATCCAAAATTTATTTTAACAACGAAATATTAATTTCGTCGCAAAAAAATTTGTGAACCCAAAAAAGTAAAATTTTTATTATACATCGCGACGAAATTTTTTATTTCGTTGCTATTTTTGTGACGAAAAAATAGTTTCGTCGTTAAAAATTTTAATTTTTTTACGATGAAATTTTTATTTTATCGCAATTATAACGACGAATTTTTTTATTTCGTCGCCCTTATAGCGACGAAATTTTTCTTTCGTCGTCATTATAGCGACGAAATTTTTATTTCGTCGCAATTATAGCAACGAATATTTTTTTCATCGTAATTATTACGACGAAATTTTTGCGATAAATTTTATTTGCGACGAATTCCGTTTTCGTCGCAAAAAATTATGACAAGAAAAGTTTCGTCGCAAAAAATAAGAAAATATTTTTTTAATCATTATATTTAGCGACGAAATTATTTTTCGTTGCAATTTTAGCAACGAAAATTTAGGCTCTTGCGATAAAATATTTTCGTCGCTAATACAGCACATACTTCGTCGTCTAGGTTTACTATTTTTTGCGACGAAATAAAATCGTTTCGTCGTTAAGATCTTTTGCTACGAGACTTTCTCTATAAATTTTTAGCGATGATATATTTTATCATAAATATTTTTAACGACAAAAATATAATTTTTAGCGATAAAAAAATTTCGTCACAAAAAATATGATCTATTTCCAACTCCTGTCCTTGCGTAACTCTCTCTCACCCTCTCATGCACGCACATACATAGATAACACATGCATGCCGATACATATATACATACACACACGCGCGTATGACTTATATCTGTCTGTATTGGAAAAGAAAAAAAATATAGCGATAATGAATATTCAACTTGTACCCGTATTTATTTAAAACAAATATGAAAAAGTCATATCCAATCGGTACTCAAATTAGTTTAGAACAACAACGGAAACCAATCTTGATATCTATTTAAAATCTATATCTGAATTTATATCTGTTGAAAAATATGAATATATATATATATATATAGATTTGTTAATATCCGATCTGTTTTTATCTCTAAGGTTGATGCATGGAAAAAATGGAACAGGCCATATGATAAATCTGACAATGGGAGAGGGTCTGTATTTTGAGAAGATACAATGTCAATATGTTCTTGACACGGACATATCCAGGATGTTGCCTCTGTATGTTGCCGAACTTCCACATCTTCGAAGACACATCATGGAAGGTGGCTTTGGCCACGTCGCAAGAATGATTGAAGCCACCTATGCTTTCGGTGTTCTCAAGTTAGAAACAACAAATGATTGTGTTTCATTTGATAGAATTAATGGTGCCAATCTTGTGATTTGGCTGTCAAACAACCGATAGGCCCTGGAATGTATCTAATAGTTGGAGGGTTGGGATGGGTAGATAAGAGGCCAAGCCAAAGCTTTGTTATAAGTAAAACAGCATCTGATTATAAGATATAGATCATGAAAGTGATGTGTATATTAAAAAGAATAAAGAAGTAGAAATGCAAAGCACAAAATAGAAGGAATAAGATAATCCAAAGAAGCCCAGTGAAGTCCGATTCATAAATAATGCTTGTATGCTTTTGAGATAGTATGTGGCTTAAAAAAAATATGCACAATCTCCATGAAAGAGTTGTAAAAAGTAGCATCTGATATATGGGAGAACAAAGAGCGAGATGAATTTATCTAACAGTTTTTAATAATCATAGCACTGCAAAAAACATTTTAGAAAATGCCACTGTAATTAATCTTAAAGCAGAATCAGAAATAGTACAAAGTTGAGAAAAAAAAGATAAGCAAAAAATATTTTAACTATATTTGCGACCAATCTAGAAGCACAAAACAAAAGTATCTTGCAAGAAAAAAATTTCAATATTTCATTGCCGAATAACAATATTCTAACTACGTTGCACAATCATTTGTTATCTAGTAAAATAGTTCAAACGCTATTATCCATCTGGTAAGTAGGAAACCAGTCTAATGTTGATCCAACATGAATCAAGTCCTCAATATTTTACATCTGAATGTCAAAGATGCACTAGCTCCATCATGTCAAATAAACACTTTCATCTTAAACATTTTAATGGGCATCCTGCATCATCAATCCACCCTCAAAATCTTTTATTTAGACAAATCTGCTGAATATAGAATAAAGGCACCAGCTTACAAAATTTACATCTTATCTCACATTTATATCATGGATGCTGAGAATCCAATAGAAATTAGACAGATAAGTGACTACTGCATGGCCTGCCTGCATAACTTATGATTGTAATCCATTATCAATTATCATCAAATAGACCTAAGGCTAAGCACGGGTCGAGTTCAATCAGATTGAGAGAAAAATTTCATCCAACCGAATTTAATCGGATTGAAAAAAATTCAATCCGTTACAGACCGTTTATCATATATAAACTGTTTGAAATCGAAGTGAATGGTTTGCAGCGAGTTCGGATAGGTTGGGTCGGTTTGGACTTCAATGTTGACCCAATATTGATTTTAAGTCCAATATTGACCCACTCAAGCTTATTTATTTTTCTTTTTGTCAATTTAACATAAAAAAGATCTAAACCTTTAGAATGAAATCTAAACGAAGTATTGAAGTATTGAAGTATTAAAATATTGAAGTCTATACGGTGCCGTCCAAAGTGAAAATGAGTTTGTGAAATACTATATCGATTGGATTCGATTTCATACGGATTAAAAGTGTAGAAATCGAATCCGATCGTAAATAATTGATTTTTTATAAACTCCAACATGATTCCATCCGATTTATGTCTTTTAACCGACCGAAACTGATGTTTATTGGGTCAGATTGGATGGGTTTCTTTGGATTTCGGTTATTTGCTCAGCCATAAATAGACCTGTGAAAAAAAATCTGAAAAGCTATTTTCTGTCTGTTTTCGAGTGCTTTGAGATTCAGATTTTGGGCACTTGGGTTGTGATTGCTGGCGATCCGATCATCTGCTGTCGTCGGTGAGGGTTGTGATGTGGAGCATGACCCTCGAGACCATCCTAACATCTCGAGGGATGGAGATCGATCGAAATCCAGCTGAAAACGGGTGGTTCAAGGGCGGACAGTGTGGGTTTCACCAAAGGCCATGCTGGAGGAGATTGCAGAGCTTTTCAAGTGGTTCCTAGAGGTCGTCGAGGCCCCGACGATGGCTCTAAGAAAGAGATCAGAGTGGTGGGCCATGACCGCGGTGGTGGGGAGGAGTTTGGGCCGACGGGCGATGCTGGAGCTAGTGGCTAGGGATTTTCGGCTCTGTGGAGTGATCAGGGGAGAAGTCTCGATGTTTGGGCTTGACGGGGGCCTACTCCTCTTCCGATTTGGGGAGCCGGAGGAGCGAGACTGTGTTCTTCGGTGGCCTTGGGCTGTGGCAGGTCAGGCCTTGGCCCTTGAACCATGGCGGCCTGGGTTTTTCCCAGTGGAGGGGGCAATCACGAGCGCACTGGTCTGGGTCCACCTCCCATGACTTCCAGTCAAATACTGGGAGGAGGCACTTGGGGAGGTGGTGCAGCCCGCCGGCAAGTTCATCTCGGTCGACAACTATACGAGAGATATGCGTCGGTTGGGTTTCGCCCATGTGTGCGTGAGGATCAGCTTTAACCGTCCTCTACGGTCGGGGGTGCTGGTGAAGGGGCCTCAGGGTCCTTTTTGGCAGCATTTTGTCTTCGAAGGGCTGGAGGGAGCCTGCCTTAGCTGCGGCCTCTTCCACCCACCGAAGAAGTGCTACCAGGTGGGGAGGGGTGCTGTGGCGATCGGACTGTAGTTGGACAATACCCTCCGAGCGGAGGAGCAGGGAGGTGTCCAGGAAGGTGCAGGGCCACCCCTTGGGCCTTGGCTCTTGGCTGTCCGACGGCGATAATCGGGTCGGGAAGCGGTTGCAAACGAAAGGAGAAAGGAGATGAGGTCTTCTCACCTCGAGTCCAGGGCGAGTCAACCCAGGCCAGACAAGGCGGCAATGGACTCGATATGGGCAAACTCTGAGGCTGGATCCAACAGCTAGATCCAGCCATCCAAAGTGGCACGGCAGAGATCGAGCGTAGAGTTTCCCACTAGGGGCCTCTGCACGGTAGTGCATTGGGCCGCAACAGGGTGGGGCCGTCATCAGGCGGGTGCAAGCCGATTTCAAGGGGAAGAGAGGGGCGGGCCGTGCGAAGAGCGGGCTCGACCCAGCCCATTCAGCGGTGGGCCTTAACCAAGGGGAGCAAAGGAGAGGGGCTATGGGCCAACCCAAGAGAGCCCGCCCCCTGAATTTGATACGGACCGAGTTCCTTCTCGGCCTTCTAAGTGGGAGCTGGGCTTGAAGGGCTCTCAAAAAAGTTGTAAGGGGAAGCCGAAGGCCAAGGCCAAAGCTATGGCCTCCTCCTCTTCTAGAGTGGAGGTGGTTGAGGGAATTGGGGGCTCTGCAGTCTTCGTTTTTGCCGCCAGAGCCCCAAAGGAGGCGGACGAGGACTCATAGGTGCCCACTAGTGCAAGTTAGGCATCAGAGTGCCCTGTGGAGGCAGGGATGCTAGAGCGGAGTTCGAGGCACGAGATGGAGGACCTCACCTCTAGGGATGAGGTAAAGGGGGGCTTGGTGCACATAGATGCATCGGCTGTGGACCAGGACCCTACTCATGAGGATGCAATGGACAGATTGAGATAGGCCATCCACGACGAGGGGGTGTCTATGATGACAGCTGATCTGATGGATGATGAGACTAGGACAGATTCTCAGGATGAGGGGGATGCCAGTGCAGGCCTCCTTCCTTGTGAGTCTTCCCCATGAGACTTCTGATCTGAAACTGTCGAGGGGCGGAAAAGCCCTTCTTCCAGTCGATCTTTGGCCGGCTGATCCAGCAGCATAGTTTGGATATTTGTGTTTTGAGTGAAACTCGTCTCTTTGGGACCGAATTGGCCCGGGCTCAACGTTGATTCCCCTTGTCCTAGAGTTCCTATGCTGTGGAATCCCGTGGCTTATCCGATGGCATTTTGGTGATGTGGCACCACGGATTGATTAGAGTGGATGCCTTCCACAGATGCGAGCAGTAGGTGGCTCTAGTCATCTCGGACCAATCTGATGGGCCCTAGCTTCTGTCCGGCATCTATGCAAGCACTGAGTACAGGGAGCAGAGGATGCTTTGACTGAGATCTCTAGACTTTTGGCACAGGGTTTGCCCTCGTTGGTGGTTGGTGATTTCAATTGGACCCCATGAGAAGCATGGAGACAGGCAGCAAGGGGACAACATTGAGTCTAAAGAATTCAAAGATTTTATCAGTAGCACTAGTCTAATTGATCTTGACTTTGTGGGTCTGAGGTTTACCTGATGTAACAACCGATTAGGATCGGCTCGAATCTGGGAGAGGATTGATCGGATGCTTGCTTTTGCGGAGTGGATCCAGCGATTCTCGGGGTATCATGTCCAACATTTATCGAGGATTGCCTCAGATCACTGTCCGATCCTCATCTCGACAAATGGTCTTGACCTGCCCAGGATCCCTTTTCGGTTCGAGAAATTCGAGATCTTCTATCTGAGGTCGTGAGACTTGATCTGGGAGGTGTGAAGGATGCCTATCCGTGGTGACGCGAGGCACAGGATGACCCGAAGGCTTGAGTTAGCCCGACGCAGACTTCTCAAGTAGAACTACTTGGAGATGGGTGACATATTCCGACAGGTAGAGCAGGTGGAGACGGACAGAGCAGAGCTGTAGAGAAGAGAGGATCAAGAGGGGGGCCTATCGAAGCCAGCACTGGGAGAGCTTCACGGTGGGCTCGCTAAACATCACTCATTACTGAGGCAGCAGAAGACCCCGTGGAGGCAGAAATTCAGAGTTCAGTGGATCCAGGAGGGAGACCAGAATATCAGATTCTTTCATCACTCTACCATGATCAGAAGATCCACCAACCATATTAGACAGTTGCGAAGGAGTGATGACAGTGTTGTGGATGACAGTAGGAGAATTCGGGAGGAGATCTTCTGCTTCAAGGACCATTGGACGGCACCGCTGGGTGAGGACTTCCCCATCCCGAGAGCCCACCCTGTGACTAGTATCTCCGAGCAGGAGAATGGTATCTTGACCAGTTTGGTGTCTGTTGAGGAGGCGCAGGGGGTCCTTTGATCCCTTGAGGAGGACAAGGCCCCAAGGCTTGATGGATTTCTCCTACTGTTCTTCTGTCAATACTGGCTGATCATCTGTGATGAGATGATGGAGGCGGTGCAGGTGGCCCTACAGTCCAAAGGCAATCCGGTGGAGTGGAAACGGACCTTGATCACCTTTATTCCAAAGCGACCTGACACCTCGACCCTCGGACACTTCAGACCGATCAGTCTTTGCACTACTCTTTACAAGGTGCGTGCTAGGATTTTGATCGGATGTCTAAAGCCGTTGATGCCTCGCCTGATCAGCCCGGAGCAGGGAGTCTTTGTTGGTGGTCGATCTATTACCGACAATATTCTACTTGCCCAGGAGTTTATGCATAATCTACAGAGAGTTCTTGGTCGCCACAGCCTTATGATGATCAAACTGGACATGGAGTGGGCGTACGATCGGATGAGCTTGTCCTTTCTTCGTCAGTCGCTCCGAAAGCTGGGCTTTTGGGAAAGATGGATCGGCTGGATCCTGGACTGCATGGAGGCACCGAGCTTTGTCATTCTTGTAAATGGCACCCCGACGGAGTTCTTCCACTCATCTGTTGGTCTTCGACAAGATTGCCCTCTCTCTCCTTATCTATTTATCTTATGTGCTGATGCTTTGTCGAGGACTTTGAAAATAGCGGTTCAGAGGCAAGTCCTGAAGCCGTATTGACCTACCTCTAGGGCCCATTCGCTTTCATACCTTCTCTTTGCAGAGGAATGCCTCCTTATTGGGTGTGCCTCAACCCAAACCGCGAAGTGTCTTGCTTTCATTATCGGAGCCTACTGTCGAGCTTCTGGGTAGATGGTGAACTTTCAAAAGTCTACTGTCATTTTCAACCCCAGAATGAAGCCCCAAATGAGGCTAGCGATTCGAGAGCGTCTGGACATCTAGGAGTAGTCAGAGAGCCTGACCTACCTCGGAGTCTCGACCACGGGCCATCACCTGTGGAGAGTAGAGTGCAGACCCATGGAGCCGCAGATCCAGGAGCGCCTGCAGGGATGGCAGGCCAGTGTCCTGTCTCTGATGGGCAAGATGACTCTGATGAGGTCGATGCTGAGCTCTATTCTAGTGTATCTCTTGGCCAACATAATCATGCCGATTTTGTGTCTGCATGATCTGAAGCAGCAGTTCTATAATTTTTTATAGAGCTCTGGGTAGGATTGGCATTGGATCCACTTGCTATTCTGGGAGATGGCTTGCTAGCCGGTGTGGGATGAAGGTCCTAAGATCTAGTCCCTGTTGGTGAGAAGGGAGGCCCTAATTGCTAGGCATGCAGTCAGATTTCTGATCCAGCCGGACTGTTTATAGAGTAGGATAATGAGGGCTCGCTACAGAGCATGGCACCAGGGGGTCCCCATCCAGGCTGTGCGGGGTTGTCCTTTATTTGGAGAGAGATCTGTGCTCGTGGACCAGATATTATAGATCGGATCAGATGTCTAGTTGGGGATGGTGCTCGATGGAGGTGGTCCAGGATGTCTGAATTTTGACTCTCCCTCTCTCCCGCTAGCCGACCTTCTTCAGCTGCGAGGTAAGTGATGATATGTGGGTTTATGACCTTATTACTGAGGATGGTATGCGATGGAGAGCGCAGGAGATCACTCGATTGTTTGACGGTCCTCTTACTAATCGGATCCTCATCATCTTGATTCCTGTGCACCCCAGCCAGGACGTTATGGTGTGGGGTTATTCTTGTTGCCCGAAGGTTCCCCTGAGGAACCTCTTCCTGATGTGCAGTTCGACGCTGACTAGGAGGATTGAGGCTACGTAGATCTGGAGAGTTGCCGCTCACCTTAGGGTGAGGCTCTTTCTCTGAAAACTTGTTCGGAACCGCCTTCCGATGCGAGTTCTTCTCAAAGATAGGGGCATGAAGATCTCGACCTTGTATCTGATCTACGGCTTGGAGGATGAGTCAATTGAGCATGCTATTCTGCATTGTCCCAGGACGAGGATTGACAGACAGACGACCACCCTTGGGAGTCGAATATGGATTCGTGGATGGTCCCTTTCCTTGATCTCATCTGCCAAAGCATCACTGACAGGACGACTGTTGCTGGTGACCAGATGGCCTATATCACCTACTACATCTGGCTCTCCAGAAATAGCTTGGTCTTTGAGGGTGATGTAGTTCCTGCTCATCGAGTACTGAAGAGAGCTATTTACCTGACTGCGGAGTACATCCAGTTTGACACTACTACACCGTCCCCTAGCAACCTCGATTTCTGGAGCTCCTTTGGTGCCCCGACAGCGATCCGTAGGATTTTATCCATCTCCTAGGAGTCCCCTGTCTCGGGGTTTGTCAAGGTAAACTTTGATGGCAGTGTCAGAGATAGGAGAGACAGTGCTGGCTTCATCATTCGCGGCCCTAATGCTAGATTTTTGACTGCTGATGCCTCCTACCTTGTTAAGCCTTCCATTTCGGAAGCAAAGCTTCATACCGCCTGGATAGACATCATTTTTGCCATGCAGCAGCTTCAGACAGATAGGATCTGTATTGAGGATGATTCTGCTACCATCATCACTTGGATCCTGGGAGGGGTGAAGCGTCAGGAGGCTCACCCACTTATTCAAGATATCTGGACTTCTCTCCATCGTGCTACTGCAGTCTAGGTGCGGCATGTCTATCGGGAGGCAAACACTCCTGCAGATTGGGTTGCGGCTTTCATGGCAGAGTATTCTGGCAAATGGATCTAGAGATAGGGTGATGTTTATCCCACAGTCCTACGGGATCTTTTATACCTTGATCTATTGGGCTGCTCTCGCACCAGAGTGATATGACCGTTTATTTGTATCTTAAAAAAAAAGAGACCTGTGAAAGTACTAATTATAGACTATTGAGAATTATATTTTTGATGTAACATGTGATTGGTCTATCCCTAAACTAAGTGGTAAATCGAAAAAAATGAAAAATATCATGAGGATTCGTAATTCCACATTAAAGCAACAATTGTTAGGATGTAAAAAGAATACCTATTTCACAACCTAAAAAGAAATAGATGTATACGAGAATGCAGCATAAAACCAATTTACACACTAATGAAATATAAAACTTTTTAATCTAGATCGGTGCTAACCACCTCATTATTTTCACTAAGGTTGTATTTGGTGCATCACCAGACAATCTTGAAAGATAATGTGGATTACCTTCAGAATAGATTGTCACCATTAAATTGCCAGTAATGTTGATTACTATATTTGGTACACAGATAATATTACAATAAAATCACTGAAAATCTTGATTGACGTATTTGGTACAACAACCAGATTATCGATAATATGAAATTAAATTTTTAAAATATCTCCAATAATTTTGCCTCGATGCTCTTCTTTTTCAATAGTGAGAAATAATGAAAGTGATGTGGGTATGATGATAGTACGGAGAAGTGACGAGCTAAGGGATATGGAGAACCGCAGGTACTAGGGGGATAGGAAGGGGGCGGGTGCGTGTAGAGCCATGGGGATAGTGGGGACGAGTGCGGAGGAGCCACGAAAGGATGGTAGTGGATAAGGGTGGAAGAGACATGGACAGGCAAAGAGAGATGGAGGAGCTATGAGCTGGAGCCGCACGCAGAGGGGGTGGGGGGTGAGAGGAGGGTTGGATAATGGGTTGTGTGATTTTTTTTAGAAATAATTTTGTCCATAATTTTTATTGCAATATTGTCAAAAAAGTGATAATTTGAATAGCCACCCCTCTTCAAGACAATACAGATTGCCTCACATAAGGCAATCTGAATTATCACTCAAAAAGTATACCAAAAGTAATAATCCAGATTACCACATTAAATTGCCAGCAATGTAAATAGATTGCCAGCTGAGGCAATCTGAATTATCACTCAAAAAGTATACCTAAAGTAATAATCCAGATTACTACATTAAATTGCCAGCAATGTAAATAGATTGTCAGCTACCAAACGCAACCTAAAAGAGATGATAACAAACATCTAGCAAAAAGAGATTTCTATTTAACAAGTTTTTGAAATAAGCTTCTAATATCACATCATCCATCACACTTTGCGAGAAATTTGGTCTAACAGCAAGGCTTACTTTTTTAAGGTTCTAACAGCAAGGCAATCTCCTAACAATCAAATTCAGGAAATTTGTTTCAGCGAGCAGTGCTAAAGATGTATATTCTTCCACCGCTTCTCCATCACCAATGAGACTCCATTTTTTGGTAGAATCTTACGATTTGTATCTACGTCTTCTTTCATCTCTGAAATTCTTTTTGTCAAAACAGATTCAAATAACCTTAACCATCAAGCCTGAGTTACAAGGCCTAGAGCATCTCTTGCAACCAAGCATCTGTCTAATTTTTGAGCTCTGCTAGGTCTTCTAGGTGCCATATTTGGTCTCCATTAGCTTCCCTTTTCTTTGAATTGTTCCACGTTGGCCTGTTGCATTTTTGTTCATTCCTCCATTCATCTCTCCGAGCCTTTCCAAACTAACTTTGCTGCACCAAACTGAAGGAGACCAAATTCTATTTGGCCTCTTCCACTTTCAGGTCACTGTATGGTTGCTGGCGGACCACTTTTCTTCAATCCTTGTGCCTAGAGGAAAACACTTTTGAGATAGTCGTTTATGTTGCAGCAGATTCTTTGGTTCTCAACAGGTTTGATCCACCACACTAATAGGCAGGTTTAAGTCTTGCCCATCTACATCAAGTCCCCTATTATTTTGTGTATTCCGACCTAATTTAGTGGGTAAAAATTCTCCTATCAGTGTCTAGGTTTACACCATCATGGTTTTATTTTTTCAATTTTGTTGTATGCTTCTTTGACTCACCAATCACATTTCAGTTTGTTTTTGCTTTGCATCTGAAACACAAACTGCAGTCTGCAGACTTCTTGGTTGTCCCATCTCCCAAGAACGTTGCAGCCTCCTATTCCATAAAATTTATTCCCTTTGCCTGTACAATTTTGAACTCAGCCTTTTGATTTCAAGATCTTGTCAATTATCCTCTATTTGCATAGGTGGTGGAACACATCATTCTACGGCCTATAAGTAGTGCGTGCGTGCGTGTGTGTATTATCATTGTTCCAAGTCAAGATGCTTTACTAGACATTAAGGTTGCTGTTGAAGTACTGCTTCCTTGATTCAATACTTTGCAACCTTATGTTGACCAGGAACACATATCCAAAAGATTGTCTAGAACTCATGCATCATTACTCAATTATTCATTCATCAAACCCTTAAATGCTATGGAATGAACCAAACACCTTTTTCTTTGTTGCTTTGGGATTGAAAAAACCTATGAAGTCACCACTTCCTCTTTATCAGCATCAGCTTCTAGCACCTTATATGTCTTCACACATCATGGTCATGATATTCTTGCCACCTGAAATGTAATTTTAACAATGTAATATCCATATTAATGGCTAATCGTCTGTCCACACAGTCTCTTTAAGATTCCTATAATCATCTCTCCATGGCTTCTTCACCTTTACACATGATACACAACAATCAGTCCACCCGTAAGCTAGTGTATGCCAAGTATCCTACTTTATTGCCAGACACTAACACAAACTTCAACCTGTTCGCAGCTTGTTTGTCCCATCATTCCCCCTTCCTCTACACATTATTACCACCACTGTTTCAATGGTGCACTTAGTCATCCACATTTTCATATGAGAGTATAGGCAGAGGTTGGTTGCTCTTTCAACAATAGTTTGCATCAAATGAACGTAAATGGTTAAGGATCATGCTCTGGGAGCCCCTTCAAGTTTCATCTTAGCTGCACAACAGATGATTGATAAGCACTGTCACTAGCACCAATCCTTCATTTCCTCTATTCAGCCATTTCATTGATATTTCCCTGTGGCTTTGACTTCTTATTAATGCTTGGGCACCTTAAGCATTATCTTAGCTCAACCATCAAGCCAACACCTTGGCCACTTATTTTGCAGTCAATACATAAGTTGCTTCAACTAAGCATATAATAACTCCTCCTTTTATGATAACCTTTAGATAGGTGTTGTTGTATCATCAAAAACATAAACACCTAAACTCTAGGGATTTCGAACGTGTTCAACATTCAGCTTTTCAGTCTTCTCGTCAACATTAAAATTGTACATGAACATTACACTGAAGGATCACCTAGTATGCTACCTCCATCTCTTGGTTTTCTTCTCAAATTTAAATTCTTCTCATGCAAGTCAAGCGGATCCATTAACCTACTGTCTTTTAAATCATATGGAAAACATGTCATCAAAAAGGTCTCTAATGTAACTTGTTCTACAAAACAAAGACCATTGAATGTATTTTCTCAGCCACATATGTAAAATAAGATAAATGGCACGCACAAGTTGAAAAGGCAGTTCCATACTACCTACATGCATGGTTTTCATCTCAGCTGAAATGCTGACCAAGCAGGGTTTGAAGCTTCAAGGGAAACCAATCCATAATTAGAATCCAACCAAAATTAACCATCAAAACTTGATTTCAGGACAATAAGTCAATTTTGATCTAGTTTAGTTCCAAAACTCATTGAAACCAACCACAGCCTCACTGATAACCTCAGTATATCAGCCAATACAGACCAACATACTCCAAAATATTGGCTGACATAAAATCGATGTATGAGATGCAACTTTTTCTCTTTATTTTACTATCTTAAATGGTTTGTTATACAAAAGATTAAAATCAATGCCTAAAAGACTGTAGTTTCTCCTAATTTTAATATCTTGGCCAATATCTCAAGTCATTACATATTCACCAAAATCTTAGCATATTTTGGTTCTTCTAAACTTTTAAGGCCTTTCATCTCATCCAAGATAAACCTATAACTTGGTTCATCTAGGCATATGTCATGCACTGAGATAACCAGAGTATCAACTGTGAAAAAACTTAGGATTATCTATTTGACCCGACAGATAGAGACCATTTTTCACATACTTTATTGGACATAAGTTTCAACTAGATTTGCTAGAAAAAAGAATTCCATCAAAGATGTTAAAAGCTAAAACACAAGCACAAACGACATACCATTTTCCATCCACTTGAGATGCCATCTGTACTTAATCCGACATCTACCCCATGAAAATGTAAACTGTCACCAAAAAACCCCTTCTTTGTTTTTCTTTTCTTTTGGTTATCCAAATTTAAACTAGGAACCCTGCAGAACTTGCATGACTGATGAGAACCAGGTCAGACCATCAAAAAAGATTCTCCTCAACTGGTCCTATAAAAAGACATATTCAACCTCTCAGAAGAACTGATTGCTTCCCTAGTTTTATCAAGCATACATTTCAACCTCACCATCTCCTTCATAACCATCATATGCCCATGTGCTCTCTTCACTTCTCAAATAGATAATAATGATGGTCACTTAAAAATCAACCGAAGTTTCATAAACATTAGATAATCAGATGGCAGCATTAGAAGCATATCATAATGCCATCAATTGCAAAACAACGATAGAAGGAATCAAAAAACAAGTGCATAAGCATCCATACATGGTACACACACAGTCATACAAATACAGATGGATGCATGCACTAAAGTGTTTGCTCTTTGGGAAGTGTACCTTCATCCTTCTTATATGCAAATGCTTGCCCTTAATCACCAAAAGTTAAAAGCACATAATCGCCAAGAAAGGCTCATCCTAATCTTGATAATATGTTGCAACTAATTGCTTTTTGTCAACAGATTCAGAATTTAACATACGAACATCATCAGACTAGACTTTTTTTAATAAAAAAAAGAAAGTAAAACAGAAAAGAAAAGTATAAGGTGGCAGACGTATGACTCACTTGAATACAGACAGCAAGTTTCCCGTCACAAAGAATGTCAGTATCTTCATCTCTTCATCTAAGATTGCTAGAAAATCTGGCTATTCTAGATAAAGACAACTCTCTAGTAGCTTCATAAGTCGGAGTACTAATTATCTGCCACAACTCTCAAACACAAACAGCACATGATGCAAAACTTACACCCCTTGTTGGGATGGACCCACTCCACTGCTTCCTAGACCCATCTTCTGCCCCAACTCTGTGAGCTGCTCAACAAACTCCACCCCATTAAGAACCTCTGTAGTACCATATATGACATGCTTGACCGGCTGTGAACGTTGTGCTAGCTCCATCAAACTCCTATATTCAACATAATTTCCACCACCTATCATAAATACAATTGCTTCTTTGAATGGTCCCCTCAATTGTGACCCAGATCCTGACCTAGGGACTCGTGGATCAAACACCAGGTAAGAATCCACCTCTGGGTTTGGCTTTCCTTCCATTAATGCTTCCACTGTCCTTGTTAGTGCCAGTTGCCTTCCACCGGATAAAAGATTTTTCATACCCGCAGTCACCGCACTAATGGACTGCCCATAAAGCTTTTCAGCCCAATCCACAATGTTGCTCCTGCTTGCTGAACTTGCTGAAGCTGCCAATGATGCATTCAAAGACTTTATCTTCTTCACATACTGAAAGGCACAAGTATCAACCTCGGTCTCCCTCAATGCTGCTTCTATCGCTTCTACTTCAGATTGTGGTGTGGTCTCCAAAGAGAGAAGGTATGTTATCGAAAGCCGAAGCTTATCCACCTTTGTGCCCTTCCCCTTAAGAAGACTAAGCAATTGACTCTTATCTACACTTCCTTTGGTCAACATGTCATTCTCAAGATTGCAGTAACCATCCAAAGACCTCTCCTTGATCTCACCTAGCAGCACGGTGGCAATGTTGGTATGCTTGTCAATCATCTTCTTCCGCTCAGTGAGCTCTGGAAGTGAGTTCACAGCATTCATCAGATGCTTCGTGTTCCCAATCAGATCAGTACCATCAAATTCAACCCCATCCTTCCCGCCAGTTCGCTTGTTCACCTCATCAATGTCCTGCTTGTACTTGCTCAGCTGGTTCTCGATTTCTTCAGCAACCTTCTGAAACGGAGACCAACTGTTGGAAAACCAGAACGAATCAGAGTCATCCAATTCATAAGATTTAGCAGCAGATTTCTCTGCAGGCATGGTCACTCTGTTCAGCTTCATTCCAAGCACGTCATGGACCAGTGGCCGGTAGCTCCAGTCATGCTGGATCCCAACTGCGAGCTCGAAATTCCGATCAAATATGCAGAGGATCGGACGCTGGAAGGAGCTCGCAAGACCACCACTTTCTGAGAAAAGATTGTTTTTTATCACCAAATGGTCACGAATGCGTGAGTCCAGAGCTGAAGCAACCATCTCCGCCGGGCCACCGCGGGCACACCGGATTACCGGCACAACCCCGAGGGTGGCGAGGACACAGAACAAGCCACTGACGATCTTCTCCACGATCTCCTCGATCTCGCGATCCCCGGCGGAGGGGTCGTTGATCTGAACATAGGTCTTGGGCTGGGCCAGCGAGAAGAGGGAGTCCTCCAGGGTGACAAACTCGAGGTATTGGTCATAGATCTTGGAGATCCGGTGCACGGCGTCCTTCTCGAGGGTCTTCAAGGCTAGGGTCTCGAGAAGGGGGCGCGGCAGGGAGGAGGAGAAGTTGAGGTGGAATGACTCGTAGAGGCCGCGGGCGGCGTCGGCAGCGATATGGTCGATGTTCTCCGGCGTGGGGCGAACGAAATATATGGCGGGGACGTCGGGGACGGTCTGGCGGCTCTTGTCTATGGGGAAGAAGAGAGTGATGCCGTGTTTCCGGAGGTCATTGACATGGATCAGGGGGGAGAGGACGCCGCGGCAGAAGGCGTCCATGATGAGGATCTTGTAGACCTCCTCGGCGCCGGCGGCAGTGGAAATCCCGCCGCCAGGGTTCGGCGGCTGGTTCAGATTCAGCATGCGGACGATAAGGTCTGGAGAAAAATGGATCAGAATTGGGGGATGGAGCGGAGGGGAGAAGAAATCGAGATTGGAGAGAGGAGGGGACTTACTCATTTGCTTCTGCCGGAGATTGAGCGCCATGGATGGGAGAATTTCCGAGGGTTTTCTTCTTTTAGGGCTACCGTTTTGCAAAATCCTTCGCCGAGAGGGAGAATTATAGGGTTAGGATTTGGGTTTGGATCTGGGAATCGGAGGGGGAAGAGGAGACGGAAGGAGAGCGGAGGAGTAAGGCGAGAACATTTACTTCGACCGACGGAAAGTAGTGCTACTCACGTGAGATGCATGTGAGAAGAAGGCTGGAATCCCTCCCCTGGATAAATTCGGTCCCAAATTTAGCCGACGAACTCTTACTTGTTTCGCCTCCTCAGAGGTCAGAGCCAAGGAAAAGAAGCGGAGTAATTTTAAACAAGGGTATACGCATAAAGTCGGCACTTCGAGAGACGTGTGGCGCCGATGCTATATGAGTACCCCTATTTTTTGAAGTTATACTACTAATATAGCTATTGCTGTCCGATTAATGTCGGACAATGGATGGCTATAATTTATCCGTCAGAATAAGTATTTCCCCTTCGTTGGGTATGGAACTTGATATATATACTCCCATTTTTATTGATGCACTCCTCTTCTTTTTTTTTTGTTTTTCACGAGAGGCGTACATGTGCATCCAAGCGAGTGCGTTTTAAAGGACCGGGGGAGGGCGGAGTGCTAGAACTGGAATCATTCGTCGCGGCTAGCGAGCGAAAAAGCTCCGATTTTTTTCTCGCCTCTTCTTCTTCTCTTCTCGAAGTTTTTGCGTGGATGGCTGAGGGATCGCCCTTTCTTCGCAACAGCTATTGGGTTCTGAGGCACGGGAAGAGTATTCCCAACGAGAAAGGCCTCGTTGTTTCTTCCATGGTTCGTTTCTCTCACTCATTCATATCAGTCTTCTTGTTTTCTGAAATTGGAAAGAAGAAATCTTTTGGTTCTTCTAATTTTATCGATGATATGGATTTTAGGGTGTCATTTTCTGATAATCCTGATACTTTTTAGAAAATGACATTTTTTATGCCAAAAGATTGGAACTTGCAAAATATGGCTCTTTGAGATATTCCATGTTTTTATGTAATTTTTCCATGAATCCTTGAAATGTCCTTTTCTATCTTTACATGTTCGATCTTATCCATTATAGGAAAATGGCACACTTGAAAAGTATGGATTAGCTCCTGAGGGAATTGATCAAGCGCGACTGGCTGGAGAATTACTTCTGAAGGTATCATGCTTTCATCTTTGTTTAATAAGGCTTCTTTCTAATTATCAGTGATTACGGATGGTTCTCAAATAGTCTACGTGAGGTTTATATAGTTTATGATATTGAATTATGACGATGCTACCACTATTCTAAATACTACCATGAGGCATCTGGCTAAATTATCGTGTTTCTATTGTTGTTACCATTGCGTGTTATTCTATGATGAATGGCGTTGCCCACAAAATAATCAAATAACTATTAAAAGGCTTCAGAGATGACAACATGTACATGGCCAAATCAGTGTTTTAAAAGACTACAAATGACAAACATGTGGTTCAGGAGACCACCTGGCGGTTAGGTGCTAAGGAGACACTTAGGCAATAGCCCAGAGACAAAGGTACAGCAAAAGTATTGGATTATGAAAATTAATAAATATAAGAAGAAAGTAAAAACTAGTTATAATTCAACAGATAATACAGAACCTATAAAAATAAGATGCAGTAAGCATATGGGAAGTATCAACTTGGCAACATTCAGTGCTATTATATAAGTCATTCGCATTCTCCATGTTCAAACACAATTCAAAATGCATGGGTGCCTAGGCAAGCCATCCAGACAGCCAATGCTGTCTTCTGTGGCACTTACTATATTTGTGAGAATTTCCTATGAAGAAATGTCTCACCATCTCAACAGCATAGATATGGGGCAGCACACAATGCCTTCCTAGTTACCCATTCTCTCTACGTTTCTTGTGAGAAACCTTGTAAGTTCAGGTCGTGGTGATTCTCCATATGTGATATCCCTAGGATCATAAATTGCTCCCTTCGACCCTTATGCCACTTAGCTTTTTGAAATAATTTTTGCTGAAGGTCATAAGATGAAATTTGACAATGTCAGTGGACTTTTGTTTTCCCCTTTGTAACATGAATTTTACTCTCTTTTTTTCCATGTATAAAGGGAGGGGGAAATATCAGTGGTGTACACTGGGTATTCGTGATGCATAGCTCTAGTTTGTAGATTAGATGATATTGCATCTTCCAATATTCAAACTACAATTATGGTAGGATATTGTAAAGTTTCAGGTAAAAAGATTGGTTCAGCCAAATTCAGTATGAAATATTATTTTTGCTAAAATATGTGCAAGAGAGCATGCAATTAGAACAAAGATACACAAATTCCTAGATAAATAATGCATATGTTCTAGATGCGCTCTTACTTTTCTTGATGTTTACTCAATATGCTCTTTTGCTAAAACCGATTTGTTTATGCAGGAACTCAAGGAAAAGAACATCTTGCTCGAAACTGTTCGAATTTGCTGTTCTCCATTTTCAAGAACTACTCAGACTGCCAAAGAAGTTGCTAATGTGCTAGGCATCCCATTTGAAAGTGCTCAATGTAAAGTAAGCATATTATACCCAGAATTTGCAATTCTATCCAAACGAGAGAATGGCATTCATACAGGTTGCTTATGTAGCTTTGACATGAACTTGGGCCATCGGTGCTGAGCAAATTTATGCAATATCAACACATCTGTTGGTTCAATTGATGACATCTTAGGAAGAAAAATTAGTTCATTAACTAATCTTCACCATTTAAAAGGGCAAAATTGGAAAATAAAGAAAAAATGAGACTAAAATGAGAAGAGTTAAAGGAGTATGCTTCCCAGGTTGGAGTCAGACAGCAAGGGAGACGCATAGGCAATCCATTTTTATAGTAGTGTAAATAAAGTTGCTTCCCATGCATTTGTTCCAGGTCCATGGAGAACATTATATTAGCAGCTTTATATATTCTATTTTCTTCCTATGACTTTTTAGTTGCATATTCTCTGTACTTAAGTGCATAAGCATCTGCTTAAATTCTTTTGCAGCTCTCTTTTTTTTTTTTTTGAAAAAAAAGTTCTTTTCTTTTCCCTTCAAAGGCCATGAAAATGATAACAATGAAATATGAGTGAGAAAGATCTTATATGTATATAATTGGACAGAAAAAAAAAAAAACTAAAATTATCGAGCTTGTCAAAGAAGTAAGTAAGCATCATGCCTGCATTATAAAATACCTAAATTGTTCTTTGTTGGAAAGTTTCTTAATGCAGCAAGGAGATAAAGTGGTAGTGTGAGAACATATACCTTTCTAAACAATGTGCTATCATAATTATTATGGTATATAATGCACCGAGATATACTGACACATTTTAACTCTCATGAATGATTCCCTAATACACAGTTCTATTCCATTATGTTTTGCTTCAAGTAGGACAGAAGGACAAGACAATTATCTCCATCAATGATTTTACTATTCTGGAAGTTTTACCCTGATGAGCTTTAACAGTAAGTTTTTTGTTAAATTTTAGGGATTGTTGGATTTTGGTGTAGGTTGTATATAAGTTCTATTCATTTTTGGAATTCAACGATCCACTTGTTTGAGGGAATGGAGGAAAACATAAAATGACATGAATTGATATTCTCATTAACTTTTCTTCTAGAGGTCTTTCTCTTTGAAATTTGGATAGTTCATTTTCAAATTTTCTTGTAAATGCCCTAACAACATCTCATTCCAGCTTTAGGAATCCTGTGCATTAGTAAAAAAAAAAGGAAAGTGACCAAAGATCAGCTAATGCCACATAGGAATAGATAAATTGATAATTTTGTGTTATATATATATATATATATATATATATATATATATATATATATATATATATATATATATATATCCACATTTTATTTTTTGTAACTGGATGAAGCATATATGAACTGAAATATATGATGTGAATATTAATAAAATCAATTATTGCATTCATTTAAGAGGGAAAAATGGTTGACACCAGAAGGACATAAATATCCACTCAAGAGATGATTTTTACACCAAGCTTTCTCGATTTGGTTCACTAATATTGCAGTCTGTCTATTCATTTCTAGAACTTGTTGTTGCTTTTGTATAAGGGAAAGGTTATATTGTTTTTGTTTCATTTTTGTCCTCATTGTCTTCCTTATTGTTTGGTCATCTTGTTGTACAGGTGATGCTAGAGCTTCGGGAACGTTTTTTTGGACCACTGTTTGAGCTTTCCTCACATGATAAGGTTAGCCATTTGTAAAACTATGGTGATAAACATTCTAGTTTAAGGGTTTTAAGATTACTAAGTATATGTGAAATATGATTCCCCGCATAAAAGTGTGGTTGCCTGATCCATAACATTTACTCCTCTAGAAGGTGAGGCATCTACCAAGTAATATAACTATTCTAAATGCAATTAATTATACACCTTCCGTGGTTTATCTGTGCACCTAATCCTTTAAATGACTATAT
The DNA here is from genome assembly GCF_000442705.2 of Elaeis guineensis. Taxonomy (NCBI): domain Eukaryota; kingdom Viridiplantae; phylum Streptophyta; class Magnoliopsida; order Arecales; family Arecaceae; genus Elaeis; species Elaeis guineensis. The sequence continues at coordinate 11,713,971 of NC_026004.2, read as the reverse complement.
TCTGTCACAACGAAATCCCATCATGTTTTGCAGAAAGGTGTTACACACCTTGCTATTTCTGTTTACCACTTTGCTTTCTTCTACTGACAACTTCAACTTCTTCACTGTTTACCTCCTTAGCTGAGGTGTTGCCTTCTCCAATTCCTTTGCCTTTCTACTCATCATTGACCATCCTGGGATTTCTCTTGACATTGCAGAACCAATATCTGATGCAAATTATATTTATTGTATCCCCTGTAGTTTCTGGTCATGGTAGCCATTTATTGATGCTGGCCATGTCTCTGAGTTTGCTCCATTTTTTTTATACTTCAGAATCCCAGCTATCTGAAGGAGACTTAACATTTTATTTTTATGGCCATCGATGTACATTCTTACAATTAAGTTGAAAATTGAAATACAATCAATTTGGTTAGACTATATAAATTTAGATTTTTCATATTTTATTTTTAAATTATTTTATCATAACTATTAACAAAACTTAATTTGCAGTATTCAGAGATATGGGCACTTGATGAAAAGGATCCCTTCATGCCACCTGAAGGTGGAGAAAGTGTTGCAGATGTTGCTTCTCGACTTGCAACTGCTGTTGCAGCAATAGAGGCAGAGTTTCAAGGGTATTTTTATTTACCCTCCCTTCAATGAAATATCTTTTGGGATTTCCATGATATGTTTTATTGTTCATATTCATATGGACTAACAGCAACAGCTTTTCTTATTAAAAACCAGACATTTAGACATGAACATTTCAATGGACCCAACAGTATCATAGTTTTTAAGATTGTATTATAAGAGTTTTCAATGGGAAATGTCTGTATTAAACCAGTATGTTTCTATTAGCTGATGATGGGTAACATTGAAACTTATTGAATAGATAAGAAATTGCATCATTTGGGTTGACATGGATGCAAGTCATGTGAATGAAGTTAAGAACTTTCTTTTTGGTCCACATCACATCATACCTATGATGGCCCTGAGGGATCTGAGTATCTTGGATAGTTTAATTCTGTACATCTGCATCATGATGGACTCGGAATATGATATAAGCTATATGGTGTTCATGAATATTTTAGCAGATTTTGCCAGAGCAATAGGCAAAAATGCAAAACCTCCTGATTATTTACTCTATAAGATTTACTCTGCTAGATTTCCCAGTATCAAAGTCATTGTGAGTTACCTTTTTTCTCCAAGCAGATTATCCTGGACGGTTGATCCTTTGGCCAACACAAACACTGAAAGTGCCATACATGGAATAAACTGTAATTAGAAGGCTCAAAGTTATCAAAACATAATTAACCATCCACATCCATATTAGTTTGGAAGATTGCTAGCTAAAAGATCTAATGCTGATACTTATATTTACCAACATAACCAAAATACTGCTTAGGTGTATTCTGAATGACATTTCTCTATCGAGTGACCACTGGATACCTTTTGTTCAAAAATGTTTATATTGCTGCCTTCCCATTTTTCTTTCGTATGTTTGTCTTCCCTACTGCAGTCAGTAGACACACTTGGTCATCTTTGAACGAACATCAGATGTTTGTTTGCAGATGTTCAATTGTTGTTGTCAGCCATGGTGATCCACTTCAAATATTGCATACAGTTCTCCATGCAGTGAAGGAACATGCATCGTCCAGTGAGGAGGGCATTTTGTCAAGAATTAAAGGAGTTATGGTGCATTCAATCCTATCTCAACACCGAAAGTCTGCCTTGAACACTGGAGAGCTGCGCTGTGTCATATGACTTTGATTCTTACATATGGAAAAGTACATTTCTTAGTAAAAAGATTTTAAGTCATGGCATTGTTTGACCAGCTTTATCAAACTATAAAGTTGGTTGACTATCTTGCATCTTTGAAGGGGCTTCAAAGACATATATTTTATCAGGTTACTCACCAAGGACTTCTTTTCCTCACCAGTTGGATACTCTTAATACCGTTACTTTTTCACTTTGATCAACGGCGGTCTCTGGGAATTGGTACTACTGCTTTGGCTACCTTGTGATGTATTGGTTTGTCGTTCCAAGATAGCATCTGATTGAGTTGGAATGCTGAATATTTTATTATTTTTTATAATGTTGTGCTTGTCAAGGTAATTAATGGAGGCTCCATGAAGAGTCATTTTTCAGGGATGGCAATTTTGCTCCATCGGGTATCTGATCCGATCTAATTCGAATATGATAAATTTTATCTGATCCAATTAAAATCTGAGACGGATATGGATTTAAAAAAAAAAAAAATCTGAAATAGATTTAGATCGGATATGAGTAATAGTATATTCCGTCCCGAATCCGATTCAATAACTTATATATAAATTTCCAACACAAAATCCTAACCATCGTCTAAGCTTACTTATTCGGCCAGTCCAAGCCTCCCATCCGATGAGAACCTAAATCCTAGCCATCGTTTTCCCTATTCGGCTCATAGAGGCAGAGGCGCTGAGCATGACGAGTAGAGATTGAAGGACTACGCCGTCATGAGCTTCTCTTGCCTTTCTTCTTTTTCTCCCCCCTTCAATGGATGGCGCTTTTAGAAGCTCATCCTGAGTTCCTCCAAGCCCTATCCTTCATCTGGGGCCCTCCCACCTCCTTCCAAATCTTCGATTTTTTGAGACTTCTCATTTCCTACCTCTTTAGATTCTTTCGTCTTTGCTTTCCCCGTAAGGCTTTTCCTAAATTTTTTTAGTGGATTTTTTGTAGAAATTGAAGCCTTTGAGTATGCAAAAGCATCTGATGGTTAGCAGGGTATTTGGGTCCGAGGAAAAAGATTCCAAGATTGGGTCGTCGACCACCCTCAGCAAGGTTTTCATCGAAGAGGTGAGTCGTTGATTTAACTTTTATTCTGGGGTTTGAATTTTTATAATTATTTTTCTCAAATTGATCTTGATTTTTTTTCTTGAGTTCTTGAGGGATGGGTTTTAGAGAAGAACATTGAAGTGATTCAGAAGCAATGGGCATATTTCTTTATGTAATGAATTTGACTACAAATAATTGATCTTCTTCTTCTTCCTTGAGCCAAGTTTATAATCACATCAGAAGAGAAAAAATTTTTCTAAAAAGTTCTTTAGTTTGAAGTCATAGGATACACTAATTCAATTGATTATTTTTTATTTTTTCTTTTTTTTTTTTTTTTTGATCGAAGATCAAAAAAAAATTTTAATCAAAAGAGGGATTTTGAATATATCTAACATGATCTAATCCATCCTTATATCTCTGTTTTACTCAATCCCATCCAATCCGATCCAAGATGTATACGAGATAAATATAGATATGGATATGAGTTTTTTTTTTTTTTTTTTCTCATAAAATAAATATGGGTATTAATCTACCCGATATATATCCGGTCCGTTGCCACCTTTAGTCATTTTGCCACTTGTATTGCCCCTGCCACGTATTAAATGTTGTTGAGGTCTACCAAACCCAAGCATTGAAAATTCTCGGGATCAAGGAGGATCTCAACCGCCCTAAAGAACCTAAATTTGCAGAGGGAGAAAACCACTATGATTAATTTTTTTTTAAAAAAAAGATTGAATTATGTGATTACACCTATAGTCTACAGCTAGAGATGGACGGGTATCTTTTCATTCATGTGATGCAGGATTGCAGGTTGTATGATGGCAAATAAAAGTTGTTCATTGTTAAGCTTTCAGATTGAATTATTTGTAACAGGTTACAGAAAAGTATCAAACTTTATCGAACCTCAGCACTTGAACGAACAAGCTGATATAGTAGAACGTTATCTGTTGGATCTGGCTGGCGCTTCATCCAAGACGTCCTCAATCCTTTCACCCGCCCTCTACTGTTCCGGTGCCCCAGGCTAACAGCGGATTAAATAATTATAACCATCCAGGAAACAAAGTTTCTTCGAGTTTTATATGACCATAAGCTTCTATACGACTGGTTCATACATCGCCACAGTTTACCTGTCTTATGTTCTTAAATTATACATTATCTTTCATTCACATCTCTGTGCTAATCGTTCCACAATTCTAATAACAATATCAAAGGTTTAATTTTACCCTAATATATCTTTTCAAGCTAGTTCATAGTAAAATTCTCTTATATTATCTCTTAAAGAGACTATTTTTTGTCCTTTTAGTCATTAGACCATCATGAGTTTTGCCTCACCAGTTTGATCTCAAAAGTTATTTAACTTGCCTGAGCTCAAAAGCAACTTCTTTGTGATGGTTGAGGAGAATCAAAAGAACATGCTTGTTGCAGCTTCAACATAAAAACAACCAAGCTGACCCCAAGCAATGCCATTTCCAATTTTCCATCATGGACATGATAAAATATTCAAATATGGACATGTTTTAACCAACTTGGAGGTCATTTTGGCATTTACCACATGTTATCAACTACTAGTTATAACCCTGCGCGATTATTAACTTCAACCATCAGCTTCTGCATCTCCCATACCTTATATTTCATCTTCATCTGGCATTCCAAATGGGACCAGAACTTCATCAGCAGCTTGGTTGGAAGTCCCCTTCTCAGGTTCCTCATCTCTGGCTACTGCCTCCTCAGCATCCATCATCTCCTCATCAAAATCTTCAGGGTTTTCTTCAACTTTGTAATACACCTAAAGTTGTAAACAAGGATATTTCAATCAATATGGGAGTCAATCTACAATTTCAAGAAGAAAACATAGAAGAATATGATTATCATACCACACAAGTGCGAGCAGGAGATAGGACTTTGAACGAGTTTGGCCGATTGTTAAAATTTGTTTCAGGTACTCCTGGTATGCCTTCGGGGGTCGTGAAATGGTCCACATCATGACCAACCTGCAATGCAAAATCAGAGGAAATATATCAATAGATTACCGGTATCAGGATATGACGGACAAGGAATTGAGGAAACTTCTAGAAAAATGGAACAATGATTTCATGCTGACCTATGAAGTTAATGTAACTCATGCGTGCTGCTTACGTGCCAGTGTTGGAGGATGATAAATGAGAAACTAATCATGCAACATCTAACACCTAGTCATGTGTCTCATCGGTATGGTTCTTGCAGCAAAACAATGGTGAAGCGGATGTGATCTCAGAAGTGAGTATTTGTAAAATGGAACTCAATATTTGGTGTAAACGTTAGAAATTTGATGTTGATCCACGAGTACTGCTAAAACATCCATACTGGAAGATGTCATACGAGTAGTCAAAATGTAACATGCAGACACGTAGTCATGCATCTGTATCAATTTATGATATAGAAGGCACAAACTACTCTTGCAGCAAACAATGCAGACCTAATCCGAGCTGAGAAATGTACACCAACAAAAAATTGTCATGTATGGCAATGGCATCTTACTCTTCCATGTCCACCAAATTGAAGAGCATCACTATCCAGTGCAACTCTGTACTTTCCTGGCAAGTCACACCCAATTTTATACCTGTGTTTCAGAAAATAATTAGATACCAGGTTCAAGCAATGAAATCTTCAGTAATTGTCTTAAATAGATAACAAATTACCCATCATAGGTGTTTTCAGGATGGAAATTGAACACAAAAACCAAATCTCCACGTTCACAAACAATTACCTGCAAATAAAAAGAACTCGCTTAAAAATCTTATGATGACCAGAGAAATGATAAGTCTAGAGTGGAGGCCAGAGGAGGCTTATTATCAGAATAATCCTCTATGAGATTGGGTAGCATCTCTGGATAAAAAACAAATCTATATATTAAACTTCTGAAACAACAAACAGGCGAATTTGGAAACTATAGTTGTTCAAAAATTGAATTATCATCTTGCTAATAGCTGTAACTTTCAGATTTAAAAAGTAGAACGAAAGTAATTTAACTCTTGTTTTAGAGATGCTGTAGGCAGCAAATCAAGATGAGCCTAAGGTACTTTTCCCCCTCCAAAATGTTGATAAAATTGCTGATATTCGCATTTGAACCAAGGTCATCCCAAATGGAGAGGTGTCTCTACATACAGACCAAGACCCATATGGGTGAGTCATACAGCCAGCAGCTTAAGGTAAGAAGGCACCGCACATGATCCAGTTAACTTTAGCAATTACAAGATAATTGCCTTGTCCCTCCCTCTTTGAGAAGAATGGCTGGAGTGCCATCTTTTTGAGTCAAACTTAGAACCTCTTGCCTAATTAAGCACTGAGAGGTGTCGAGCAACTGGCTGAAGCCCCGTTAACCATTAGCAAGTATTCTTGGGTTGCTGGATTACAGAAATGGAGCAGCAAGTCTTTTGACCATGTATATCATTTTCAGAAACGATGCACGTGTTAACTTCAAATTCAGTATCAGTGAACACTTATGTTACTATGAGAATGCTCATATCAGTCCTTCAAAAAACTGAACGCTCATATCAGGAAGAGAAGAAACAGACCGATGTGGTATAGCTTAATTTCTCTAGACATTTTTGCATTTTTTGAATTTGGTATTTGTAAATTAAGGCATCTCGGGCATAAGATATGAGCATTCAGGGAGAGTTAGCAATGCTGTCTACACACAAAAAACACATAAGATGGTTCGGGAAGGAGTTGATAAGCATTTGATGTTTTGGTAAGTCATCAAAAAGAGCTTCATTAGCAGCATAACACAAAAACTTTGACCTCTCAAGGTATACCACAATAAAACTACACGTGAATGAAAATTGCGCAAGGTGCATGAACATGCACATAAAAACGCAAAGGCAAAAATGACATATATGAACCCATTATTTGCAACATGTTTACCTTGTCCTCTTCATTTACACTGCTCACAATCTGCTTTGTTGATGCAAGGAATGAAAATCTATCATCAAGCAAATTCATCGCTCTATCAAACGCATTCAAGTGCTGGTTTCAGTAAACAAAGAATACATATGCTTAGTTAAGACAGATAGTTCAGATATTAAAGAAAAGCTCAAATTAAAAAAAGATGGGTGATGCATGAGCTAATAGACAAAATGTTAACATCTGATATGCTTTGTTGACCACTTCCCAAACAGATTAAGCTCATAGGATCTAGTGCTTAGTTAATATGGTAGCAGAGCAAAAGGCCACTGGTTCAAATCCCCATTCAAGCCAATTTTTCTTCATACAGCCATTTATTATCTCGAGTATTTTCTTTTTTGACTCATTCTCAGCTAGTTACCAAGTCATTCTTGATTCATCAACAAGTTGTTTTTGACTCATTCATGCCATCGCATGTGTGGTCCCAAGCACATGTCAGGGGCAGGCATTAAGACCTGATATGTATTGTTGACCCCTTTCCTGAAAACTTAGACTTTTGGGGTCTAGTGGTTAGTTAGCATAGAACAGGGAAAAACATATGCTGTAAAAAAGGTTGCAACAAGTACACTCCGATGGTATACAATATGAACCAAGAGGCAGCTAAAAATTCCTGAAATACATATATTCAAGGAAAGAAAAAAAATGTATTATATTCAGTATGAGCATGACTTGTCGATTGCAACTTAGAATATGGTTTGCGCGTGTAAATCAAATCTTGAAGGTACTAGTGGAATTAAGTTAACTGATAGGATATTGGATTTTGAGAGAAAGGTATTAATGGAATTAACTGATAGGTTTGATGATACGAAGACAACCAACCTTTTTTTTTTTTTTTTTGAGAGAAAGAAAAGGAGGGAGAAGGACCCGCCCACACCATCATGGTTCGCAGAACCATCCCAAACTGCCTGTATTGGGGCATATTGTGCCATACCAATGCAGAACTAGGATGAATTCTAGGTTTGGATCAGTATATTAACAAAACCAGTCCAAACCGGTCCGAACTAAGCAAAACCATTCTGTACCACCTGATACCAACCCATACCATCCAGTTTTGGGCTGTACCATGACTGAGAGTGAGAAAAAAGCATTAGGAATCTGTGTCGATACAGGGTGCATACTGTATCATATTGACCGTGCCGAAGCAGTAACATATCAGTGTGGTTCCCAATACTGATTTTGCAGATGTGGCATGCTATATCTAGCTAGGTTCCAACACTTGGGGATTCACAATCTAAAATTAGAAGCCAGAACCTCTGGTTGCCAAGCAGAGAGGTATGACAACAAATGCAAGCCCCAGTTTTACAGTATGAAGGCAACAGTCAGTCCTATCATTGATGCAATAGCCTAAAATAGACACATCCACAAAATTTCAAAATCGTAATATATGATTCAAATCTCTGCAGAAGTAATGCAAGAAGTGATAGAAAATGTGAAGATAAGGGTCAGTATATATCACCAATGCAATTCTTGAGAATAATATGCCAATAAATGAGCATGAAAACATATACACACAGATGCATACGCAAGCATGCGTGCAAACATGGATGAGGACATCCATCCATCTAGAGAATAATAACTTTCTTAAAATATATTTATGAAGGCAATCACAAACCTTGTATCTCAGGTGATCAGTGTCAACAAGGTTCCACTGGCGTCTGCACTTATCATAACTCCAACCATTGCCTTCTCTTGGAAAGTCAATCCATTCTGGATGACCGAACTATAACGATCATATGCCATGGTGGTTAAGATATTCACATATATTTAGGGAAGATGAAATGATCACGAGCAAATAGCTAGAACTGCCATTGTTGGACATACATAAAAACTTTATTAAGGGAAATAAAATTTTCAAATTTTAATTCACAAGTGCCACAGATAAAAAGCAACTAAAATGGCGAAAGTTGATACTCTACTGAGTCTATCACATTCTCATGCACTGATTTAGAATGATGAATATCTCGTCCGTGAAATATAACTAAATTACATTACAGAAGAATGGGAGAAAAAGATGATGTAAACTCTGCCTACCAAATTTTTTTTAAAAAAACATACACAAAAAAAATAGATGCATGGGCCATTCATGAAAATTATAAGTAGCAAAAAAAAAAAAAAAGATTAACAAAATTTTCTAGTTTTTGTTTTATGCAAAGATGGGTGAACCATCTTGAAACACCCTATTCAGGGCATATTGACCAAAACCAATCGATTATCGAGATGGATCGACCTTCCAATTTGATTTGGGTTTGGGCTTTACATAACCCTCTTGCTCGTCTCACTCACCTCGCTCTCACTAGGGTTTTGTCACTACTACCCCTACCAATGATGACAGCAACGACAATGATGGACCAATACGCATCCCTCTCTCTCTCAATCCCTCACCCTCTTCATTCTCTCCATTCTTTTTCTCTCTCACTTGCCTCTCTCTCTTCTCTCTCTCGTGCACCCTCCACTTGCTCACTCTCTCACTCACCTTGCTCGTCTTTCTCACTAGGGCTAGGGCATCATCACTGCCACCACCAACAACTACAATGACAAACCAGTACATGCCCACTCTCTCTTACCCTCCCTCTCCATTCTATCTCTAGTCTCTATCTCTCCTCTCTTGCCCTCTTTGTCCAAGGAAGCCTCAGCTCCCTTCCTCGTTCACCTCTCTCTCCTTCCCTCCCTCTCCTTCTCCCTCTCCCTCCCTTGGTTATAGTACAGCTCAGGTCGACACAGTAAGTACTGATACCATACTGAACTGGTCACCAGCTAGTATGATGCTCGGTACCGGTTAGGCGAACCTTGCTTTTATGACTTTGTTAAACACCAGCATGAATTCAAGTTTGTTCAAATCCACTTTGTTCAACATTATTATAAGTTTAGACATGAGTATCTATGTGCTCACAGCTTATCCATTACTTTCTTTTAATCATGAAAGAAACAGGCTTGCTGACCACTTTAATTTAATCAGTAAATTAACAGAAGAAGGTAGTAGAGAATGGTTGCTGATTTAATTTCGACAAGCTTGATTTTGGTTCTCCCTTTTGACCACCTTCAAATTTATAAACCTGTTCTTCAAAGACCCAGATTTATAAAACTAAATATCTCACACTATTGTTTCAGATATGCAAAAGCACTAAGTGGTTGCATCAAATAGTCTTGCACCATGTAAGCAAGGTTAGTATGAGAAACAGGGAGAAAACAACCCCGAGAATCATTTGTCTATCAGAAGAAAATGAGGTCCCCTATCTTAAATAGGATGTACACTTTACTGAGTAGTAAAAATTGATCACAATTTAGCAACCACTGTACTGTAAATTACCTTGCCAAGAACTCAAAGAACTTCATGCTAACTTATATTTGGATAGTATAGTGAGATTAACTCTATCAGTTTTGATCCATAGCACAGGTACATCAGGAAGCCCGATGTTCTAGTTAATGGACGATGAGAAACAGTTAAATGCACAAATAACTAAGATCAAATGTTGAGGCAAATAATGGACATATGCACTGCCATGCAACTGATGATCTTACCAAGTAGAGGTTGAAGTGAAGAAGTAAGACTAAGAGAGGGTATTTGTTTGATTGCTTCAATTCTTAACCTTTTTTTTTTCCTTTTTTCAGGTAATATGTGCCATCATATCCTGTTGGAAAAGTCAAGCAAAGCAAGTTGTGCGTATGGGCACAAACAAATGTAAAATTTCAGATTATGATTATGATAGTTATTCATGATAATAACATAATATCTATTCTTGGAGAAGCTGTTGAGGTCATAAGTTCGTTAACTAGATTATTCTTCTAGAAAGGATTATAGATTTAAATGGTTTCTTGGAAGAGACTCTCTCTCTCTTCCTCACATACAGACATACAAATATCTGCTTGACAAATGATATTCAAATCTCAGTATTATTTTATAATATAATCAGCAGAGAATTAAGCACAGAAAATAACAATACCTCATTTCCCATGAAATTTAAGTAACCTTCACCTCCTAGTGCCATGGTTATGAAGTGAATCATCTGCAATATTTCAACAAAAGACATAAAGAAGGCAGATACTCCGTGATTACTAAAATTGAAATGATAATAGCACATGAAACCATAAAGCTACCAAAAAATGCTGTCGCTTTAACATTACAAAGATAACCATTAAAATTTATGAAAGACCACCTTCATAGACCTCTACTTAAATGCCTAAGATAAAAGCCATAGGCATAAACCTTATGAAGTGCAATCCCTCGTTCAACTACAGGTGAAGCAGGTTGTAAATCAGACATTCCAGAGTACATTTCCTTATCCATCAATAAAAAGGCAATTGTCTTGTCTCCCACAATGGCCTGCCAAAAAGAAAATAAAGTGCTTCCCTCAGAAAGTTACTTAAATTGATAACATGAAATCTCCAGAATTTCTAAGTCTAAAGATTGGCAGTTCAGCTATTTATTTGGTACAGTGTTTAAATGATAGAGGATCTCCTTCCCCTGCAGAATTATTTTCTGGAAAATTAAATCTAAGAATTTAATAAATAAAGCCATAGGATCATCTATTCCCTGACTTTGAGGAAAACAGCAAGTGTTAACATGATGCAACATTACCTCAAACTTTTAGACTCTTAGACAACAGATGCAATAAATATTAATTTATCACCAGTGTGCACTGTGCCAAAAGAATTAGTGAATGATTAACATATGGACATCATTTCAGCTACCTGATCATGGCTCTCTGCATATGCTATACACATTTCACTGTATCTCCGGTTGGTTAAACTCCACACAATTTCTTGCATTGACCATTCCATATCTTTTTTGTTCTTCAAGTAGTCGATCCACTTGTCAGGAATTGCCATTGCCAACCGATAGTCAAAACCCACTCCACCTTCATAAACTGGCCGACATAGAGATGGCATCCCTGAAACATCTTCAGCAACTACAGTTGCATCTGGCAAGAGTTTGTGAACCAAGTGATTTGCCAGCATCATATAAACAACACCATCCACATCAGTTGCCTCACTAAAATACTCACTATAATTTCCAGTGAATACCATGTTGATACCATGATGATGATAAAGCATTGAAGTGACTCCATCAAATCGAAAACCATCAAACTGGAATTCTTCCAACCACCATCTGAGGTTAGATAAAAGGAACCTCAAGACTTCCCAATTAGCATAGTTGAATAGTCGGCTGTCCCACAGCTTATGGTAACCACGCTCCCCAGTATGGAAGTAAGATTCTTGAATACTCTGTCCAACATCAAACCCATTAAGACCATCAGTGACATTGTTGCTTGCATGGCTATGGATAACATCCATCAGAACACGCAGACCTAAACTGTGTGCTTTGTCAATCAGATACTTGAGGTCCTCAGGTGTTCCTGATCTATTGCTAACAGCGAAAAAATTTGTGACATGATACCCAAAAGATGCATAGTAGGAATGTTCCATAATAGCCATCAACTGAACTGTATTGTAGTTATTTGCTTGTATGCGAGGCAGAACATTGTCAGCAAATTCTCTGTATGTACTCACGCGTGGTTCTGAACCACTCATCCCGACATGAGCCTCGTATATGCGTGGAGCTGCAGGTTTCGGAGGGCGAGGGTACTTAAAAACATACCTGCACGAATGCCCATCAGTGTTCTATGCCATTAATTTAGAATTTTTGTTCTCAAACAAGTCATAGCTGTGAAAATGCAATATGAAACAAAAAATCATTTCTGAGATTGAGGTTTACGAAAAAGAAAAAAGGACCTCAGACCTTTCTGAAGGTGGTGGATCCCAATGAACTCCATCATATGGAGCTGCAAATCGATTAGGATCAACAGTTGTATATCTGATCCAAGCTGGAATTCTATCAACCCATATTCCATTGCCATGCTTAAAGCGAAATTTAACCCTGGAATTGTGAGGAATGGATGGCTTCCCATCAGCGTCTGGAATTTTAATCGTCCAAACACCAAATTCATTTCTTTCCATTCTGTGGTTCGACCCATCCCACCCATTAAAGTCGCCAATAAGTTGTGCTTCCCTGCATCAGCAAATGGAAACTTCCTCTTTTATATATCCAATGATTGCAGTGACGTCCAATAATCATTAGTCAACAAGCTTTCTATATCGATTTAGAAAAAGAAACTTTTGTACATACAAGACTTTATTAGTTATCCTGGCAGTGGAGGAGTAAAATACCAGAATTACCGATTTATTTCTCATGATTTTCAGGATAAGTGTGACATTTTTATCTTGATATTGAAAATTCTTAAATGTGTAATCATGGTTTAGAAATTTGTCAAAAGGAAATCATTTGGGAGTTTGTATGAACCGCTTCAAAGTAAAACACTAAAATAATGTTCTTGCGGTCTTACCATTTTTTCGGCTCTATCATTCTTTACTTCTGAAATGTGTTCCTCCAACCAGAAGTAAAGCCTTTGGCTTTAGCCAACACTAATCAGTTCAATTAAACAATTTCAGAATTTATGATAATGGATAAGAGTCCCATTTTTAAATTGTGATCCTTGACACATAACTAGCACCTAATGGACCATGCTATGAATATGAGACCATATAAGCAATTAAAATCAAGCAGAGCTAAAAGCAGTCCGGAAGCTAGGCAACTGAAAGATAGCCAGAAAACTCACTCTGCAGCAGGAGCCCATTCACGGTATACGATCCCATCCTGTTCTCTATTGAATCCAAACTTCAGATAACCTTAGAAGGGAAAAAAAAAACAAAGAAAGGAGCATATGGCCAGTAAGATAATTTCTCTTGGCAAATATATCACTCATGCATGCATAAGGTAACCTAGAGAGTTAAAACTGATATGTAGATGATAACTGCATGCATTTCAAAAATACATTTTCACCTTGAGTGAATTCCTCCAAACTCCCTTCATACTTCTCAATCAATGATTTTTGCTCTACGTATCTCTTGGATCTATAGACAAAATGGTCTTTAAATTGTTCTAAAGATGGATCCACATTGAAGATACCAAGATGTTCAGCATCTTCCTCAACGGTGGTCATAGCTGAGTTGTCTTTCAGGATCGTTGAGAGTGCAAAATCATGCTCAGGCTTGTAGTGGTACAAAAAAGAATCAGTAAGAGAAGAAAACCATGTAATTATAGGCTTATAGCAGTCAAAGATAATAATATTATTGCAAGTTCAGACTAGTATTTAGCAAAGATGTCAGCCATTTTTTTCCCAATAACATAATTTTCCAGGAGAATCAGTTACCTTCTGATTTATTGATAATCTATGTGGGCATGAAAAAGGATATTGCCAGCGAGATCTCTTGGATCCAACAGCTAGAAAAAATGAATGTGGTTGACCAAGATCTTGATTGCTTGAAGCCTGCAAGTGAGAGATAACAGGCATAGCAAGTGTACTTTACATGTGTTGAAGCAAAACACAAGCATAAGATGGCAGTTAAGCATACTGACAAACCTGAGACATCATTTATAGTTACAACTATATATAAGGGAACCTAAATCCCTTGCAATTATAAAATTTCAAACTTCTTCTTAAGTAGGTGACTGACACATCCATGATGCTTTTCTAGTGTCAACTTCAAATTTTTCCCAATCCCCTTTGAAATGGCATTATCAACTTAGACCACTCAGCTGTTTGATTCATTACTTTTAACTCAAGATATATGTCTTTGTACACAAAATACAACCAAAATATCAAGCATATATAAACCAAGAGCTTATTTCAATAGCCATAACAAACAACCGTCATCGCCTTTTTTTGTTTTAAATCTTTCCTTGTGAAATATGGTGGGAACACCACCACCAAGATTCAAACCCTGAACCTCTCCCAGGTAGAGGGGTGATAACCAGCTAAAATAAGGCTGGTTGGCAACCAAGAAGCCTCGTGGTAGCATGTCAGTTTTTCGCATCCTCCACAAAAAACAAACATATTCAGTTGACATGAACATCTGTTCTAGTTCCCAGTTTCTATCCCAATTTACTTGCTTAGCTGTGCATGATCTTAGTCTATTTGTTAAATTACAAACCATCTTATTCTTTTCATCATACAACATTATCTCGAGGCATCAATGACTTTTTCGTGCAAAACTAGATAGGAAGGCACACTTTTAAGTCATCTAGGCGTTATCATAATTCATTACTGCATCATTAGCCAAACATATGCATCACAAGAAGACCCTTCCGCCGAAAAAACACAGACTATACATACACTACTTACAACAATCAAATCAATCAGCACAATTTAACGGTTAAAACAAAATAAAAACAGAACATTATGACCACCTACCCAAATAATAAACCATCTTAAAGGACACTAAGACTGTTGCAGAAAGAGAAAAGAGGAGACAATAGATCAAATGAAATGGCCATCTAAATAAGGAAACAAGTTCACAGGAATACAAACTGCACAGAATGCCCCAAAAGATGAAAGGAGATAAAAAGACCAACAGACAACTTAAACATCACGCTAAACTGTTCCACAGACCCACACACAAAACCTAAATAAGACCAAATTAGCACCAGAGAGCTTAAAAAAATTCAAAAAAAAAAAATGGAGAAGCAACAAAGTCTTTAAGACTCAAAAAAAAAAAAATCCCAAATATTTTAAAAAAATCCATTCCAAGAGAGAGCAAACGAATCGTGCCTTTCTGAAACTCCTTCTGGAGTTCAAAGAAGCTCGAGCGAGAGAGAGAGGCGGACACGAGCACGACATTTTTTTTCCCTTTCCCTCGTTATTCTCTGAGACGGCCTTCTCGCCGGTGCTGCCAAGTACCAAAAGCCTCGTCACAGCCTTCCATCGCTTGGAAATGATTCCACCTCACATAATGTTAGTTTCCCGGGGCCCTCGATTCTCGGCTCTCGCTCTCGGGCTTTCGCTGGAAACAAGCAAGGTACGCGTGATTTTTTTAAATTAAAGTGGTCCGAGGGCAGGAGCCTCGACACGTTCGGGATAAAGCGGACAGTTGAGGCCCCGCGCGCAACCCTATCGCCCAAGTTCGACGGATTCATTCTCTTGAACCATCGCGTCAGTGTGGCCCAGAGCTGTCCCCCATTGTATCAGCGTGGCCCACCCCTGTCCCCGGACCCTGGTCCGTCCACGTGGAGCATTTCCTTGCCCATGGCATGACCCCACAAGCATCTCTCGAAGCTCGAGGTTTTTCTGTTTTAAGGTTCAAGAGTGATTACGACGGATCAAGAATGTTGGCAGCATAACCAATTCCTATAATTTAAGAATAATCAATTTTTTAAGATGATTTCTTTTCTGTACGTTGGGATATACCGACCGATCCTGATATCGACTCACCGATGCCGACTCACCGACGGATCACGATGCCGATCCATCCTCGATGCCAACTCACCGACGGATCCTGATGCCGACCCATTCTCGAGGATGGACCGACCGACTTTGCCCGTCTGACGACGGACAACACCAACGATAACTACCGATCATGTCCGGCCGGAACGTGTCGGCCTAACAGGCCGACACTGCCTCCGATCACCTAAAAGCCGATCTCGCATCACCGACTCCCTGTCAGGTGGGACACCACCGACTCCCTATCGATTTGGACAACCGACGTCCGACCTCTATAGGCCCTTCTGGATGCCGAACGAGCGGTATGGGCTGCAATCCTGTCAAGGACATGCCGTGCAACCGTCAGGGGGCATTGTCCTGCCAGGAATCTGGGGCGCTGTCCTGCCAAGGACGCGAATTAATTCCTAGGATCTGTCAGCTCGTCAACGACGTGACAACCCCCGACGATTTAACAACTCTTCAGTTGTCTATATCACCGACGGCGGGACCATACCACCTCCTACTATAAAACAAGGTAAGGCAGCAGCTTGAGGGGGGGATTCCTCTCTCTCTCTCGCTCTCTCCACCGCTGAGTCCCCTGATTCCTCTCTACTGTTGCCTAGTCTCCTCTCTGACTTGACCGTCGGAGGGTCCCCATCGGAGGCATCTCCGGTCAGTGTGGACTTTCCTTTGCAGGTGCTCGTTCCCGGCGACCAGACGACGAGGGGATTGGCCGCAACAGGTTTGGCGCGCCAGGAAGGGGGGGCGGTTGGCACACGACCTCCATAGAGTTCGAAGAATCTTTCCGAGATGACAAAAACCATGGCTCAGCGGTCGAGAACCACCGGATCGGCGAGACGATCTTTCCGTCGGGGAGAGGCTTCTCCACCACTCCCCGCCGCAGAGCCTAGCTCTTCCCATCCCGCGGTGACCACGGAGGCGCAGATCGCAACGATCATGCGGTAGATGACCGTGTTGACGGACGCGGTCAAAAGCCTTCAACCCACCCGGTTGCCGCGCTCGCCGGCGGAGCAATCAGCAGCGCGTCCGATGCCCTCCAGGAGCAGCCGCCGACGCCCGCGTCGGTCTCCGTCTCCTCCTCGGGAGCAGCTGTCGCAGCACTCCCACCGAGAGGAAGAGAGGCGGCTATGACATGATGCCCGCCGGTCTCGACGACTGTCTCCTTCCCAGCTGGAACGAGCAAGGAAGGAGAAGCGGCCGCGAACACCGTCCGCCTCCCTCTCGGATTCATTAGGAGACTCCACCCTCGGAGTCTCTCAGCACCGACGGGCCGACGACTACGAACGTAGGTTTGAAAAAATCGACCGTCGGCTTGCCCAGCTACAGGTGGATGGACAGAAGTCCTCGAACGACGTCGACTTGCAGACCGCCCAACCTTTCTCCCGACTCATCCTCGACGAACCGATCTCCGGTCGATTCAAGATGCCACATCTGGAGCCTTACAACGGCTCTACTGACCCTGTCGACCACCTGGAGAGCTATAAGGCTCTCATGACGATCCAAGGGGCAACCGATGCCCTTCTCTGCGTCGGATTCCCCGCCATGCTTCGCAAAGCCGCCCGGGCCTGGTACTCCGATCTTCGACCAGGAAGTATCCACTCCTTTGGGCAGCTCGAGCACTCTTTCGTGGTCCACTTCAGCACCAGTCGGAAGCCACCACGAACCTCGGACAGCCTTTTCTCCCTCAAATAGGGAGAAAACTAGACGCTCCGACACTTCGTGGTGCGATTTAACGCGGCCACGCTGGAGGTTCGGGATCTCAACGAGGATATGGCTATCTCAGCCATGAAGCAGGGGCTGAAGGCATCCCGATTCACATACTCTCTGGACAAAACCCTCCCCCGAACGTACGCCGCACTGCTGGAGCGCGCGTACAAATATATGCGCGCAGACGAAGGAGCTTCCGACCGATGCCTGACCGAGTCCAAGGGCCCGAAAGAGAAGCGAAGGAAGGGTCGGGCCCCTACCGAGCCTAGCAAGCCCCCGACCGACAGACGGGTCTCGCCCCCACGACGGAGCCCCAGATCACCTCGACGGTGGAGTCCGAGGCCGACGCGCCCCCAGTATGATTCCTATACCCCTCTCTCTGCTCCTCGTGCGCAGATTTTGATGAAAATCGAAGGGGAGGAATATCTGCGACGGCCCCCGCCTTTGAAGGCAAAGGGCCTCGACAGGCGAAAGTACTGTAGATTCCATCGGGGTCACGACCACAATATCGAGCAGTGCATCCAACTCAAGGATGAGATCGAAGCTCTCATACGCCGGGGATATCTCGACAAATTCTGGAGGAACCCGCCAACTCAACCCATCACCGACCGACGACTCCAGCCGTCTGAAGAAGCAACGACTAACCAGCCTACGGCTGGGGTCATCAATATGATCTCCAAACGATTGGGCCCGAGGACGACTGCTGGAGGGGAGCCGACGAAGAAGCTGCACCCAGATGATGTAATTACTTTTACAGATGAAGATGTTCGGGGTATCCAAACTCTCCATGACGACGCTGTTGTTGTCTCGGCAACAATAGCAAATTATGATGTAAAAAAAAATCTTTGTAGATAATGAAAGTTCAACGAACGTTTTGTTTTACTCGACTTTCTCCCGGATGCGACTGTCGACCGATCGGCTCAAGAGAGTCTCTACGCCCCTGATAGGCTTCGCTGGAGATGCTGTCACGGTGGAAGGGAAAGTTACTTTGCCCGTGACGGCTGGAACTGAACCACGACAGAGCACAATCCACTTGACCTTTGTGGTCGTCCGAGTGCCTTCGGCCTACAATGCCATACTTGAAAGATCTGGACTAAACGCCCTCAGGGCGATAGTCTCAACGTATCATCTGCTGGTTCAGTTCCCAACCAAAAATGGAGTCGGAGAGATGCGCGGGGATCAACAACTCAGCCGACGATGCTTTCAGATCTCTGCTCAAAGCGATGAACCGAAGGGCTCCCTGACGGTCGACAAGCTGGACCAACAGAAAGAAGAAGAACAGGGTCAACCAGCCGAACAGCTTGTTCCCATCCCGATAACGGAGAATCCCGAACGAGTGGTCTGGATCGGGTCTCAATTACCCGACCCCGAGCGACGATGGCTAGCGAAGCTGCTGAAGGCCAATGCCGACGTATTCGCTTGATCGACAGCGGATATGTCGGGCATCCCTCCGGAGACGATGACACACCGACTCAACATCGACCCAGCAATGAGGTCGGTGAGGCAGAAGAAGCGGTCTTTTGCTCCCAAAAGATAGAAGGCCATTGATGAGGAAGTGGATAAGCTACTCGAGGTGGGCTTCATTAGAGAAACTACCTATCCCGATTGGCTCACCAATGTCGTTATGGTGAAGAAAGCCAACGGAAAGTGGAGGATCTGCATCGACTACACCGACTTGAATCGGGCCTGTCCGAAGGACAGCTTTCCACTTTCGAAGATCAACCAGCTGGTGGATGCGACATCCGATTATCGACTGCTCAGCTTCATGGACGCCTTCGTCGGGTACAACCAGATCCGGATGGCACCCGAGGATGAGGAGCATATGGCTTTCGTGACCGCTAAGGGCCTTTACTGTACAAAGTAATGCCCTTCGGTCTGAAGAACGCTGGGGCTACTTACCAGCGACTTGTCAATAAGGTCTTCAAAGATCAAATCGGGTGCAACATGGAGGTGTACGTGGACGACATGCTAGTGAAGAGTGCGCAAACTTCGGATCACGTGCAAGATCTTGAAGAAACCTTCCGCACTCTACGACGACATCGGATGAAGCTAAACCCGACTAAGTGTGCCTTCGGAGTAACCTCGGGGAAGTTCCTCGGGTTCCTCATTTTGCAACGAGGAATCGAGGCCAACCCCGAGAAGATCAAAGCAATCGTTGACATGCGACATCCGGACACCAAAAAGGAGGTGCAGCAACTCAACGGAAGGATCATCGCGCTCAGCCGATTCATTTCTCGGTCGGCCGAGAGATGCCTCCCGTTCTTCAAAACCCTGAGACAGGCAAAGCATTTCTCTTGGCCGAACGAGTGCCGACAGGCCTTCGAGGAACTGAAGAAATATCTGACTTCTCCACCCCTACTTGTGAGGTCGGAGGTCGGGGAGGTACTGTATCTTTACTTGGCTACCTCCCTAGAGGCAGTTAGCTCGATGCTCGTCCAAGAGAACGAGAATCGAGTTCACCAACTGATATATTACGTCAGCAAAGTGCTTCACGAAGCCGAGACTCGGTACTCGTAGGTAGAGAAAATGATATTTGCTCTGGTCATTTCAGCACAGCGGCTCCGTCCATACTTCCAGGCGCACGCTTCGTGGTCCTCACCGACCAACCCCTAAGAGCAATCCTGCACCACCCTGACACATCAGGACGGCTGGCGAAGTGGGCTGTGAGACTGAGCGAGTTCGACATTCAATACCGACCGCGACCTACTCTGAAAGCCCAGGTTCTGGCCGACTTTATCGTGGAATGCCCGACGACCGACCGAGCGTCGGGAGAGGGGAGCCTCGAAGAGGTTGGGACCTCCGAATGTGACCCCGATTCAACCTGAGTGTTGCACATCGATGGAGCCTCCAACGCTCGAGGGAGCGGGGCCGGATTCCTGCTCACCAACTCGGAGAGAGTGGTTACCAAGCACGCCCTCCGATTCGACTTCAAGGCCTCCAACAATCAAGCTGAATATGAGGCGCTCGTCGCGGGCTTGGGGTTGGCACTGGAGCTCGGGATCGACCATCTCAAAGTCTTCTCCGACTCTCAACTGATTGTTGGACAGGTCAAAGGCGAGTTCGAAGTGCGGGATCCGACCATGGCCAAATATCACCAAAAAGTAAAAGATCTCGTAGCACCCTTCAAGTACTTCGAGATCTTCCACATCCCCAGGGCGAAAAACGCTCGGGCCGACGCACTCTCCAGGCTCGCGACATCCGACTACGGTACCTTGGGCCGGACATTCATAGAAACTCTTGAACAACCGAGCATCGACAAGATCGAAGAGGTGCTACAATTAGCGACAGAGCCGAACTGGATGGATCCAATCGCTCAATACCTGACCGACGGAACTAGCCCCGAAGACCCCGCGGAAGCCAAACGACTCCGGTGGGCGGCTTCCCAATATGTGATGGTGGACGGCCGACTATACAAAAGATCGTTCTCTCTTCCCTTGCTGAAGTGCCTGGGGCCGACCGACGTGGACTATGCCCTCAGAGAAGTACATGAAGGGATCTGCGGTAATCACCTGGGGGGCAAATCCTTGGCTTACAAAGTCCTGCGACAGGGTTACTACTGGCCCACCATGAAGAAGGATGCGGTTGAGTTGGTTCGGAGGTGCCAACCGTGCCAAAGGTATGCCAACATACAACACCGATCCGCCAGCCAGCTCACTCCCGTCGTCGCCCCGTGGCCCTTCGCCCAGTGGAGAATCGACATACTCGGACCTTTTCCTCTGGCGTCCGATCAACGGAAGTTCATAGTCGTCGCGATCGACTACTTCACTAAGTGGATGGAAGTCGAACCTTTGGCGCAAATCACTGAGCGGAAGATAGAAAACTTCATTTAGAAGTCCATCATCTTCAGGTTCGGATTGTCAAACACCATCATTACCGACAACGGACGACAGTTCGACAACCAAGACTTCAGAGACTTCTGTGCGAGGTTTCATATCACGCACCGACTGACCTCGGTCGGGCATCCACAGTCCAACGGTGAGGTCGAGTGACCAATCGGATCATTCTACATGGACTAAAGACCCGACTAAATGAAGCCAAAGGCCTATGGGTCGAAGAATTAAACTCCGTCCTGTGGGCATACCGAACGACGCCCCATGTCCCAACTGGAGAATCTCCCTTCAACTTGGCCTACGAAACGGAAGCAATGATCCCGCTGGAGATCGGGTTACCGTTGACCAGAGTCGAGCAATATCGTGAGTCGGACAACTCTGAGTGCTGGAGAGCCGACTTAGACCTTTTGCCCGAACTCCAACGCGAGGCACAACTCCGTATGGCTTCCTACCGACAAAAGGTGGCCCGATACTACAACAACAGGGTTAAGCCGAAGCTTTTCCGACCCGAAGACCTGGTCTTAAGAAAGGTGGAAGTCTCGAAGCCCCTGGACCGAGGAAAGTTGTCCCTGAACTGGGAGGGACCCTACAAGATAGCCGACACCTACGGACCGAGAGCTTACCGGCTAGAGACCCTAGAAGGAACGGCCATCCCCCGGACTTAGAATACCGACAATCTAAAGCTGTACTATCAGTGAACTTTGTATCCACTTGCCCGGAATACAAATTCAGTTTCAAAACTTTGGAGTCCGAAATTTCGACTCTTCGACTGTGGGTCGGCTCTCGCCAGGAGTACAAGCTCCGACGCCCCGACTTGGGCCCAACATTCCGTTGGAAATCAACGACCCGATCGCCGACAACGCATCGGACACTTACGATGATCGATGTATCCATGACGACGGGAGCCACGCTCCTTCTACAGTCAGACGGGCAAAACAATCGGCTAACTTGCCGACTTGGCCCCAGTCGAGAGAGGCCAAGCGCCAACGCGACCAAAGTCGCGTTCGCAACCTACCGACCAGGTCACCACCGGTCGAAGGATATTCGGCTTACCACCGTTTATCATGCGCCATGACATATGTACCCGACCATAGTCTAGGTAATGGGAACTCGACTTGCCATCATTCTCCCGATCGAATGCGTCGGACACCATCCGACTGATCACATCGGACGACATTCGATCCTATGCAATGATCGGGTCATCGGGGTGTGCCCGGAGGTCGGTCGACCTTCGACTCAACGAACGTGCCCGACTCATGTCGGGGCGACGTACACTCGACTTTGACCTTCGACTCAACGAACGTGCCCGACTCACGTCGGGGCGACGTACACTCGACTTTGACCTTCGACTCAACGAACGTGCCCGACTCACGTCGGGGCGGCACACACTCGACTTTGACTCTCGACGCGACGAACATGCCCGACTTACCACCGGGCGATGGATGTTCAACTCAGACCTCTGCCGGAATGGACGGTCTGTGATCGGGATTCACCTTGCCTTTTCCATGGCGTATGTTACCGATTGTCTTGACCAACGACTTGGGGTGTTATCGAGTGACCTAATATGGTATATCGGGTCTACGACTCTACGACTCTAAGTCAGAGTGCGTCTTAACATGCAAAGGGAAGAAAGCTGAAAATGCTTAATTTCATTAAGTCTACAAAATTAGGCCGAAGCCCGATTACAAGTATATAAAGCGAAACAAAAAAGTAACAAGACCCCGATCATCCTTCGGAGTCGACCTCTTCGATCGGGAGGAGCTCGGGGGCAGCCGGTGCATCCGCCCTGGTTGGCGCTGGGTCGGAGGTCGGGGCCATCTCTCCTTCGGCGGTCTGCTCCGGGACGGTTTCTTCCACCGCAGTAGCGTCTCCCGACGATGGGTCGGCCACCTCTTCTGTAGCTTGGTCCTCGGATCCTGGGGGGACGATGCCGCTGAGGTCGAGCTTTGGGTACAAAGCTTGGACTGCGTCCCGAGCATCTTCGTACCCCACCCGATACGACGTGAAGCCGCTTTCCAGGAGTTCCTCCCGATATTTGTCGGAGCCGCTGAAGTCCTCCACCGCCCGACCCAAGGACTCCTTCGCCGACCTCACCTCCTCCACCGCCCGATCAAATGACTCCTTCGCCGACTCTACCTCCACCTTCGCTATGTCAGCGTCGGCTTGGGCGATTGACAAGTCCTCCTCGGCCTTGGCGAGGTTCTCCAGGCTGACCCGGAGTTGCTCGCATTCGGCCTCGAGTTCGACGACGACGCCATCCCGCTCACGCCGCAGTCGGTGAGCGGTTCGACCCTTGCGCTTGGCTTCCCCGCGGGCCGACTTAAATTCGGCCCCCGAGGCAGCCAAGACGTCCGTGAGACGAGAGATCTCATCCTCAAGTCTCGCCTCCCGATCGGTTGATAGCTTCAACTGCTCGACCAGTACCGCCTTTTCGGCTTCGGCAGTCACCGCTCTGTCCTTCCAGGCTGCCCGGACGTCCCCGAACCTCCGGTATCCGGCCTCTAATTCGGACATAGTATAAATCAACTGCAAACAGAAACCGACCGTCAGAAAGATGAAATAATAAAGACAGCAATGGAGGAAGGGGGCGAGGCGAAACTTACCCCGATCATGGTTGGGTAAAAGGAAGACAGCATCTCGATCACCTGCCGAGCCTTCAGAACCTCCACGTCGGCTGGAAGGAGGGTCCCCTGACATAATCTCCTGGCCAAGTTATGGTCGGCCAGGGCTGACGCTCCCTCGGAGACCCGGGCGCCCGACGACGTGGCGCGACCCCCCGACCTTGAGTCGCCTGCGGGGGCCATCGGGGCCTTCCCTCGATCGGCCGCCCAGGCCCGTAGATCAGGGAAGGAAGGGATGCTCGAGCTTGATTGAGCACCCCCCGAGGCAGCAGCGGGAGCCGACGGAGGACGTTCGGGTTCCCGAACGACATCCTGTGCCTCCTCCATCAGCAAAACCGCCGACGCTCCTTCGGCCATTCCCTCCATCGGCTGCTCCTCTGGTGGTGCCGTCGGAGTCGAAAGCACGATGACCGGCTCTGACTGATCGACCACCGACGCAGTGGCGGTCGGCGCTATTGTCGAGGGTCTCTTCGACAGTCGTGAGGGCCCGACCCCGGACGCCGACCTGTTCCTCGCCGCATATTGTCTAAGCTCGACGTCGGTCGGCCAGTACATGTTCGGAGACAAACGCGAAGCGGAAAGATAACCGATGGATCAGACAGTACCTAGATGGGGGATCAGGCTCAAGCCAGCGTCATAGAGAGCTTGTTCGGTAACAAGCTCCCTCTGCTTCGTTACCGACATGTCTTTGAGTCGGTAGAAATCCTCCCGATCATCCGCCTCCACTCGGCTGTTCTCGTTCGCTTCAGTCCGTGGCTCGCCCCAGCAGGAAGGGAAATCCCAAGGAGAAGAAGAGGAAACGAAGAAGAATTGATTCTTCCACCCATGAATGGACGATGGAAGATCAGTGATGAAAGAAAGACCCTTCCGGAGATTGAAGAGCCACCACCCTCGGATTTTAGGGTGGGGTCGGAGGACGAAGAACGCCCGAAAGAGAGAGATTCGAGGGTTGGTCGGCAAAAGCTGACACAACAGGATGAAGCTGATTATTAACCGAACTGAGTTCGACGCCAGTTGCGCAGGACAAAGTCCGTAATAATCTAGAAGATTCCGAACAAACTCCAGAATCAGGAGGCGAAGACCAGCCCGGAGGTCCTCGACATATAGAGCCACCTGGTCCGCGGGCGGGTTGTTGACCCGTCCCCCGGCCCCAGGGGCGAAGAGTCGGAACTGCTCCGGGATACAGTACTGATCCCGAAGCCGATCGACGTTCGGCCCTGAAAGTGAGGAGACCTCCACTTCCAGGGTCGATCGAAGATCATCGATCGGATTCCCCGACTGAGCTTCCCGAGGAGAAGTCTTGGCCGTGATGCCAGAACCAAGAAGGAGGAAAAGACAGAGAAGAAGAAGGAAAAGACAGAGAAGAAGAAGGAGAAAGGATTTCAAAGGAAGCAAGAACAAGGCGAAAGGAAACACAAGTCTCGGGTGGACCTTCCAAGGAATGAAGGCAGAAGCAGCTACCTAGGACGGAGGGGGGGACCGCTCGGGCAGAGTCTCCGCAGCAAAACCGTGAAAAGTGAGATTTTGGAAACAAGTGACCTCATGTATATAGGGCCCCTCGACGGCCGGGATGAGAGTGCACCAATGAGAACCTCTCGGATGATCGACACGTGGCAGCACTCGGGCCCTCCTCCAGCCCGACGGTTCGGCGCACCCATCCCAGATCGGGCCACATCGCCTTCATTTGCATGAACGACTCCGGCCCAACGACCTCCCGACACGTGGCAAAAAAATCACGCCTCAGAATTAATTCGCTGACGGCGATCCGTGTTCCCGATGGGACGCTTGACGGCGGTCCGCGCTCCCAAGGGAGCGCCAAGCGACGGTTTGCGTTCCCCAGAAGGCGTCTGACACCGGATCGTCTGACACCAGATCGTCCGACACTGAGTCATCTGACATCGAATCGTCTGACATCAGATCGTCCGACACTGAGTCGTCTGACACCGGATCGTCCGACACTAGATCGTCTGACACCGGATTGTCTGACATCGAATCATCGAACGTCAGGTCGTCTGACACCGATTTGTCCGGATCGTCCGCTGGTGAGATCAGCAAAATCAAGGCATGACACAATAAAGAATCCACTCCTTTCGCCCGACGCCCCACCTGCGTGGAAATGCGGACCGACGGGACATCAGGCTCAGGAGTGGGGGTGACAACTGTTGGGATATACCGACCGACCCTGATGCCGACTCACCGACGCTGACTCACCGACGGATCACGATGCCAACCCATCCTCGACGCCGACTCACCGACGGGTCCCGATACCGACCCATCCTCGAGGATGGACCGACAGACTTTGTCCGTCTAACGACGGACAACACCAACGGTAACTACCGATCATGCCCGGCCGGAACGTGTCGGCCTAACAGGCCGACACTGCCTCCGATCGCCTGAAAGCCGATCTCGCATCACCGACTCCCTGTCGGGTGGGACACCACCGACTCCCTGTCGGTTTGGACAACCGACGTCCGACCTCTACAGGCCCTTCTGGATGCCGAACGAGCGGCATGGGCTGCAGTCCTATCAAAGACATGCCGTGCAACCGCCAGGGGGCATTATCTTGTCAGAAACCTGGGGCGCTGTCCTGCCAAGGACGCAAATTAATTCCTAGGACCGGTCAGCTCGTCAACGACGTGACAACCCCCGACGATTTGACAACTCTTCAGTTATCTACATCACCGACGGCGGGACCATACCACCTCCTACTATAAAACGAGGTAAGGCAGCAGCTTGAGGAGGGGATTCCTCTCTCTCTCTCTCCACCGCTGAGTCCCCTGATTCCTCTCTACTATTGCCTAGTTTCCTCTCTGACTTGACCGTCGGAGGGTCCCCGCCGGAGGCATCTCCGGTCAGTGTGGACTTTCCTTTGCAGGTGCTCGTTCCCGACGACCAGGCGACGAGGGGATTGGCCGCAACACTGTACAAAGACAGTGTTGTTTGCATCAAGATTCTCACTTGAGATAATTTAATGGTCACGGCATGGATCAGATGATCATGCATGCCACCAATCACATCCACTCGCTCTCATGTTGGTGCATGAAGATGAATGTTTGATAGATAGATCTATGAAAATGAGAGACTGTGATTGACAGCATGCACAGCCATGTGGTGCATGCTATATAGATTATAATTTCATTTGAAAAGTGTTGAGCAATAAAATTTTGGAAAATTCTTTAATATGTATAGGAAAAGCTTGAAGGACCCACAAATGCTGACTTGGTAACTGAATGCTAGACAGACTCCATATTTGGCAACAACTTCCATGAGTTACAGCAATCAGCTTGTGCATTGTGTCATGAAGAATACTTCGCTCCATGGCATTACTCTAAACTTATAAGATGTATGGAATTGAACTGAGCCTGGGGTAAGTATACAGTCTCCAAACATGCTATAAGCTCTAGAAAGTTGAGGGCAACACCCATGTACAACAAAAAATAATATTAGAATCCTATAGCTTACATACGTTAGCACTGGCATTGCTACTGATTACAATTCTTTGTTATGATTAGGAGCCAAAACATGACCACCGCTAGCCATAGAGTAAGTGGCCAAAATGCTCCTTCACCATCTTCCACGTAAAACTGAACATAGCAAACACCAATATCAAATGCTATTTGTGCACTTTCTGTATCTATTTTCACTTGTTAAGGCAGCAGCATGAAAATGTAAAGCATATGTACTGTTAGATCATAACACTTGCTCCAGTAATCCAATCACTCGCGTCAGCTATTTCACACAACCAAACTCTCCTCATCAAGTGCAGGCAGAGCAACATCCTTCCTCATCAGTCCATAATAATCCTTTCCAACAATAGCACCAGCCTGAGCAAATAGCTCTACCACTGCAGGCAGTTTGCCATAGTACCTCCTTAGCTCATGCATGAGCGGGTTGCCATCATCCGGGTCAGGCACATGCCAGACATAGACCGGCGGCACCAGATCATCAACAGTGGCCTCCTGCCAAGCATGCTGCCCATCCCTCATCTGGTGCTTGTAGGCCTGGCATATCCTCGCCCGGTGTCCCTTCGGCCCCACCTGGACCTCAGGGCAGAACCCACAAGTTTGGACAGGATATTTCTTCACGAGCTTCAAAGCACCTGATCGCATCTTTTCCCATGCATCCATGCCTTGCACAGCTATATCTACAAAAGATGCACCTTGACATGTTAGATGTAAGAGGCTACCAGCACAAATTCAGAAGAGAGTATCACAACTGACATTGGGAAAGGTTATTTTTTAGGTGATACTGAGAAAGAAACATAAATTGCCAATGGCATCTTTATGGTTGTTTCAAAAATCTTGTATATATTTTTATGGTAGATGGAGTGCATGCATCATATGCTCATGTATAATTCATGAGTGCTGTTGCACACAAAATAGATCTAGATGCAGTAAAGAGTTGCTACAAAAATCAAATAGGAAAAGAGTGAAGGTGTACATATTCTCACAACCTAAGAATCTAAAAAGACTAGTCGGAAGGATTATTTGCATTTCTTAGCCCTATATAAGTACCTAAGATATACCTAATGCATACCCAATATGAGACTAAACAGTTGCCTGCACAAATCTTTACATATTTTCCCCATTTAAGCCCTAGTATTCTTGTTAGGTTAAGGATCCAAATCTA
This sequence comes from Elaeis guineensis, assembly GCF_000442705.2. Taxonomy (NCBI): domain Eukaryota; kingdom Viridiplantae; phylum Streptophyta; class Magnoliopsida; order Arecales; family Arecaceae; genus Elaeis; species Elaeis guineensis. The sequence continues at coordinate 11,685,174 of NC_026004.2, read as the reverse complement.
TTCAAATTCAAGCACAGATACTACAAATCCAATTGCAAACACTATGATCAGCCTATAGCCAACCCCAAAAGAACCTATACTCCAGTATCCCCTAGTTTATATGATTTATGAGCCAGGTTCGCTCTTATACCATTTGTCATAGCTTAGGAGTTCATCCAAAAAGACTGATCCGAAGGTATTATTTGATTCCTTGGTCCTATATAAATACCCAAGATCTGCCTGGTTAATAGTTAATGTAAGACTAAATACACACCCGCATGAGTCCTTAGATAGTACTTATCTACCCTTGTCTCCACCACTGACAAACAGATGAAATGATACAAAGAGCATGCTCAATGGAAAGGACTTTATCCTCCTCAACCTAGTTTTATGTTTTATCCAATATTTCTCAACATTCTTCAACTCCTACCCATTCCTCGTGAGAAATAATCTTGTTCCTTCTACTCTAGAACACCCCACAATTCTTCGTGAAGTATGAAATTTCATACATCTCGAGATCACGGTGTAACTGACATAGGAGCTAATCGAGCAGTGAAATAGGAAGATTTTCACACATCTCCTATGCACCAAACTCAGGATTTTCTTCTGAAATTTTAGATCCCCCATCAGTGCCCCGACACAGCCCAAACTTCAGCTCCAAATGTGGGATATGAAGTGCCTCAAGCAAAAAGAAAAAAATATAAAGTTCATAGCAAAAACAATAATGAAATTTGGTGTGCATCTTAATCTGATTATAAGCATAATATGATAAAGCATCTTATGCAAAGTATAGGAGAGTTTTAAAAATCATATGACAACAAACCTTGAATACTGTCATTAGATGAGAATGATGGAGAATCACTATCCCCAGGCTTCTTCTTCCACTGCCAAAATCCAAATGGCTGGATATCTTTCCCACTCGAGTAATCTCGCGGAAACTTCTTTTCAAAATCTATCATCTTCCCTCCTATATTATAAACTGGAAAGGCTCGTCTCTTTGTCGGGTACTCAGGGATGTCCACGCCAGCTTGCACACAAAGCTCCACAATAGCTGGAATCCTATCAACTTCCAGCCGCTCTTCATGTGAAACTGCTCTACCTAGTCTGTCATAGAGATGAAAGGATTCCACGAGTGGAAGAACATGCTCCATTCCTCCCTTTGCCCAGCTGTGATCTTTGGTGGACAAACTCCCAACAACATCACATGAGCGTATCCGATAAGGAACCATTCCCACATGAACTTCCCCACATACTCTACATCACAACCAATTCATTAAAAGAAAGGAAAAAACAACATTTTCACATCCAATTCATGGTTATTACTAAAGCATGACTTTCAAATCTGGATTGCGCAACATTGCAAGCAATGAAGTATGAAAATGAGCACCCGTTTTAGACATTGTATGCAAACTGAATTCAATTTCATCACCATATTCTATGTTATCTTTTGCAGGTGACAAAATTTGATCAAATACTAACCAATTAATGCTAATGATCTACTTCAATCGTTAAAAGAAGAACTTTTTGGTAAAAACTGAAGCATGTTGAATTATTTACCTGCACACATGGATAGGGATGCTCTCCATCACCCTCAAGACGCAGGCAAAGAGGACCTTTCTAGCATCAAACACCTCATGGGCAACGGGAATCAGACTCTTGACCAAAAGCCCATTCTCGGGCGGCCGAAGCGTGAACTCCCGCACCTCCCGCCTCATCTTCCGCTCCACTCTCGCCCGCCGTTTGAGCTCATTGATTGGTGTTGCAAGGGGCTTCCGTTCTGATCCCCGGCGCCTCCTTGGGAGCTCAATATACTCAGCTAGCCTAGAAGAACTAGTTGAAAACAGAGCCTTGATTCTATTCGCGGAGCTTCTGAAGAAGTTCTCCGTAATTACCTCATGGTGCTCTATCAGCCTCTGGATGGGTCTTGACAGCATCGCGCCGGTTGGTATTCAGTCTAATTACATTGCAAGAAAGGATTCGATAAGGGAAAACTAAAAGGAAAAAGAAAAAGAAAAAAAATTCAAAAAGTCGAGTCTTTTGCTGCTTTGGAGTAAGACGTCAACTGTTTGAGTGTTTGACGCTGTGAAATATAGTTGAGGCTTTTGGAGGACGGGAGAAATGAGACGGGAGCGGGCTGACTGGTTCCGGTGGGAAGGAGCGCAGCATGGGTTGGGCTCAAACAAAACCCAAACCATCCAACCGCTCATTGTTAGTGTTACAAAGTTGGATCGTAGTGGGTTAGGATTGAGGTTAAACACGATCAACCATATCTCCACCCCAACGCGGCCTAACTGGTGAATAAACAAATAATAAATAAATAAATAATCTATAATGTTTCATAAAGATTGTTTATATGTTTAATACAATTATGTCTTTAGTTCTAAAATATAAAATAAAATTATGCAGGTTGCCATCAAATTCAAACCAACAAATATGAACTAAATATAAATATTTCAAACCCTTCTCCTACCTTAAAATTCTTATGCAACCCTCTCTAATCTAATTATTGCAGTCCAACCAACCTGATTTGATACTGACCTCCTCAAATTTAGTCTAAGAAGGGATTAAGTTGGGTCAAAGAAATTCCAACCAGATCTTGGGTTGGGGTGGATTAGGAGTGAAGATATGAAGCTCGGGTTATGTTAGAGCTGGTCAAAAACTTAGCTAAACATATCGAACTTGCAGCCATATGGATGAGAACGTAGAGGCCTAGAAGTATAAATATGGATTCAGCTTGACGTGCCCCATTGGATGGGATGCAAGCAGACTCCATTAAATTGAGGGGGAAAATGTTCATTCTTACGAAAATCACCAAATAACCACATAATTCTAGATGCACTTTAATTGGTCAACTCTCGAATATAGAGAAGTTGATTTGGTCAAGCAGGTTAGTGCTTACCCAATGCGAAGCACCCACATCTGTAAATAGGTATAGATGTCGCCTGAACCTGATCTACCAATCATGAGCTAACATGTGGTATCAAGAGAAAAATGAAAACTTTCTTTAGTTGAACTAGTTTTTCTTAAATACAAAAGTTAGGAGTTTCTTCTTCACTTGAATTAGGACTCAAGAGTCCAACACTGTCAAATCTCTTGATCTATAAAAAGAAACTTGATGTACTCGATATGTAGAACATATGATATCATGCATGCATTTTACTATCCTTGTAAATCTTATTCTCCTATATTATTCCACATAATCCTTTCTCTGGCCGAAGCATCAAAGAGCCCTTGGTCAGATCAGCTCTGATGACCTCTTTTCTATTTTTTTCCTATATGCAAATTAAAAAGTTTCTTCCTCTTGCGCACAGATCAATTGGCACTCTTTAGATCATTGAATCAGGTTTTGGTTGTAAGAGGTATATTAATATAAAACATCTCATGATGGAGTTCTAAGAACATTATATGAAATCATAAAGGTGGATATTGGTATGTATTCCGACAATAAACGGGTCTCCAGTTGCAAACATCATGTTCAAAACCTTAACCAAGTATGGATACCAGCTAGCTGCTAATAAACGTGCCTAATTATATTTGTGGATTGGAGAGATGAGTTGGGCTTAGATATTCACTTGACCTAGGCTGAGATTAGCGGCATATTTGTGGCCAATAGTATTGTTCATGGTAAATTTTGATCTAATACTAAGATGAGAAAAAATAAATATTTTAAATCAACTTAACTCTATCCAAGTGCCGCAATTTGGTTGACTTGCTACTTATCAAGGGAGCTTGATATATATGATCTAACTACTTCATTCTAGATATATAGTTTCAGAGGATAACCCAAGTACAATTATCCTAGTTTCACATATTTTTATATTTTTTTCGTTACCTATGCCATTTCATGTTGTAGTTACAATCAATTAGATTAGTGTTAGAACAAATATATTGCTATCAATTATCAGACTTATCAATATGAAATTCATCAGATCGAGGTGGTGGTTGGAAATTGGCGCAGCACACTAGTAGTTAGTAGTATTAGTTAGTCCTACTCACTTGTTAGCCAATCATAAATTTTCATAGTGGATCGATAAATCAAATAGTGATATGATAGGTGATTTATGATTTTTTTAAAAATTAAATAAAAATATTTTCATGACTTAAAATTTTTTTGTTGACTTGCGTCACGATGTTACTTCAAAAATAAATTTGATTTCAAAAAAAAAATTGATCGAAAATTTGATACATACAAGATCAAACACCAATCCTCATTTATTTATTTATTTATTTTTTTATAATTTTGGATACAAACGGCCGATCCCACTATTTTAATATAAATATAATTCAAAAAATTAAAATATAAAATATCTTGCAGGCTTCATAAATAAATATCGTTTTGACATGGGATCAGTTTTGATGTGCCTGATAATAAAGAATGTAATTCAATTCGCGATGCTGTTTATCTTCTTAAAGGTGCGACGAACAGATGTCATGGTGGAATTACGAAGGGACTAAATAAAACCCCATTTGCCTTTCGAAGCAAGCCAATTGATAATTTCATCTCAACTTTGTGGGAAATACGAACATGTATAAACCGTCGCATAGAAGCCGAAAAAATATTACTTTTGGACGGCCGGCTTTGAGACGCACTACCGGTTTCGATTTAAACGGAAAGCCCACCTCACTCACCACGCTGCTTTCCTCTCTCCATCTCGTCGCCGCCGCCGGCGATCAATGGCGAAGAACGCACAGTCCCAGAGCTTGCCGGCCGATGTTACCCATCTCATTGACCAGCTCGAACGCCATTCCCTCGCTCCGGATGGCTCCTACGTCTCCAAGTCCGCCCACGCCGATCTCCAGCTCGTAATCCCATCTCTAATCCATTCCCCTTTCCCAACATCTCGGTTTCAGCCCTTTTTGTTTGATTCGTTGTTCGATTTGAATCGTAGGCGAGGGAGGAGATGGCCAGAGAGAGGACGCGATACTTGGAAGCCATGGTAGGCGATCTCTCCCCTTCGATGGAGTTAGGTTTAGGTTTTTAGGGCTATGTTTCTTTTGTTTCAGAATGATCATTATGTAATGAGATTTCGTCTGGGTGTGAGCACAGGCGGTTTATTGCGAGGCAATTTCAATGGTAGAAGAATACCATCAGGCGGTGTCTGCTGCGAACCTCGGGGGACTTAGAGATATTCAGGGTCAGGCTTTCTACCAACAGCTCGGCTTGAATTGCTCTCCCCAGGTTTGATCTCACACTTGAAGAAAAAAAATAGATCTTGTTGGAGAATCAGGCATCAAACTTTTCCTGGGTTTCATCTTGCACTCGATGCGTCGAGCTTATCTGTAATTCCTAAGAAGTTTTGCGACATCTAGATATAAAATGTCATTGATTGAACGGTTGTAAAAGTAGGTACTATATGATTGGGTGCAAGTATAATTTTGATAATTTATGGAAAAATTAGTTTAGTGCAAAGTATCTTTTGATGATTAGAATCAAGAAAAAAAGAACTGCACAAGAGCGTGATGTATTATTTTGTCAGATATTTCGTTTACGTGAATCAGAACTTGTACGTTGCACTCTAACATCCTAATGCTTGGAATCGCTTTCCAATATTTCAACTTTGCGTACTGGTGTTTATACTAGAAAAAGAAAGACCAGTCGGTGCTTACAAACATTCAGAGTTTTCCTGAATGAAAATGCTGCTAGCATTAGTAGAACCACTTTAACAATTCCTCACCAGATCCGGATTTGACTCAAGTTTCATATTGACTCAGCAAAATATACAACTCAGAATTTCCAGATCTCCTATTCAGCTTCAAAGCAAGTATTTACTGCATCAGATGGAGATTTATGTCAAGACGCTGAAAAGTCATCTAACTTGTTTTTCCAATAATTCACAAGTTGTATTGACTTGCATATTAATATTGGCAGTTGATATGGACTCCAATTGGTTCTCCCATTGTATCACAATGAATCATGTGTACCATAAAGATAGAGGAAAATGTTTTTACATCTTTTTATGTTGCCGTCTATCATCCTTAGAATACCATATCCTTGTTTAGTTGAGAATCTAATGAGCAGGTATTTATAGTATGCCCAATCGATGTGGGACTACCTATCATTAGAGTTACTTGTGGTGCATTTTGATTGTATGCCTAGCATATTCTCCCAATTTCTTTTCTAGGATTTTCAGTGCCTTTTCCCTTTCTCTTCTTTCTGTCTTGGCTCATTCACTGTTAGAGTTCAGCATCCTTGTCCCTCTCCATTTTTGGAATTCTCTGTTTTCCTCTTAATATAATGTGGTGGATTTTATTGTATTGGCTATTAACAATACAGCTACATCTACCGAGGTTTGGGATTTGGGTTGCCCTGATTGTGTAATGCCGAATCTGGCTGTAGCTGTATTAACCAATAACTATGTGAAGGAAAATGGTCAGCTTGCCATTTTCTTTGTCGTCTGCATCCTGCTTACTGAGCTTCCCACATCTATATATTCCTAAAAAATATATCATTTATGTTATATGGATGTTAATGTTTGGTTTATATGAGAAGGAGAAAAAAAAAATAAGATGGTGCATTCTCTGGCCATTTTTATGGGCCTTGTCGCACATGAGGAACTATCGATTTTTAATGTTTTCATTTTTTTTTCCACTAATAATAGCTCAGTCATCATCTAAGCAAACTGCACTGTGATCACCACAAGTTGCATCACCCAATGCCTACTTCTGCATCTTCTTTTTTATTTTCTTTGACTCTTTTCTGTTCCATGTGTTATTTTTTAGAATTTAAAATAACTTTTTGTTCTTTTAATTTAGAATCATTTGATCAAGTTTGTGGAAGTTGGAAGAGACTGGTTTTTAGATTTGATGTTTGATCCTTTATTCATTTGGAGTTTAGGCCCAACGAATGAGGGACCATCAATCTTTGGAGTTAACTGTAGTTTAAGAAACTAGCAAGGGTCCCAAGGTTGGCTCTTATAAAAAGCAGCATATGCTCCTCTCTCTCTCTCTCTCTCTCTCTCTCTCTCTCTCTCTCTATCCGTCAAAAGATCTAACCTTTCTTCTTTTCCTTCTTCTTACCTTGGCTCTTTCAGTTTTATAGAGTTCACTATCTTTTCACCTCTCCATTTCTTGGTTTTTCTATGTTTCCTCTCAATATTATGTGGCATGCTTTATTATAATGGTTGTTAGGATTAGGGCAACATGAACCAAGGGCAAGGTTTTGTGTTGGTGTTGAAATTGCTGGATCTGGCTGTAGCTATATTAATCAAGGAAGGAGGGAAGAAAATTGGTCAGCTTGCAGTTTTTTCTTTTTCTTTTTTTTTTTTTTTTTTAGCATCAGCATCCCACTTACTGAGCTTCCCACATCTATGTGTTCTTAAAAAATATATCTTTTTCGTTTTATATGGATATTAATATTTGGTTTCTATGAGAAGGGGAGGGATGGTGCATGTGTTATTTATTTTTGGAGGACCTTCTCATGCATTAAGGGCTATCAATTTGTTTTCATTTTCTTTTTAACTAATAATAGCTCAATCATCATCCAGGCAAGCTGCACTGTGATCACCATAGATTGCATCATGCGAAGCCTATATTTGCATATTCTTTTTCCAATTGTCTTTGACTATCTTCTGTTCCATGTGTTGTTGTTTAGAATTTACAATATTCATTTTTTTCCTTCTAATTTAGATGGTTTGATCACCTTTGTCAAAGTTGGAAGGGACAAGCTGTTAGACATAATTTACAAATATTGTGGGAGTATCTATCTTTCCTAAGAGTTAACCACAGTTTAATAGACCAATGAGGGCCCGAAGGTTGGCTCCTATAAAGACCAGCATATGCTCCCAATTTTTTTTTGTAGGGTTTTTAGTGCGTCTGTGTCTTTGTCTTGGAACTGGATGTGGCCTATATTAACCAAGAAAAGAGGGAAGAAAACTTGCCAGCTTGCCATTTTTCTTATTGTCAGCAACCCTCTTATCGAGCTTCCTATGTCTATATGTCACAAGAGATATATTTTTTGTTTTATATGGATGTTAATATTTAATTATACGAGAAGGGGAGAAGGAGGTTGTGCATGTATTTGCCAATTCTAGAGGACCTTCTCGCACATCAAGTGATAGCGTGTGTTTTTTTTTTTTTTTTTTGATTTTTGATTTTTAATGTTTTCATTCCTTTTTCAAGTGATAATAGCTTGGTCATCATCTTCCAGGCAAGTTGCGTTCTAGTCATCGCAGATTGCGTCATCTGATGCCTACATTCTGATCTTCTTTCCCCTTTTTTTTGCTGTTCACTTCCATTATGTATGTTACTGTTTATAATTTACAGAAACTTTTCATTCGTTTAATTTAGATTGTTTGATCACCTTTATTGTAGTTGGTATTGAGAAGTTCTTAGATGTAATATTTGGTCGTTTATTCATTTGGATTTTACACCCAATTGATCCGGGACTATCTGTCATTAGAGTTAACTGTGGTTTAACAGATGAGTGAGCATCTGAAGGGAGGCTCCTACAAGACCAGCGTATGCTCCCAATTTTCTGTTCTAGTATTTTGGGTGTCCCTCTCTCTCTCTCTCTCTCTGCCAGTGTCAAAAGATCTAACCTTTATTTGTTTCCTTCTTTTCTTCTTGGCTCTTTCAGTGTTAGAGTTCACCATCCTTGCCCCTCTCAAGCTTTGATCTTGCACTTGATTAAAAAGATTTAGATCTGACTGGAGAATTAGACAATCAAACTTATTTGTAATTCCTGGGAACTGTTGTTACATCTAGATATATAATGTCATTACTTGAGTGATTGTAAAAGTAGGTAGTTTATGCTTGACTGCAAGTGTAATTTTGATAATTCTCTGAACTTTGATGATTAGAATTAGGAAAAGAAGAACTATGCAAGAGTCTGATGAATGATGTAATTTATATTGGTGTATTTCGTTTACCTGCATCAGAACTTGTACATCTCATTCTCTATCATCCTATTTTTTGGGTAATGGCTTCTTAAATTCTTCAGTTTAGTATGTCTGATGTTGATCCTGGGAAGAAAGACTGGTCAATACCATCAAACTTTTAAAGTATTCCTAAACCAAAATGTTCCCATCATTAACAGAACTACTTTAATAATGATTCCTTACCAGATCTGCGAATATGTCTCAAGTTCCATATTGACCAAGCAAAACATACAGGTCAAAGGTTTTAGATCTCCAATTCAGCTTCAAAGCAAGTGGTTGCTGCACAAGACGGAGATTTACATCAAGATTCTGAAAAGTCATCTAATTTGTTTTGCCAGTAACCAACTAGTTATATTAACTTGGATCTTGATGTTGGATGTTGGTATGCTCTAAGTGGGTCTGTCATTTTGTCACTATGAATCACGTGTAGCATCTAGATATTTTTTTGTTGCCATATATCATAGTTAGAATACCGTTTCTTTCTTTGGTTGTGTCTAATGAGCAGGTGGATTTGAAACAGTCTGATGGTTTCAGGTTTATGAATCTCTTGAGCATCGATTAGCTGTTGCTGAGGCTGCTCAAAGATTGAGACTTCCTCTTCTTTCTAAAGATGGGGAAATTCATGAGGAAGAGATTGAAAAATTGAGCATGACATCAAGAAGCTCTCTTGATAGCACAACTACCAGTATCACACCCAGCTCAAGTTCAAACTCAACAAGTTTCAATAATAGTTATGCAACTAGCAATATCAGTATGTTGGGCCTTGCTTCTCCACCTAATAGTGATATGGTTGAACCTGGAGTTGGTGGAGTGCCAAATCGTTTTCTTGGAGTAACACCAGCTTATCTATGGCAAGTCCAGCAAGAGCAGCCTGCCATGGCTGTGGTACGTATCTTTGGAGTTTATGGTTTTGAAGTTGACGTTCAACATAAACTGAGCTCTTTTTTGCATTGTGCAGTCCCTGCTAAGATTTAATATTTACAATAGCACAACCCTCATCCATACATCACCGTAATATTGTCACTGTAGGATATGGCGGAATATCAGAGATCCCTTGTTAGGGAAATTGAATCTCGCTTAGAAGCTAAGTGTGATACATTAGCTGATGTGTTTGCAATGGATGAAATAGGTAACAAAGTAAATTGACTAATATCAGGAAGATGATTTATATAATTATGAGCATTTTATTTAATCCATCTGGTGTATAAGTTGTTGTCTATGTGCAGCAGACTCCTCTTCCATTAGTCAGATAGCAAGTGCTCGCCTTCCAGAAAGGTGAACCTTTGCACTCTCTTCTATATTATGTCTCTTTTCCTTGCTTCACCTACCAAGTATCTTGCATATGATGTTCTGTTGCTTGTGTTGATGGCTTTAAAAATGCCATAATGTCCACTGTCCATCTCATTTCCAAATTGTTGTCATTTTTTTTTTAATTTCTCTTTCCAAAAATGAGAGCCCTTTATGAACTGAAAGTTTCTTATCATACGACCATTATTTCCTTCTTGCACCGATATTGAATCAGTACATTGTGCCATGCAATATCAATACTTGGTATGCCAAACCGTATTGTGTTGACATTGAATATGTCAAATCTTACCATACCATACTGTGTACTGACACCATAATAGGATGGTACTGGAATGAGGTCTGATACCGAAATGGCGAACCTTAATTTCCCCTCTTTCTTCTTCTTGTTCTTCTTTAGATCAAGGAAGATACTCTCTCTCTCTCTCTCCCCGTTGTAATGTATTGTCTTCACCAGCAGAGGACTTTGATTTGTTGATTTATAAATATTAGATGTTTAGATCTGTTTTTGATCATTATTGGCAGGTGAATTGAATGGGGTACCTATGGTTATGGGATATGAATAACTATCTGAGTTATCTTGCTGCTATTATACACATATTTGCATGTTTAGCATATTTTGAATGTTTAATATATTAAAGTTATTGGTGATACCATATCTTTGTCCAAGGTATCATGTCGCGTTCTCTGACTATGAGGCTGTCAGCATCACTGTTGTTATGGATTTATGGTTGTCCCTGGCTGCTTCTAATCTTAAAAGCTTTCTCATGGTCAGGGTAAAACTAATTATTGAGGAGATTGAAAGAGAAGAGGCTGTTTTGCTAGAGGATCTATATTCAATGGATAGGAAGTTTGCAGAACACTATAATGTATGTTATCTTATTTTTCACGTCCTTTCACTTCCCTGTCACTCATATAGCTTTTTATTTAAATTTGCACTATAGTTTGCCTTTTGCACTCATCACTACTGTGTTTTTTCCCTCCCTTTCCTTTTTTGGCTGTATGACCATCTACGTAGGTTCTAGAGCAGATACTTGGGGTTCTTGTCAAGTTTGTTAAGGATCTAAAGTTGCAACATCAGCATCAATACGTAAGCCTGCTAAATTATCCATCTCCTGCCAAATATAAGAGATGAGGTATGATAGTTATTCTTTTATTCCTGAGGTGCAATGTTTGATCATGCTCCTTTTATTTTCTTATGTGAAACAGGATGAACTAAGGAAAACTTGGCTCTGTAAGAGGTGCCAAACAATGAATGCAAAATTGAGGTGTGTCTCTACATTCTTTTTTTTTTAAAAAAAAAATCTTAAATTGTGGTCGAAAAGTTGCCATTCCACTACTCATGCTCTTATACTCTTCATTTTTTCACTGCTATGGGTCCTGTCAATTTTATGCCGTCTCAGTTCAGGTTGATACATCAAAACCAACTAACAATATTGATTATGGAGCAAGTATCATTAGATAGACAAGTACATACATGGTACCATTGTAGTTGTAATGCTCAATGTGCGCGTTGCAGAGGGTGAGCATCTGGGAGGCATGCTTCTTTGTTAAAATGTTTTGGATGTTTATTGTGACTGTTGAGGTTGGCTCCACCTTCAAGAATGTTCAAAATCCAAGCTTGAAAAGTTTAAAAAGCATGAATTTCAATTTGATAGCCAATGCATGCTTTGTTTAATTCAACAAATAAACAGTGACCACCTTTTATGTATCCATTTTTTCTCGTTTTATGTCCTTTTCCAGCATGTCTGGCTTTCCTTTCTGCTCTAGTGCTTTTTGTTTTGCTTAACAGGTAGTCATAAAGCTGCAGTCTTCCGTTATTTGGAATTTTTTTCAATTTTGAATTTCTTATCCTTGTGGGACAGAAAAGGAATGTGTGTTTGTGTATGTTTGTGTCTTTTCTGTGCTAGCTGATGGTTCAATAGGTTCAGATATATCCTTACAGTCTTCAGCAATAATCCATGGTAAGAAACATATTCTAGCTCTTTGCCTATTGGATCATTGTATATGCAGCCATTACCCTTTTTAGAGTAACTATTATTTTATTACAAACGTTTGTAGCTGGGCATACTTGTCATTGATGTGGTGAGATGGATGTGTCAAATAGGTGTCAGTTATGAAATCACCAATATGAGTGTCCTGTGATGGCATAGTTTATTTTTTGTATTTGTAATGTTACAGCTTTTTACCTGCAATCCATTTCCTTCTTTTGTGCAAGGGTTTTATCTTACATATAAGGAGTTACAAAAAGATTAAAGATTTGATCTTCTCTTATCCTGGTTACATCAGATATGTGTCTCCTGATGCTTCTTATCTGACTTACTAATGCGCTGTATTAATGACCGCACTGAATGTCTCCTAACTCATTGCATATGACAAGCTTGGCTCAAGGTTTTCCAACATGGCAGTGGAATATCTATAGCTTCTGTATGTTAATCATTCCTTAAATAGAATTTCCACTGTAAATTATATGCTAAGTTTTGCAACAACCTTAAACTCCAGAGCGTGCATGCTCTTATGATGTATTTATTAAGTAGTTTAGTCTAGTTGCATATGGGTGAACTTTCTTCTTCATGTATTGCTGCTCTGTAGAGCTTTATGTGTTTTCTGACTTATGGTTATAGCGTTCTGGAGCATCTCCTCTTGCGGGATACTTACACTAAGGAGTCTGTGCCGGCTCTGCATAGGATTCGGTAATTTTTTATTACCTTTTATGTTGGTTATGGATTTAAGGAAGTGATTTTTTTTTTTGTGAATAAACTCACCACTTGTTGCAGGAAATATCTCTTGGAAGCAACAGAAGAAGCATCCATCGCCTATAATAAAGCAGTACGGCTTGTTTAGAAATTTCTTGATGTTTTTTAAAATAATCTTTTACAGCAAAGGTCATCTGTTTTTCTTATAACTCATTTCTTTTGTAATTTTTGGTAATGGTTAAATGTTACAATGAGGGCCACATGGTAAATATGGATTGCTTTGTACATCTGATTCTGATGCCTGCCCTCTGCTGTGCTGAAGTTCAATTTACTTTATTTTGCAACCAATAGATGTTCCTGTCTTTTGTCAGGTTACACGTTTGAGGGAGTATCAAGGTGTGGATCCACATTTTGATACGATTGCCAGACAATATCATGATATTGTAAAGGTAAATTTATCTTTGCAATGTTTATTGTCAATCAAGTCAGCTTTGATGGTCCCTTCTGGTTACAACAATTGAACTGCAGAAATTGGAAGGCATGCAATGGACAATTCACCAAGTTGAAATGGATTTAAAGCGCTCACTCGAGGGCCCAAACTCTTGAGTCTATTCTGAGAACCGGTAAGATTCCTATTGAACTTATTCTTGCTTTAGGTCTAAAAGTTAGTAGTTCTGATAATCTGATTCAGAGTGGCAAAAAATGATATATTTATGCTACATATTGCTTAACCCTGAGCTCAACTTTCTCCTATAGCCCTATTTAACATACCAGTGATAATGCCAATGCACATTCTTATAGCCATGTGCTATTCCTGCCTTGTATAAATGTTAAGATATTAACTAAAGTAACATTGCGAAACAAGATGGATAGAAATCCTCATGTTCCTGGACTCATGCTGATTGGGCAGCATTCAATTATGGAAATCCTCCTTCCTGTGCAACAGGGTTGTTGCATTTCCGGAAAGCATTTCTTGGGATAGCTAAAACAACTTGATCATGACGGCATAATTTCAGCGGTATCTCATTAATAGTAGCCTTCTGGGTCTTAGATGATTTCCAAGATTCCTTTATTGGATATATTCCTGATCGATACATGTAGACTAGTTGGGAGGATAATTTTACTTTGCATTGAAAAAAACATTTGATGCTACTCCTTGCTCATATATTTAAATTGATTTTGACAAATATGCAGTGATGTCTTTGACTGTGTTGTTGTATTCCAAGTAGCAAGTCCTTCATATAATGCTAGAAGCACCTGCCCTGTTTTAGACCAGTTGTCACCTCACTCTGATTTCTCTTTCTGGTTGCATGATATGCGAACAGTAGCATTTGTTGTACAACTTGTGTCAGAAACTTCCATGCACCAGTGATTGGCCCATATCTGCTAGGTAACAGAGATGGCCAACTATTTTCAACAGATGCAGCCATCCAAATGTAGAGTTTGCGGAACCCTGTATAATGGAGACGAGTTGTTTACAGCTTTCATCTGTGTCTTGGCAACCTTAATTCCCATGTAAATCTGCATTGAATTGCTTTTTGACTGTTTTTGTTGGATATTTTTGCACTAAGATTGAAATCACATACAGTCATTGATGCAGTTCTACCCTCTTTTTTTTTTTTTTGCTATTCTACAGGGTCTGGTTTTGGTCACTTGAATCATTTAAGTGGAGAAACTTATTTCAGTATTTTTGCTTTTCATTTCTGGTTCCCTATTGTTGTTGTACTTTTGATCCATAGCTACGTGAGCCAAGATGTAAGCGACATGAAGTGTCTATGAAGCTACTTTTGTATTCCCGTGGTATGTAATTATTCATGTAATGTAGGAGTTCTGTTTCACTTGCTACAATTTATTATTTCGTTCTTTGCGATCATAGACTTTGACTGTTAATGCAGAAAGCAGTGTATGCCATAGTGCACCCTCCCTATTCTCTGGAAGAGAAAGAAACAAGACTTCGGTTTGGAAGACCGGAGATTCTGGATGCAATTTTAAGTGAATTCTGCGGTGGCTGCACAGTGAAACAATAAATCTTGGTCTAGCTTTACAGGACCAGTTCAAAGCTTGTAAAACTTGGGTATCTTAGAATAATCCATAAATTTAGAGTAGCACTTAAGTATAGGCGAGCGCAGGGGTTTGCTGGCTTTGCTTTAAAATTCATGATATTATGGTTGGACTTTTCAATTGAGATTGTTGGATGGATGGATGAATTAGTGGAATTAGATCAGAAAGTTTGTCAGTGGAGTGTAGCCAGCCAAAATTTAAATTGATGATGGTTGGTGGTTGTCATTGGAAGCCACCGGACAGGTCACTCAGTTAATGATTCTTTACAGAATTAATTTAAATTTCCTACTTGAGTCTCTCTATCATCTAGCATGATTTGTTACACTGGAAGGGAGTTTTTTTTTTTTCTTCTTTTTTTGGGGGGTAGCAGCTCGGGGAATACTTCCCAATTTACAAAGTTGAAGTATAGCGTGGCTGCATTTCAGGAAGATATCAACCACTTGCCTCAAACTGAACTAATAAACTCAGCTCCTGTAGGACATTAGCATCTGAGACTCAGAGCCCCAGAGGAGACCAGATTAGCGAAGTGTGCTGGTTGATCACTGATGTCCTCTAGGAAAAGGCAGTCTTTAAAGCCTCGTTGGCAGCAGTTCAGTCAACTAATGGGAGGAGGAGGAGGATTGCAATGGAATGGCGGTGCCGATTAGGAATCGGCCCTGATGATCTCTAATGGCCGAAGTCCCATATCCCGTGGGGCCGCCATGCGCCATTCTTCATCAAGCTATCCTCTCTGTTAGGACTCGGGTTCTCATTTGCCAAAGCCAAAACTGAACGAAAAATCAGTGATGGCATTGCTTCTCACCTTGAAAGATCTCCCAATCCTAGAGTTCTAGCAGGGTACCAAATTAGACTTCAAGTCTGCCATATCGGTATTGAGTGCAAAGCTGGGGTGGAAGATTTCTAGTGTTCGACCAAGCCTTGATTGAAGTAAAGACCCCCGCCTGATGGATGAAGACATTCCATAGTTCTGATAGTCACGAAATAGTGAAATGTATAAATCAACGAAATATGTACTGAATTCTAAATAAAATTTCATGAATGCGAACCAATAACTATGGCTGAAATCGTCTGACAGAAAAATTGTAGCACCCGATCGCCCATTATAGCGATACATTTGCAGAGCCGGACTTGACCCGAGTCAGGTGAAGGGTGAGCCGGCTGAGACTTGTTTTTTTTTATCTTTTTTACATTTCCAGTAAAAGAGCCAATACCCCGAACTCCTCCACTCTGCCTACTAGGGTTTAGAGTCTGGAGGCAGACCCAGGGTGGAGGGGAGAAGAGAGGAAAGAAAGGAATTAGAATAAGAAGAAGAAGAAGATGAGCCGGAGCCTGGGGATACCGGTGAAGCTGCTGCACGAGTCGTCGGGGCACGTTGTGACGGTGGAGCTGAAAAGCGGCGAGCTCTACCGTGGCACCATGATCGACTGCGAGGACAACTGGAACTGCCAGCTCGAAAACATCACCTATACCGCCAAGGTACGGGAACTCTCTCGTTCTTCTTCACTTCCGTTTTGGGTTTCTTTAGGGTTGGATATGCTTTCCCTTTCTTTTTTTTCCTTCCCAATTATATGAGATAGAAGTCGTGTCGCTCCTTTTCGTTTCGTTTCTTTTATATTGTAATCAGTTCCCCGCTTTTTTTTAAAAAAAGATTTTTTATTTGACTGGGGAAACCCTAGAAAAAGGCTTCTTTTATAAAAGTTTTTTTTTTTTTAATAACATCATCTTCTTGGATAAATCTATATATTGAAAATTATATTTAGAAGCAGCACTATTCAATTGCTTGTTTTGCAGCTAACATAAAACTTACTGGCCTTCCACGAATCCTTCATGCTTACTGTTAAAGCATATATTCTTTGGAAGAAGGCTAATGCTGTTGAACCTGATTTTCAAATCCAATTTATGAGAAGCCAGAAACTTGCCATGCCTTCCATCAAACTCATTCTAAATGCTGTGCATAGCTCTTAAAGCTACAGAGTGTCACTCAAATGGCTCAGAAGAGCGTAAAATAAACTGCAAGGTTCAAATAATTTATTCTTCAATGAGCCTAGATCTTTTGCCTGCCATCACCATGTACCGCATCACCTTGTGCTCGGAGGACAAAATGGATAAGATTTGCATCTTAGACTTGTCCTTACTTATTTGATCAAAATATTTATTATCAAGCAAAGTTTTGTCCATCTGATAATAGCACATGGATGGAAAATAAAATCCAAGGAATTAAATAATGTGCATTGTTCTTGTATCAACAGGGGGTTGGTCATGGTCTTGAATTGTTGTCTAACATGTGAAATAGTACGTACGTCAAAAGTTGCATGGTGTTGCCCAAAGATAGCACAATAGGCTAGTTTCAATTGTTTTATGTTCACAAGCAGAAGTATTGAAGTGTTAAATTTGTTATCTTTGACTCTTTTAAACCAATCTGGCATCGACAGCTAGGCTGATTGTCTGTTGACTTGTGGAGCCAGTCTCCACCACGTCTTATTGGTCTGTGGGTTTAACATCCATGCTTCTTGACCTATATTGTGTTGAAGCTGACTGTTGCACTTCTTTTAAACACCATATACTTGATGCATTAGGATTAATCATCAAGTTGATACTTTTTGATTTATCATGATTGGGGGTCTTGATATGCATAATCCTTTTATTTATGATAAGATGGCAAAGTATCACAACTCGAGCATGTTTTCATTAGAGGAAGCAAAGTGAGGTAAGTTCATCACGCCCTGCATTTTTCAATATGTTAGTTTCATAGATCGACATCTAAATGATTTTAATTACAGATTTATGCTCATTCCTGATATGCTGAAAAATGCCCCAATGTCCAAACGCTTGGATGCAAGGATCAGAGTATGAAATACATTTTTTTCCTCATCTTATTTTGATAGTGTAAGCCTTTTCCTTGGATTTTAATCTGTTGGTTGATTTCATGAAGAGCAAAGGCTCAGCTCTTGGAGTCGGACGTGGGCGGGCAGTTGCTATGCGAGCTAGGGTGAGTTAATCTGTTTTAATAATTTTTCTGATTATCCTGTAAACTGTTTATTATCTGTCAAGTTTAAAATGAAAAAGTTTATCTTTTGCCAGATAGTTTGTTTATATTTATAAAGCAATTTCTTGTCTTATAGGTTCTTATTAGCTTGATTGTGACATACCTTTATCTTGTTGTCTATGATGTTTATTTACTTTATAATAGCCACTGAATCTTGTTCTGTATTTCCATCATCCTTTTATGTTCTTTGCTCACCTTATCTTGTGAAGGTCTTTCATTGCCAGTGTGCTGGTTATCCCTGGCTCCATATATTATTTTTTTTCATAGATGGGCTCAATAATACTTTGTTATCACCCTGAGAAACAATTCAGATTAACCATGAGACACTAATTGAACCTGAAACTAATTTCTCAAAGACTAAATGAGATGAGGAATGCATGAATACTGCATTTTATTATTGCTAATGCTGTCATGTTCTGACCACTACAATGTCTGACGTTTAGCATTGTATTTAGCTACTTTTATAAATTGCACAACGTTTGAAATCCATATTTTAGAATTTTATTTAGATTAGGATTCATATTGCTTGTGCCCAAATAATTTATTATAGTCATGACTTTGAAAGGGCCATACTTCTCTACTGTGCTTGATGATAGCTGTCCTTGGAGTTGAGACCCAGGATAATGATTCTAGTTGCTGTGACGACTTGTCCCATGTATCAGATAAATTTTCATATATTATCAATTTTTTGAGCTAGTGAAATTAATTACTTGAACAAGACTGAATATAAGCCATTTAATGTCAACTAAAATATGGACATTTTCATCAGCTAACGCTTGATGTGATACAATCATGCATTCAAATTTTCTTCCTAAAAGTAGAGAGCAATGGGAGAATGGATTGTATGACAATACCCTAAGCATTGTGGGGGCTTTGTGAAAAGAGAAATGTCAATATCTTCCATAAGGAGAAGTCAGGTGAGATTTGTGAAAGAAGCCATAACCTAACCTTCCTATGGTTAATAAAAGAATGAAAATAATTGAAATGGCATGATAGGGAACTCTATATCTTTCATTGATGGTAATATGGTACACTTTTATTAGGAGTATTAAATTGCTTAGGAAATATCAAAGTAATATCTGGACATGATGTCATCTTCCAATGAGCTTCCAACTCCAAGGTAGGCTTCGACTATTTGCCTAAGAATGGAACCCAAATCTGTAGTTCAGGGAGAGCTAGAGCATTTCACCATAACTCCATAAGTGCTTTTACCAATATACCAAACATGTTTGAAATCACTAGCAAGAAAACCACATTATGATTCAACCATCATCACAAAGCTGAATCAGTTTGTGTTACCATATTAGCATTGATCAATGTTGACATTGAGCACTTTTTGGTATGTTGAGGTCAACACCCGGGTACTCCTATTTGTGATCCCCTATACCTCAGGACATGGAACAATGACCTCACCAAGATGTCCTGAACACTTAAGGCAAAAAAGGCAAAGTCCCTCAGGAACATGGTTCCTGAAAATCTGATGAGAATGAGACTATTTGCATTTCTAGGGCAAAGGGAATTTTTTTAATCATGTGCATTGAGCTTCCCTCTTCAAATCCCCTAAACTCGTAATTGGATCAGCTTGCCAAACAGTATTGATATTAAAGTTTTCTTGGATATCATAGCTCACTTCCTGCTAATGTTGTGAATTGACAGAGTAAAACCTCCCTGATTTGAGAAAAGAAACAAAATGGCTCCCTCCATCAATACTATGAGGGTGATGTTGGAGAGCAGATAGTTCTCAAAAAAGAAGAAAAAGAACTAGCTTCCACTATTCAATTTTAACTGGATAGAGTTTTTCAAATATTTTAGCCTTATTTGCAATCCAATTGCTGGTTGCAAATGAGTTTCAGCCAACCAGACACCTGCAAATAGTTGCCTGCAACTCATTTTGCTACTTTTGGATTTGCAGCTTGCTTACCCCTAAATTGAAACTTTAGCATATGCTAAGGCATACAGAGTGAAAATAAAAGATCATGAACACTTGAAAAATATAATGTAGGTTATAAATTTTTATTAGACTTAAAAAAAACATAATAAAGTGACAACATATACCATTATTGCCTTTTATCCATTTGTAGAAATATCTGAGCTGACTCATCTATTTGGTTGAAGGCTTGAGCTCTTCGATTTTGAATGAAAGTATTCTTGGATCACTTGTACAATACTTATTTTTATTTTTTAAGAAACCTGTTCCTTTTAGTCCACTATCATCTAGTATTGCCGAATTCATTTAGTATCACGATGCAAAACATCATCATCATCATCATCATCTCCTCTTCTTGCTTTTCTCCTTCCTCTTTTTTTCTGAAAAAAAAAATTCTCCTGCTGCAGGCTCAAGCTGCTGGTCGTGCTGGTGCTACTGCTGGTGGGGGTGGTGTGCCGCCAGTTAGGAGGGAGTCACCTTTGAGCCCCTTGTTTCCTTGTTGCTCAGACCTTGCTGCCATGGAGATCACATATACTCATTTCTTTGAATCTCTCTGTACATTATAAAGGATGTAAGCGAAGACATGTTTTCTGTTCTTTAAGTTCTTGTGGCATCTGATGAGCGACATTTGGAAATCTATTGTTGTTATGGCCTTCAGCATTTTTCTTCAGTGCAACCAATACCTCCAAACGTTTTATTGATCCAGCGTTGTTCCTAAATTGATTGCTAAAGTCGCAGATGCAGTGTTTTGTTGCAGTGTTTTTTTTTTTGTGTGGTGTGGAGCCAATAAATCATGTCACGCCAAATTTGCATCAACTTTACCAATTGGGTGTGTTTGAATGAATAACAAATTTAAACACAGGTTTCCCGGTCGTTTGGAGACATGTCGGAATTTATTAGTCAGAAAAATAAAAGGAAAAAAAAACAAATTGGTCAATCTGTCCTTGATGAGGCAAAAAATTGTGAATATTCCAATCTAGTGGAACCAATTGGTTGGGTTAACGCTTCTAAGTTATCAATAAAGTTTGTGGTGTAGGAAATGCTTTATCTGTACCGTTTTTAAGTAACTAGAATCGCTATGCATTTTAACGGTGAGGTGAGCTGTTCTACTGACAACATGATATTATTAGAGAACTTTGTTTTATACCTTGCATGAGATGGTATTTCAACACTCTACTACCCTAGTCAGTGAACCTTGGGATAAAATTTTAAATCATTTCATAAAGTCTATTTCATGCATTTTTGATCTACTGTTAATCAGCTATCAACCAGCCTTGCACCCTTGGATGTGCGAACAAGCGGAGTCAGGCCGGCTTGTAGGCTGCTCAGCCTTTGCTTTTTTTTTTTCTCCTTTTTGTCTTAATGAAAAGGGCAGTCAAACTTGAAGAAAGTTAACAACATATGTTCAAGCTTTTCTTTTTGTTGTCTGAACTCAGTTTTTTACTGAGCTTCTAAACACTTTTGTAAACCTAGGGTGTCCAACCACAGGTCAACTACGAGCCGAAGCTCAAAAAATTTTGAATCTCAATTTATTTCCTAGCTGAACAAGATCAAAGGAGTCTGTTACCTGGCTGAGCCTTAGCTGTTTATTTACAGCTCTGTTTGTTTGCAGCTCTGCTACTCATTTGATCCTGGAGCTGGCAGATGTAGTCTCCAAATTTTCAAACAGGCAACTGACTTACGGTGACCCACTGAAAATAGCTAGTGGCTGATTTGCCAGTGTGGAAGAAACTCGTGCTCAAGAAAGTTAGGTGTACACATATTGTTCATGTCTGACAAGTTGTTGGATCATACTGGGGTAGTCAATCTTACCATTTTCATGGTACACAAGGGTTCTGTATTAATTGGGAAGGACACTTGATGGTAAGTAACAACCTGGTAGCGTATTCAAATTCAATATATTCATGGTGCTACATTTTTAGGAAATAATTCTGGATGTCATTAAAACAACCCAAAAGAGCAGGCGCCCAATACTTGTAACTGCTGGTGGAAATTGAAGCTTTACAACAACCATTAGAGCAGGTGCCCAATACTTGTAACTGCTGGTGAAATTGAAGCTTTACAACATCCATTAAAGCTTTATAACATCCATTACCCTTGCAACAAGTGTCAATTGGATGCACAAGCTTGCTGGGTCTCATCATTACATGAGGATTTTTTGATCAATAGAACCCTCCCAAAGAAATTGATCTCTTGGAATGCAATCTGCACCAGAGCATTGATGGAGCTGCGGCCATTTCGGCCATTTCTTTTTGCTCCACCCAGGGAGCTCCGATGAAGCTAGGTATGTATACAATCTTCCTGCTAGGCATATACAAATTTGCCTAATGCTGGTGCAAAGAAAAGACCAAGAACCTTCACTTGCAGGCTTGTGATAGAGAATGTGATTAGATTCTCTCTGCAACCACTGATGTTGATGCTCCATATGCTCAGACCAGCATGCATCTTGTCTACTGTGAGGAGTGGATTTACTTCTATGGCTTCAATCCTTTGTTACCCACCTACGCCCCTGAATTTCATAACCACCATGACTATGATCACTACTTTCTCCCCCACTTTCTGCACTGGTATAACCTGATTTCCTACGGTGTCTTCTTCCTCTGAAAGCCCCAGTATCACTAACACTTCCATTCAACAGTGGATCATCTATTCCACGAATTACCCTCCTTGTTGGTGATGACGAACTGATACAACTATCGTCTTTGACTCTCTTTCTCTCCTTTTCATGCTTTTTTATGTTTTGAGATATCTTGTGAAGCTTCTCATTGAATTTTGTTAGGCCCTTCTCCATGGGCTCCACCGCATGTGTGACTGTGAACTTCAAATCATTGACAATCTGCAGGAGGAAAAAAATAGCTTAGGAATTCTACAATGCAATCCATATAAATCAAATTTTTATTTTTCAACAAAAATAAGGAAAAAGGGAAAAACATGTTCGCATTCTTGAATCCACGATGTTTCTAAAACTCCATGAAGAATGTTTAGCAATTTTCTGGTGTCAAAATGCCAAACTAGAAATCAGCATCTGCCATCAAAATCAGATAATGCTGTATCTACACCCAACATCCTGACTGATCTGAAATATAGATTTATTATTGAAACCAAAAATATCTGTAATCCAAATCAAGGATTCTTTATTCCATGATCTCTATCAAGGTTTTTTAAGACATGACCACAGATTTCTTCTGGAGATACGGTATTAGTACTCAGATCCATGCATCATGTCCGTTTGTCCTGCACAGGTCCAAGACATTATAAAGATTTGGGCTGAGAAAGCCCAAGAATGGAGCAAGAAAGTCTATAGGAGGAGAATAAGGAATTTGTGTCGGTGGTTTTATCAAAACTATTGGGTCGTATGCCAATTGAAACGCGCTTCAGGAAACCTTATTAAGAACTAGTAAAATTTGATAAAAATTTTTATGTGTGATAGAGATCTTACATATTCTCCTCCTCCAATGACAACATCTCGCATGCTTTCTTTGATACCTGTTCCACTTTTGATATCAACATCAGGCTGAGGAAGTCTAAGCTTTGTAGGCCGTTCACTGTCCCAAACCTCATCAGGGTCCAAAGGGCAATCCAAAGATGCATAGTCTCCAAGAACTGAGATGCTTCCCGGAAAGCGTTCACCCATTAGTTCATATGGCTTAGAAGGGAAAACATAGAGATGAACAATAGAGGCAACACCCATCTGCGCTGGAAGAAATACGTGACTGTTAAGACCTTCAGCTAGCATCAGGATCTTAGAAATTTTTCATGAACTAATCATAGACAACATTTCAAGGAACTTGGTTATGGAAACATGAAAGCATTAGTGCACGTTTTAGATAAGACATCTGACTCCTCAATATAGGACGAGTCAGATAAATAAGATTAATCAATGTCATATACAAATGACTTAGTAATAGTTGGTCCTTATACACAACCATTATTTTTCCACTGCACACATTCCAGATTGCACTATATACTAGATAAACAATTGTTCGCCATCCTAACATGTAAGAAAAGGATATCTGCTTAAACAAAATTGTCTCCTACCAACATAGCAGGAGCATAGCCAAGTATGCATAATGCTTTATAATACTCTGACACAGCAGCTGGGTAACGGAAATTACAAAAATACAATTGTTTGTGGTAGCAGTTCCTATCTAATAGGTTATATCTGAATTTCACACTAAGGAAAAACAAAATATTAAGTACCTCTATACAAATAATGAAGTCCTGAATGCTTGACTTTAATTGTAATCCCTGAGCAATAGGGCTTTTGAGCAAGCCCCAGCTATAAAGAAGTGCAATTGCCACACCTTGCCACCAAGTCAAAAAAACAATGGACTTGAATACCAAAAATTTGGCTAATGGTTTTATATGAGCCAGTTCATCCTTTGTTGCAGCGTAGAATTGAATTAAACAATACAATGCCCATGATTGGCTGAAATTAAGAACCACAGCCATGTAAGGGTACCTGCAAAATTTATTAAAAAAAGAACATCTGGTCATGTCTCATCAAGAATACTGGAGTCCTCACATGAAACAAATACAGAATACAAATTGTCATCATCTGCTCTATCAAAAATTTATCATAGAAACTGAGAACTCTAACTGCAATAGGTACACAAAATTTCATATATCAAAACAAAAACTCCTAAGTGCTGACATTGGCAATTACAATCTCAAATGAATGAATTAACAAGTTACCAGAGAAAAATCCAGTGCAAATATAAATTAATAATATATTAAAATGGCATGCCCAAAAATGGAATGCTTGTATGCGGTGCAATGGCTGCATAAAGCAAGCTAGTATCTCTGTATCGATCAAAATAACCTGGTACAATGATACACACCTAAAAATTTCAGATATACATAGGATAGATCAATACATCTTAAAAGTTGAAAAATATTAGCACAATGCAATCACAAGTCGATCAATTCAATACTGCATAAACAATAAGCAATTAGTGTTTGCATGCAATTGAATGATAAAAAGGTCAGTGATCATCTATCTCAACAAATCAACATTTGGAAATTAGTATAATATTTTCAAAGGTTGTACAATTGCCCATGCTTTGCATTTTGGTGTTTGAGGTCTTATAAACTGCAGAAAGTAGGGTAGATTGATTTTAAACTACAACCATCAGAAGTTCAGAACATAGTGAAGGTAAAGGATCACCACAACTGAGGGTTTGAACCAATATATTAGTTTGATGATAGTGACATATCTGATCTTAAAGTCACTACGAAACATGCTTGGCCATGAAAAATAAGCACAAAATCTGGTTCCCAGATGGCCAACAAAGTAACAATATTCACATAATTTTGGTTCTTATTCTCCTCAAGCATTATTAAATTTTGACACAAATTCAAAGATAAATAGAAAAACTGTAGTGAACTGACACTTATTTGCATACAATAATCAAGAGTTTACTAATTAATTCTCTGGAAGAGGAAGAACCATTTAAGTAAAAAGGTAGTGTCTTATGTAAGAACAAATGGACAGGATGAATCATATTGGTTAAACTTCTTTTCTGGTTAGGGTTTTATTATCAAATAGCGAAAACATCATAACCATTGTTGCAAAGAAAAAATAAGGGAGTTCCATCATTTTCCTTGCAACCTCTACATGGTAAGTTTATAACACCCTTTATGTGAAGGAGATTCATCCTTTTTGCAGTATCAGATCACAGAATTCATATCCTTTTTAAGGAGAAATATATCTTTATCATTACCAATGCATCACCTACTAAGTTTGGAGAATCATCTTTTTCAATTCTCCTGATTTTTGCAATAAGGATCAACAAATAGGTACATATATTTTTGGAGATAGAAGGCTCCTTGCAAAACAGCACCATGCTTTTCCAGCTAATAAAATGACTCCTAATCACAAACTAATACAATCCATTTTTACCTTGATATATTGTGCAGTACATGAAACCAGCCAACACCTTTTGAATTATCCGGACTCGACTTAAAATTTATATGATCCACTCAAAATGAACCTAACAACTTAGAAATGCAGTAATGCACCACCAACATGAATCACATAATAATTTCATCCATAAACAGAACCTCAACTTAAGAGTGAATCTCAGATAACTGAGTGCATTCACAGAACCTCAACTTAAGAGCGAATAATAAGTACCAGAAAAAACTCAAGTGCAGAAAAATCCAATCCCTTCCGAACCTTGGGACATCCCTCACATTACAAGATATTCGTAGTGCGGTGGGGCCCCTTTCAATTCTATAGAACCCAACTGCAGATTGCTGTGCGTTAGAAATTTGTCTTTCTTCATAAACATCTACCAAATAAGTTCTTTGAATATAATGAGGCTTTTTTTCACATCAATAGAAGTACTCAGAAACATTATCACATGCATTTACCATGCTTTTGTGGTTGGATAAAGTCCAATTTTAGGGATTCATTTGCAAAGTATGTGATTTGTGGGATAGATCATATATGTGTGACTGGACTGGCTGGAGTGATCCCAGTGGATTGCCGTAGTGGTTTAGGCTTCATGGACTACCTAAGAAGTAGGCTCATGGTAGGGCTAAGAAATTCTGTTTGGTTAATCACTGGGGATAATTTTTGGATAAAGGCTAGGTACAGGCATTACACTACTTGAGTTAATATGACTACTTGAATATGGATATCATTTTTTGTTGTCATCCATATAGTTCTAACCATTTAACTCTCAAATGTGGAAATTAGAATCTCTCCCTCCCTCTCTTGTTGCCAGATTTTTCCAGATATTATGTTTACCAATAACTTGGCATGCAAGGTTAAACCAAACAATTATAGGCTTCAAGCTGGCTTTAAGTTACAGATTTCATAGGAGATCAGGGTTTTATATTGTTACAGTGTAATATTTCATGTTTTGAGCACCCTCTACAATGATACAAGTTCTGAACCTCCCGTTTAAAGACAAGATGCCTAGCTTGTAATGGTAATGACAGATATACTGCCAGCAGTTTTACACCAATAAATCTATATGCTTTACCATACTAACCATACTAAAAAGATGACATCACACTAAGGTTTCAAGGCCTCAAAACCATTTTCACCAGCATGAAGCACCATTATTAACAAAATTAGAATAAAGCCAATCAGATATGAACTGATCCATACCAGAAACATTTTAACTCTTTTTACTAAATTAGTAACTGATGCGTGATATATTCATACTTATGCTAACCACAACAGTAATACGTCTAAACATGTTCTAATCTTCTGCAAGCTGATAATATCAAAATAATTACATATAATCCTATCCAAGATTCACGGACTCGATACCAGAGCCGTGCCGGCTGGCAGAACGGATCCGTACCATACCAGACCGGATTGATGCGAATCGACACAGAGGAGAAGAGGTGAACTAGAAGGAGGAAAAGAGCAAAAAAGGGGAGGGGGAGGGAAGGAGAGGGAGACGTGGAGAGGCAGTGGCTGGAGGAGACTCCGACGACGGCCACAAGCGGGTTGCTGGCACGCTCGGCGAGCCGTGAAGGCCTCCACTTCATTCGCCACTCAGTCGAGAGAAAAAGAGGGGGGGATGGAGAGAAAAAGAGAGAAAAAACCACCGGAGAGCCTGTCGGAGGGCCTCCAGACGGTGCAATCGCAGCCTTTGGTGCTGCATGTGTGAAACAGGGGCGATCCCATTATAGTGAAGCCGGCAATCTCCCCTATTTCATGGATTTTTTTTTTAATCCTGATTACAGTGAAGCCAGCAAACCCATTGAGTGAAGTCAGTAAATCTATTGTCGCCTTCACTATTTTTTAATTTTTTTAAAAAAATATCAAATAGTGAAGCCGGCAATGGCTTTGCCGGCTTCACTGTTCATCTTCGTTTTTTAAAGAAAAAGTCGACACATGAATAGGGGCGGTAGCCCCTGTTCCGTGGCTCCACCCATAGGGTTTTCATCACTTGGTGGCCATGATGGCCACCCAACAAGCTCCGACAGCCCTTGCACTGGTTATGCCTCCCTCCGATATGTCTCTCCCCCTCTTTCTCTCTCTCTTTCTCACTCGATTAAGTGCTCTATCAAGCAACGTCGAGCCACGGAGGCCTCTGTGGCCCTCCGACGGCCTCAACGGGCCACCGCTAGTCTCCAACGGTATCGTGCCATGTTTTCCTCCCCTCCTCTGATGTACCATTTTCCTCGACCAAACCATTCTGATTCCCCGCTAATCCGACTCAGTATAGGATGTATCAGCCGATTCGGCCAGTACGGAATTTCATGATCCTATCTGATGTTGTTAAAGATATAGATAAACTAAATTGCATCAAATAATGGAAGCTTGAAAAAGATAAGAACAGAATGCATCATGGCACCTTTTAGCTATAAGATGTAGATCTAGTAAGCAAATGAAATCAAAATCAAGTTAGAGTGGAAAATTCTGTAGGTAGATCATTAACAATAACCATAAGACAAAAGCCAGATTCCAACTATTGGTTTCGGCAATAAGAGTCTCATTTCATTCAGCTGGCAAAAATAAACAATAAATCCAATATGCCATCCGTGTTCCATCTTGTTAATTTCATATCATCTTACCCGCAGCTCAATTTGAACTCTCCTTCACAATATACATTGAAAGCTTCAAGAACTACTGCTAAAATGGCAGAGACTGTCTTTATTATCATCTGTTCAGAAAAGGAAAGACTGCATTATCTTATTTTGCCTTCATATAAAAAAGTAGAGAACTCTTCATATACAAATGGATAACATACATATTGAACAATTCCAATCTTAATAAGCTGATAAAACCATTCACCAAGTTTCCATGAATTTAGAATATAATTCATTGGAAAAGGATGCTTTATAACTCCCTTTTCAGAAGCATATTGAAGTAGGGGCGCGGAAGAACACGAACCACCCTGCCTCTCCAAAAACTCAATTGTTCTCTCTTCCCCACCTAAGTGCAGGATTCCAATCCAAAGTCATAATCAAGAGCCCGTAAGCATGATGAAAAGGCACATATAGTATAGCAACAAATTACAATATACCAGCAAAAACAACACTTAGGAACTTGACTATACAAGATGGGGTAATTTCATCATGTGAAAGTACATGTCACTTGTGTGACAACTAAGATCTACAATGTCAACTTCAAACTAATGGAAACCAACCAAGTAGTCCTTTTTATATATAGACGGCAGAAGAACTGCCAGAACTAAGAATTTGTTGACCCAGGATATTTGCAAGTTGACATGAAATGGCCATAGCCACCATACAAAGATATATGAATTTTATATTTAAGGCATCTGTTGAACTATCAACTTTTCTTGCCCATTTACTAGTTTATGCTCCAATAGAACATCAATTTCTTGTGAATTTCTGCAGAAACACAGCATTCATGCAACTCTAAATAACATCATCAGGTATAAATGCACCTTCATCCAACTTAGGTTTTCCTGGATCATATAGAGCATTTGGGCTGCAAAAAAATAACTGTGTATACCAATTGGCAAGATGTTAAAAAACGAGGCATGCTTAACATGAATGTGTCTTACGTAGACAATGAAAAAACGAAATTTTGGATAAAGATAAACATCAAAGATCAAATGCTCCAACTAAATTAATGGGTGTACCAACTGGCAAAATGTAAACACATAATGAATGCTTAACATGAATGCATCTTATGCATACCAAAAAAAACAGAGAAATGTAGATAAAGGTTATATCATCAGAGCTCCCATAAGAGAGGCCTACCCAGGCAAGCAACTAGATATCTTCCGAAGCAATACATGGCAAAGGCCTCATAACAATCACGCAGGATCTCACAATCAACACTAATTGATGGATTCACCAATGATACATACTGCATTAAAAACAAAAATAGGTTCAGCAAATCTTTTATATGCAACGCCTGGCAACTAAAATAACTCAAATATTTCTATGATGGACATTCAATGGGTTATTAGAGCCACCAATACAGTTGATAGACTTGTAAAAAGAACAGAAAATTTTTCTCAAAAGTTCTTTTTGACGAAAACTTGTAACAAAAGTTTTCTTGAATGATAGCAAAGCAAGAAGACAACTGTCAAACTGTCAGCAACATACAAAAAAGGAAAAAAAATCCACTATTTTTAGTTCCAGATGTCAAATCTAGTAGTGAGTGCATTAGAAGTCATAAAGCAGCACTCACAATGAAAAGAAACTATGCTTTTGATATAATAAAAAATGACAAATTGGGGATCCCAAACCCATCTAAACCGATATGTGGAAAATCTTTATTGCACAATTGATGAAAAGACTACAAATATGTGCATGGTGCTTAAACACATATTATCAAAAATCCAAAGAGCTTAAACACATATTTTGTCAGTTGTATGACTTTATCCAACAAGGATTAGAAAGATAAATAAAAATGTAATTAACTTAATAGGTCTTTGCAAATTGCCAAGCTTATGATTTAAGATCACATAGAAGAGATTGGGAAGCATAAGCTTCTGTATGTACAAATTTGACTAATGGTACATTGGATATACATTTAGTATAACTGGCAATATACTTCTTATACAACTTTGAAAATGGCTGGTAGAAGTCAGATCCTATACATTGGTACATGAAACAGATATAAGTTACCCTGTTTTGGCCATTTGGTGCACCAACCACTTTTACCTGCATGAGGGTCTCAACTAATCACAATCTTTTGGAAAGATCGTCTTTGCATCCTTTGAGTGATTCATGCTAAAATCCCTCTTTTCCAACAACAAAAAAATCACTGCTAATTTTGAAAGCAAATACAATCTCATTTCTAATATTTATTCTGCTAAGGTCATATGGCTGATTTAAGCTCTTAGATTACTTCAGCCTGAGAAAATTGGACATTAAACTTAGTTATAGTTGCATGTTGTCTGTTACTTTAAGCAATCAAAAAAATTTCCGTTGAAGGGCAACAGGTTTGAACTAAATGAAGAGATAATATATGATATTGGTGCAACCTTGGTAAGGAATTATGCTGTCACCAACACTTTTACGAGTCTATAAAAGGCAGTATTCTATTGGAACATGCTATTTGTCTTTTACAACCTGATGTAAAGCCTTGTTTGTGGTCTTACGTTAATGAAAGTAAGCTAAAGAGGAAGATGGTGCACATATAAAAAATCTTAAAATTTTTTCAGTGGATGCAAGTCCTCTCTGGCCTTTTCTATTACAAATCCTACAAAACGCATGTAGGTGAAGGCACCGTTTAATCTGAAGTTCTGAACCATATAATGGCTGGCCTCCAAAACCACTGGATTTGTTTCAGGTGGTCCCAGCAAGATCTTAATTGTGGCTAATATAAAAAATATAACATACTCAAATTTCCTACTCACATTGTATTCATGACAAAATGGCACAATCAACAGGTCACCATATATGACATCGACTAAGGTCTCACTTGCAAGACTTTCTCAATTTACTAAATATCCTTGTAGACTTAGCATACCATACTGAAAAATATTATCATACACTCTTGCCTTAGAAGTACAAAAACAATAGACGAGATTAAGGGAGATAACATGTAATGCCCTGTGTATTAGTGTATTAGCCGATGCTGTAGATTGTTGTGGCGATATGATTTCGCCAATGGTGATATTGCATGGCATTGGTGCAGATTGCATATACAAACAGAGGAGTACACCTAATAGTATTAACATCTGGACAGAACTTCTCTTCCATGAAACTTCCATCTGCAAAATCCATATTGGGATCTGGCATTTTAAGGGCAAAAAATACAAGGTTTGCATATACATCATCCAAGAAGATATTTAATTAATTATAGAAAAGCATCCACCACCAACTAGCTCCATTAGCAGTTGATGCTGATGGAGTACCAACAATTATCCACCATACCCAACATGACTTGACAAACTACTGGTCTTTACTCTTTAGTGCCAGTTACAACACTTCAGTATATGAACTAGATGATATAGCACCCGGAGTTACACTAAAGATTTAACAGCATCCAAGAGAACTTGCCACAGTTTTGGTTCTGTATGCATAACTTATTTCAACTACAAGAACTCTCATAAAGTTTTGATTGGAAATAGTTGTATCTGCATAATTTGGTTGATCAATCATCATCTTATTTTTGATTTTGGGGCTATGTTGAAGCAATTATCAACTATCACCATTTATTTGTTAATTTTAAATTAATCAAGTCGCATGAATGAAAGAAAGAAGGAAAGTATGGCTATCACATTGCTTAACAAAGACCAACTTTACTAGCCAAAATCTTTGACCTAAGGTACCATACCATTCTGGAAAGAAGACCCGACTCTTGGACCTTCCATTTCAGAAATTTTTTTTTAGCCCAATTCTAAAACTTCTTGCACTCGGATATAAGTTCAATGAATCCATGTTCAGGTGGTAAAGTTTACAATTCTATATATCCACTGATTCTTCAGAGTACTTCTATAAACAGGGATTCATGGGCATTGCATAAAAGCCATTTATTAGTTTGTAAAA
Organism: Elaeis guineensis; assembly: GCF_000442705.2. Classification (NCBI taxonomy): domain Eukaryota; kingdom Viridiplantae; phylum Streptophyta; class Magnoliopsida; order Arecales; family Arecaceae; genus Elaeis; species Elaeis guineensis. Next base: position 11,652,840 of record NC_026004.2, on the reverse strand, counting down.
GGTGCTTTAACATTTTGCATTCATAAAATAGAAGATAAAGAGATTGCACTCTCACAAGTCAAAAAAACCCTAAATGTTCTTATATCATCACATCTAGCATACATTATAATCATCAAAGCAACATGGTGGGGACACTATAGTCATCTGACAAAGAAACCACGTTCTTCCATAAAAAAGTCAGGCCTTTTTACATATTCACGTGAAAAACCAAATATATCTGAGTGATAGATATCTTACCGACTCAACAGCAAAGCAAGGGACCATTAGGATGACACCAATCAGAAACTTCTGCTCCTGTAAGTCATAAGTAAAAGCAACCGTCAAACAAAAGATAATTTTTTTCAAGCACCGCACAAAAGAAGATGTCCGGAAGCAGGGAGACAAAGTGGAACCTCAGGATTCTTATACGCCGAAAGATGATTGAATAGTAGAAGCATGGACAACGTCAGGGAGATGACTACAAAGAGACCAGCAATCAGTGTGGCCCATATGGGTGGCGAGTAAGACAAGAGACTTAAGTGGAATTGCTCTGTCATCTTCATTGAATAAGATACATGTCTTTTGCCCAAAACTCTCAAAGCTTCCGAGAAAATGGTCAATAGAACATTGGGACAATTTTTGACCAAAGGAATTCGCAAAAGCCAAAAAACCAGCAGTTTTTATCCCTATTTGAAGCGATTTTCAGCTCCAGCGATCAAAAAGATAACTATTTTAGAGGAAAGCCCACTCGATAATTCCTCAGAATAACCTGGAAATCACAAGATTCATAAAGCACCAGGCAACAAGTAATTCTTCTAGAGAATGATGGAACTTAGAACCCAAAAAGGTAAAGAAAACGTGCGACCACCCACCTCCAAAAATCTAAAATCTAACCGTTCGTAGCTCAAAAAACAGTCGACCTCCGATTCCAAGGTGCAAAAAAAAAAAAAAAAAAAAAAAAAAAAAAGAGAAAAGATAAAGAAATAAAGAAAGCGAGGCCTACAGTTTTAACGCTGCGCACGCTGAAAAACCCTAGAAACTATAAATCCAAAACCCTTCCTCCCATCAAACGCAAACCAATCGACCCGATCGGTAGTCGAACTACGGAACGATGACAAGAATTGCTTACGGCGGGGCGCACCTACTCGATCTGAGAACCTCACGAACTCGAAAGGAAGAAGAAAATTAGAAGAAGCAGAGAGATTAGAAATCAAATCCAGAAGGGAAGAAGAGGCAGAGCAGGAGATGGAGGATTCGCGGTGGCAGCAGGCTCTCTTCCGCCCCCAATCAGCGACGGGGGAGTTAAGAAACCGAAAGGCCGCGCTTATCGTGCGGCGACGGGCGATACACTGCGAAAGGGCAGCAGGTGATGAGATGTCATTAGAAAGACTCAATTGGCCACTATCGTCCGTATGATCGAGACTGGACGGACGATAGGGTTCTCAAGTCCCGGAAAAGGCAAGAAATGTGGAGAAACCACTGGGACTGTCGCGCGCCTGATGAGCACGATAGGCAGTTAAGAAACCGAAAGGCCGCGCTTATCGTGCGGCGAAGGGCGATACACCGAGAAAGGGCAGCAGATGATGAGATGTCGGTGGAAAGACTCAATTGGCCACTATCGTCCGTATGATCGAGACTGGACGGACGATAGGATTCTCAAGTCCCACAAAAGGCAAGAACTGTGTAGAAACCACAGAGATTGTCTATCGGATGGATACGTCATCCACCTTACAAGCACGTACATCATCCGACTGATAAACACGATAGACAGTATCCACATTATCTATATTGGATGAGTACGTCATTCCATCACTATTAAAATATTTGAGGATCAGTGCAGCTTCCAACACCTATGCCCAAGCCCCAGCATTTACTCATGGTTCAAACCTAGATCACTTGCGTAAAAATGAAGACCTGTTCCAACTAAACTACCGCTGTGTCGGCCTCAAGGCACATTTTCGAAGAGGAGAATAACCTCCTGCTACCATATTTCCAAATGGAGAGGAGAAAAAAAAAAAAAGGTGGAAGACTGCATTTTATTTTTCCGGCATACAGATGCAATATCGAATACAACTCCACTATTCCAATAGCCGATTTTACTTTTGGCTTTTGCAGAGCCTTGGCAGAAAGCAAAAGATCTACCGTCACAGCCACCATGAGGCTCAAAAAACATGTTAGAACCAAATGGAGATAAATGAGCATCTGGATTTTGAAAATACTTATGCACGTAGTTTCTAGCAAATTGAAGGCAAAAAGGAATAAAAAGAAAACCACATCAACGCCAGAACCATAGAATTGGCATGTACATTTTATTCAAAAAGCAATTGGTTTCTCTGATCAAACATTAGCATCATACTTTCATGCATATCTCATACAAAGCTTTAGAAGATCAGAATATCCCCGGACACCTTTAACAAGGCTAACATGACTTAATGATGGTACCAATGACTTCATAGAAATACTCATCATATTGCTTGGAATTACCACACAATATAGCCATAATATCTGAAATTCAAACAAGGCACAAGCGGATACAGAGATAAAAAAAGGCATTATAAATAATGATCCCCCCAACCAAATAGCTGCATCTCACTTGTCATTGCAGGCGTGCTGGATACGAGGCTCCCGATAGTGTAACATCAACAAGATTTTGTAAAATAATAAACTAATTACCACTGCATGTTCATTTCCAGACTCAAAATCATTGAAATTGAATTACAAAAATTGAAATTACCTCAAGAATAAATTTGAATATCAAACCTAAATATACAAAAACTGAAATCAACAACTCAGAAATGTAGATTGGAGTGGCATGTGCTGACACTACCCTCTCCATCAATCTCAAGAGTTTCCCAGACAGAATTCACCAGAAAGCTCGAAGCATTCGAATCCTCGAATATCTGAATTGCAAAACCATTGTAACTCCTGCCTACATGATCGTCACTGTTAAAAAATGGATAACTGAGAATTTGCATTTAGAATATAACTGGGATCGTCATGGCTGATCATGGCAGCTTGGAGATGACACTAATCAATTGTCAACCAGATAAGCAGGATTTCTCTCAGCAGATGCACAATTCTCACTGGTCATCAGTCAGGGACCATACATAGCATTCCATTTCCAAAGTTTCGCTCTAGAGGATACATTGTTGCACCTTTTACATATTTTTGATGATTAACAGCAGCCTCTCTGAGGCCAGATTTGTATGGAATCTTTCCCTTGTCACGCTTCTTTATCATAGAGCATGCACTCCATGGGTCTGCCATTCCAGCTCCAGCCCTCCTATAAGGGGGGAAAAAGGAAAAACAAAACATGCAGTCAGTGACGTAGCCAGGATTTTCACCTTGAGGATTCAATATAAATTAAAATAAATAAATAAATAAATAAAAATAAACTTAATAATATTATATTAATTAAAAGTGAGAGAGAAAGAAAAGAGGAAAAAAAGTAAATGAAAGAATTCGAACCTAAGACATTGGGGATGGAGGGTGGGGATTCAAACCACTAAGCTAAGATTTTTTGTTCTATAGGGGTTCAAAAATATATATATACAAAATTTTCTGAAAAATATTTACATACCCCTAAGGGTATAATGGGTATTGCACCAAAATTTAGGGGTTCAATTGAACCCCCAATACAAAAGGTGGCTCTGCCTGCATGCAGTAGAGCTTAAGATATATATCTAAGAAGCAAAATTTTACTGATTCGAAGCTAATTAGTTGCCCAAATATTAAGACTAGCCAATAAAAAAGGTATATGATAACAGATCTAACAAGTAGTTATTAGCAGACCATGATTTGCTTAATTTAACAACATAATAGCAGTATGAGATGAGAATAAGAAATTCCTTGCACTTTAGATATTATAAAATGACAGTGAATTCGCAAGATGAAGGTTATAACAGCCAACTCAAGCTTAAAAAAAAAAAAGGGGGCTGAGAAGTAGCAGTGCAGAGACATGGATTAAATTGTGAAAAAATAGATTAAATTGTCAACCACAGAATTAGTTGATGCAAGAAAAGAGTGGAGCAAGAAACACATGTTGGAACTTTTACTGTATTCTTACACTTACTGTAAACAAGAAAATAGAAACTGCAAGCCAGCTTACCATATCCTGTTGAAGGGCCAAAAGCACTGAACATGAAAAGGACAAGTGATGCTTAAGGGACGTTATTACCGACATTCTCCCCCAGGTTTTCTTGACCTGTTCCAGAATCATGTTTTTGAATCTGCATCCGCTTCCCAATATCTCCCAGCAACTTGAACAATCCAACACAAGTTTTTGATTTTTTGCTATGATGCATATGTCCTTGTTTCGCATCATGTATATTTTTAAATCAAAAAAAAAAAAAAACTAAAAACTGTCTTCCACTACTTATGACATGTGTATTTACATAAATGCCTACTTATATTACCCTTCATTAATTATTATCTCCTTGCAGTGGATCATGCGCATTATATCTGGTTGATGAAATCCACTCTTAAACAGCAATTTAGACTAAATATTAGCGCCAAAAATATTTCAAGTTTCAATTCGGTTAACAGAGCCCTCAGTTTTGTTAGATTTGTGTCTTGCACCTCTTGAAATTCTGGAAGTCCATTCCCCAGGAGCAACCTGTTGACTAGCTTTTAATCACCTATGCTCAATCCAGATGGTCAGGTCTGTTCTTCACTGCTCTTGTCATGATAAAAGGTAATCTTGGATATTCACATTAAATGGCACTTTGAAAATGAAACTTGCCATCAGACACGCCAAAACACATATTATGTTTGCTAAGATGAATATTATCTTGGTAACTCCTTAGAATTTTCTATTTTAAGCATAGTGGTGGGAATGCCACCATCCCGTGTTGTGCTTGGGACCTGTCCCCGTGCTAGGGCTGAGGAAAGAAGTGGCAACTAGCCTCTGCATAGCCAGTTGGCAGTATTTTTTGAAAGTCAAGCTATTCACACTTGTCGTTTTCAAGAATAAGGTCCAGAAAAGTTAAACCTTTGGTAGATATGGATCCATATGTTCTTCAAAATATTCCAGCATCCTAATTTCTCAAAGGATGATTTAGTGCCCTTTCATTTTGTCCCTGATGCACCAGGGCAAACCTATTTTTCCTACACAAAGCACTTATCTTGACATTGCCAAACCTAAATTGGGTAAGAAGCAAAGCATATCCATCATCCTTTGACGATGTCTCTAATTAATAATATAAGCAAGATTAATGAATTATCTCCATCATTATAGTATCAGTTTCAATCCAATGCTACTACCTAGATCATAGCTAGCATTCCCGGATCATTTGTCACCATTCAAGCCAGTTTCTACTTCATAAATATTAACCAGACAACATTGTTGACTTGTTAGGTCCTATCCCATTTCCTCAAAGCCATTATTCCATATTCAATCATTTCCGATGCTATGAGTTTTCAGTGCACACTTCAATGTAAACATATATAATTCATTTCTTCATAGCACAAATTTTATCCATCTTGTAACCTTCATTCTGCACCATCCTCATCTTATATATATAAACTCTTCTAGCAACCAACAGTCAATCTCAAACCTAGACATAGCACAGATCATATATCATAGCACATCAAAATGAATGATAAAATGCCACATCTACATGTTATTGTCATAAGCATCCTTAAAAACTATCAGCAGAATATCTTAAAATAAACTATACTACAAATATGGTCCTAAATCTCCCTGGCTAAGCCTTTAACTGGGAACTCAAAAACTAATCGTTAAGTCATTGCACTTTGCACCTTATCAGACTTCAATGTTTCTGATAGAAACAATAATAAAGCAATTAAATAAATGCAATCAGATATTTTTGATCATTGAACAACAACAAAAGAACTTCTATGCTTTCTATAGGTTTATGAAAAGCATATGTCAGAATAAATGCATCAAAATACATGAACTCATCAACTGTCATTCCATTTCTAATTAACATCTAGATAATCAGCATATATTGAGTGATTCCCATTATGGAGGAACAACATATTTAAATTCTCAATCTCAGGTTGCCTGCTATTTTTATCCTGCTATTGCAATGGAAATCTTCCAAAGAAAATGCACAAGACAGTTGTTATTTCAAGTTCTTAATGAATTCAAGGGGAAAAAAAAATGCAAAAAGAGTTGTGCCACCTGATTCCATTTTGGAAGGGTACTGACTAGACAGTCCATGTTACAAATAAAAGAAAGTAAAGGAACCGACCCATGATACCCACATGTTCCACTGAATGTCCAAAAGTGCATAGAGCTGCTTTTTCAGTTTTCTTCTTTGGTAATTGACTTTGGCATGGAGGATTTAACTCTCCTCACTCTGCACTTGCTTTTTGCATATAACCCCATCAAAAGAACTGGTAATAATACACAAGCACATATCATGTATGTCGACTAACTAAAATTTAAGTTGTACCAATAATGGAATACTGAACAAAATACTACATAGAAAGGGAGAAAAACTAAAAGGATGCATAAAGGCACCTTTGTGTCACATGGAAAAAAAATTATGGATATATTAATGCTATGAGCCGCAAAACATTAGAAAGATTGATTAGCTATACTATACAATGAGCGGAATCAGAATAATATACTGTCAAACACAAGTGAAGAATCAGATAAGGGTGGTCTTACTCTTATGCACAAAAATTACAAAAGGAAGCTTGATATGCTTAATCAAAAATGATGGATGCCACTTCTAGATCACCATATATCAGTAAATAAAATGATTAATGAGAAGTAGTTCAAGGCTCGGAAATGGAACAAGCATCTCACAGGAACGAAGTTCAATTAGGATCAGAAAGCAACTAACTACTATAGGATTTATAGATCCATCTGTTCAGTAAGGTCAAATGGCCGTAATTTGCACATCACTTAGGATATGGAATATCCTCATACTAATTTTGCCAAATCAAATATTGATGATAAGCATGAAACTTAATGGAAGTGCTTTTTGTTTCAGTGAGTAAAGGACTTTCATTATAGCAGGATTAAAAATAGTTCAAATTATGCTAGCTAAAATATTCATTTTCTCTGATTTGCAAGTGCTTGAAGGTAGTTTGACAGAAAAGGAACCGGGCATAATTACTTACCTCAACAGTTTTTCAGATGCAACTCTGGCAGCATAAAGTATGCTTTTATTTGGTAACCACTCCACGATCCTATTAAAATCTGCCCGCATTGGTGAATGGATCTTGATAAGCTATATACGAGAAAGGGAACAGTGGTATCAGACAATTATTTGATCAAAAAATTTTTGTAAGGTGGCAGGTTTGAAAAAAGAAGAAATTATAGAACGTACTCCTAAACATTCCATCATCTGAAAATATGCCCTGCCATGGAGCGGAGTATGGCCTTGTCTAGACTCTGAAAAGTACCTTGTCCTAACAAGAAAACAAAAACAAACATAGGTCAAATAAAAAAATGGTACCACAATCCTTTTACTTTAGGTGAAGTTGAAGGCTTCATATTGCTGCAAACCATTCTTTGTAGCCTGGGTCCACCGTGAATCCATATATATCGACAGTATCGCAAATGGAAAGGGCAAGTTCAAGAGTCTTCGGTCCTGTTCCTTTAGCAGAAGAGCCAAAGGACGTGCCTAACAAGAGATAGACCGGGTTGCGAATTGGGACTTCCTACAAAGAAGCCAAAATGAAATTTCAAGTGATCTGGTACATGTAGAGATATTTGCAATATGCAAAACATCGACCAAGCACCAGGAAAAATTTGTGTTTTGAACATATCTTGCATGACAAGATGTGCCATAAATTTTGCATCAAAATAGTCTGCAAGAAAACACAGATACCCGAATCATCTTGCTCATGATATCATGGATGGTGGTTTTGATAATGAGCACCTCCTTCTTAGTTTCTGTACAATGCAAATACTTAGCAAGATTTTGGCACAGAAAGGAGAACCTAAAAAGAGAATAGAGTAGTTCTCATACCATCTAATTCTGCAACTTTGTCCAATGCCTTTGCAGATCCTCTATTAAGAAGGCGAAACGTACTTTTCTTACCAACATATTTAGTGTAATTCTGTTATATCAGCAAGAAAAAAGTGTTACTAAAGAAAATAAGAAGAGAAAACATGCTTAAATGGTATTCACTAGACCTGTATAGGTGCGCCATTTTCTCTGAAAACAGCATCATAACCATCAATCTCTTCTCCAAAATTTGTTTTCAGAAGATCACCAGAATTACCAATAACAGCACATCGGCTATACTGCCGTGGCACAAAAGGTGGTGTATCAGGAAGTACCAGTGAAAGTTTTTCCATGCACAGTGTCTTATTCTCGCATCTATTGCTGGAGCACCAAAAAAAACAATAAGAATAATGTTAGGCTTGCTAAATCAGCAAAAGAATAACATAGAAGCAAATGTCCTTATCTCTAAGCATCTCCTATATTCGGTGTATCAGATTCACTATAGCATTCTCCCAAGGTAATTGCAGGATGCTTAACCATTGCTTTTCCAGCTAAATTATTTATTTTGCTTATCCTAATTAATGTATACTCACAGAAGTGTTCCCTTATTGATTCTGCGCCATGCATATTCCTCCCACCCATAAGGCAAAGCATCAATGTACTCCTTTGTAAGTATTGTTGAACTATTGCGAACCTGGAAAATAAAATTCTATGTAGTTATCTGAATTCAGAGCTAAAATAGTGAGTGGGCTGACCATAGGTCTTTAGACTCATAAATATTATGATCTCAAGCATTTGATCAAATAATGGTAGCAAAAGACAAACCATTATAAATGAAACTACATGACCCTAAAACATCCAAAATCTGTCCAGAATGTCCACTGTCTAACCACAATGTTGTCATATAGTACACATCTTGCTCACAGGAGTTTGAATTAAGTAATGAACTGTGCGTGCTCAGCCAGTGCTTCTATATATTTAATGAACCAGAAAGATACAGAGTTAGCAGACTCACCTGCTCCCATGTGGCCAATGCATCACAGAGATTTAAATCAAATGATAAACCCTCAAGTTCACCATTCTTGGGATCCCTCTGTCAAGTTAACAAAAATTACAATAGTAATCAATTACAAAATCAGGTTCAAAAACTTTAATGCAGTTTTGCTTTGTTTTGACGAAATGAGTTTTGGATTTTGTGGTTTCAGCAGTTTTGCTGATTTTGACTCAGTCAGACAGATCCAGTTCATGTTTTATAAGAAACTACAAGAAAATCAACTAGGAAAAACCAGATGAAATACATAAAAAAAGAAAGACAATGAAATAACTTGAGAAGATTAATTAAAAACCATTTGGAAAGTATATTTTAATATTATAACCACTGGATATATCATTTTAATGGTCTGGCACTACAGCAGTTAAACGCTATTTGTTAAATGTAACTTATCAACATTAAGTCCTCTTTCCAAACAACATATACAAAGAAACCTGCCAACAATCAAGTTTTTAGTGAACCGCTGAAAGATAGATATTTTATTTGTAAAAGTCCTTTTCTTTCCCATCCCCCATCTGTCTATTTTATTTTATTTAGTTATTCACTAGAGCAATTGTGATATTGAAGTCGATCCGAGGTAAATGTTCGGATTTATTATGACATAACGATTAGGTGCGCCACAGACCCCTCTTCACCTTGGAAAATCCTTTTCTAGCATGATGAAAAAACTATTTTTTGTGCAACTTAGCGTATTTATATCTGAATGTATAAGTGTAAGTGCACTATATCATTTCAAGATTCGTCGTCTCAATACTGAATCCCATACTATTATCATCCTATTATAGTGTCCGTACGTGGTTCAGTACGATATAAAACAGCGTACTGAGTACCGGTATAGTATGAGACAGCATACCGAATACTGATACAGTCCTGTATGGCCCATATCGGACGGTATAGGGCGGCATGGCAAACCATGTATCATTTTCCTACTCGATAGCAATATAACATGTGACAATATAACGTGTGATAAGTTAAGTATCTACATGATATTATCTCTAAATAGCCAGACCTTTGTTAAACAAAATGTGCATTTCCTCAAAATTCATTTTATAACTCAGCCTCACAATGCTTCATATTTTTTTTCAAATTTGCAACCTGTAAGTTAAATCAAGAGAAAATGCTTCCCAAAATGCAACCAAAAATGAAGAAATAACCAACAAAAAAAAGAAAAAACTTGACCATATGTACAATTGTTTTGGAGAAAATCCAAAAACTGCTCAAATATTAAATCAGCTGGACAGAAACATTTTGGTTTCAGAGTTTTGACTGAAACTTCAACAAATTCCAAAGGTATTACATTGGCTCCTGCAATTTCAGCCAAAGTACCAAAAGCACCCAGCTTATTGAACAAATAGAGGAGCATCCATCCGCTGGCTAGTTTATAATGCAGGAAGAGCACCATTGTATTCAGATAAAAAAACATTGTTTTAAATTAAACTACAGAAATATCTTGCATAAGATGGCATTATTGAATTTTGCATTTCGAAATGGTCCTTCGACTTTACTTTTTTTCACGAAACACATCGCTAGATGAATTGGACGGGTGCTAGGTGAATGAGAAAGGAAAGCTGTGCGGCAGAAAACCAGATTCTAAGGACAGCTCCATCATCATATTTAGCACATAAAAGTCAGCTCACCAGACTTATTGATATCAACAATCAGTAAAATCCATTAAGTTTAAGGATAGATAAACTCACCCACTTAGGCACTGTGTCACTTGGATATTGTAGAGTAACTTGACAGTAATCCTTGCCACCTACAGCTTGCAAGCCTAGTCCATTTGCCTTCTGCACTTCCACAACATGAGTACAATTCACCAAATCAAAAAAAAGGATTTTCTAATCAAAAACTATCTCAACAATTTCACTGATCCCAGCAATTAATGAGATACTAAGAATGTACTGAATCATATCTGGGTTGAGAAAATCTTAAAATAACAAACAATTATCATTGAAAGTCTCAAAATATCAGCTTATATTATAACTTAACGAGACATCAATAAACTTCGAATGCAAAAGATCAAATTCTAACTGCGAATGGACACACTCTACCAAATCCAAAAAAAGAAACTAAAGAGGAAAAAGTAGGAGCTAAGGGAAGAAAGAAGAAATCAAGGGAGTAAACAGGGGACACTCACAACACACTTTTTGAAGCCAGTCTGCAGTGCCATCAAGGCGCTCAAGTCCTCCTCAGAGACCCCAGAGACGCCATCTGGAGAGTGAAAACACCACAAAAAAACCAAAAAATAAAAAAAAAAATGATAATTAGAACTCTGATCCAAAGGATAGCAACGAAAAAGATCGAGGGATGAATCGACGATAAGTCTCTCTCACTGGAATTTGAGACTCCGGTGATGTAAATGAGGATCGCCGCGAGGCCAGAAGCCAGAGCGATCACCAATCCCAGATGCAAGGTCCGCATCCCGAGACAAGATCTCCAAGTTTCGAAAGAAAAAGAGGAATCCAAACCCTCTTAATTAGTTCTTCTTCTTCGATTTCTTTCTTTGGGGTTTGAGACGCGTTAGAAATCGAAATCGAAATCGAAATCGAGAGAAGAGAAGCAGGGGAGAGAGAGGAGGAGGTGGGAGGGAACTCTATTGATCTTTGCTTCGGGTGGACGAAGGCGTGTACTCTCAGAAGATTATGGGAGCCCGCACCAGTGATTTGAGGGACTGGCAATTCGTTTCCCGTTTCTTTTCGCACCATTTTTTATATCGTTTCCCTAGGGACTTGCATTGGGTCATTTGCGTTTGCTTGTACCCCCTCCCCCCGTGGCAAATGCCAACCGTCATCAAAATTGTGCCTCTTCGCGCGCGCGCACACACACACCAAAAACAAAAATAAATAAATAAATAAATAAATAAAAGAACAAGAACAAGAAAGAAGTGGAGGAAAAAGTGAGAGAAAGAAGAGGTATGTGGACGAGATGGTAATTTCTGACCCAACAATTCATCTGAGGAATCTGAGCAAGATGGAAATTCTTGAGGATAACATAAAACTCGAACCCTTAATTTTGGAAGCAGGGAGGTGACACCACTTAGCTAATGATATATTCACGAGAATTGTGTAATTAAGAATTAGTTTAGGTGGCCTGCAATTTTGCCTTTTTTTTTTAATTAGACCAGGATAATTGTAGCTAAATCTCCACTTTTCTCTATAAACCTGTTGATGAGTTAATTGATTCTACATGATTACATGTGTCTGGTTAGAATATGAGCCATACTTCTAGATTGACTTGAATTTGGTCGAGTCATCAAAAAATTATAATTTTTTGTAAGCAATTTCAAGTAAGTTAGTTGATTCAGACAAGTTTTTATAATTTTAATATACAAGAATATATTATATTTTGGTATGTACTAAAATAATGATGAAAGCATTTAAATACTGGCATGACTCAAGCAAGCGAAAAAAAAAAAGTTCAATTTTCTTGATTAGAAAGAACGAGCTTGAAAAAGAATAATGCACATCCTATGATCTCATTGCTGCCCATGATATGGGTTAAAAGAAAATAAAACTGAAAGGACATATGATTCTCGACAAAACATGCATGGAAGAAGAAGAGTTGGTGAAAGAGATATTGTTTGAACCAATAAAAAATTTTAACATTTAATTATTTATTCATCAAACTATTGCATTTGTTGTTACTAAAAAGTAAGAGGAATGGTGTTTCACGGTACTGATAAGTCTGACCTTGTCCACGTAAAGCTCAAAGGAAGGGTGTTGGAATTATCACGAGTTCGAACTCATTATAAAATATTTTTTATTTTTTAGAACTAGTCCATTTCAGTTAAGTTGGATTTTTGGCTCAAACTTCTATCCTTCAGGGGATGTGGACTGGGACATGATCATGTTGCGAAAGCCTTTTGTCTTATCAAGTACCTGTCTGTCGAATAGAGAGAGAGAGAGAGAGTGGTCCGAGAACTGTGGTTGTATGCTGGCTTTGAAATAGGAAGTGAGGGTGTGGAGACGCCCTCCGAAAGAAAGTCTGGTAGTAGTGTGGTGGTGCGTGCATGTGTAAGAGAGCTCTCGACTTATAATTTTTTTAATAAAAATTCTTCTTCTTTCTCCAATATTTTTGTTCCACCATCTCTTGTCATTCTTCTCTAAACCGAACCAGCAAACTTAATGAACAACTTTTCCAGGGAGAGTTCCACCAGCTCAAAGATCAAGAAATTCCACAAAAATCATGCTCATTTTAATCCACAATCAAGGAAAAAAAATCAAACAGAAGTAGTAACAATGGGAACCGAGAACAAACCATCCACCACCACTCTCAGAAAGTTCTCAGTCGCTAACTCAGAATGTCAAGTCGTACCTATCCCACTTTATTTTTGAGGGAGCTGTTAACCACCCTATTTTGTTAATAAACAACCCGGTACCATTGACTGGTTACAGTTAACTAGTTACAAGTGAACTGTAGAGAATGAAACAATACAAAGAGACAGAACAGCTACCACCTTGGCTGTCAACGACTCTTAGAAGGCTTGATCCAGTAGTCAGCCATTGTTTTTTTCTTTTTTTTAAAAAAAAATTGCAATATTCAACCAGCAGTAAGAAATATCTACAGACTTTTAATATGATCACTAAATCATGTTGCTTGTTGAGGAATGTTCTTTAATTTCTTTCTTTCCACCATTCTGTTCTTTTACATAAACCCAGGTTACCAAACTTGCAATCACAACAATGTCCAGTATGATTTGTCAAAACCATTCCAAAAGGCATATCTTCTTCTCGATATGGAATATTTGATTTGAGAGACCTTCATTCACCAGTTTGAGCTTCCTCTCCTTCATTGGAGAATTCAAACTTACACCAATAAACACTTTAGCAATTTAAATAGCTAGCTCGCATGCTTCATCATCAACCTACCTCTCAAGCCAGTTAATGGTGATGAGCATCACAAAGTGACTTCCAGAATGGACGGGCAAGTGCACCAAGTGAGCTGGAGATGCATGTAAAATCTAGCATGTGAGTTTGTACAACAACATCTGGCATTAGAATGCCTTTTATTCTACTTGCACAGGGTACACATTAATTTATGATGGATCATTGAAGGATATTTCCAGCAGGATTTCCATATTATTCAATCAGCGGAAGTAACCGTATAGTTCGATGAAGCATATGCAGAGATTCCAAACGTTCGAATAACCTGTGGCAGGGCCTGTCAAAATGACTCGAAAGAACCTGAAAGGAAGCAGTGAAGTAGAGCCAATTATGGGCCATGATGCAAACTGGCCAGGCCTGCAGATAGTCTGATCATTTTCATGAACTCTCAAGTTGGTCCAATTCTCACCATCCATAGATCCCTGATAAAGAAAATATTAGTAATAATTGTTGTATCCTCTCAAAGCTAAGGCAACAAAAGAAAGAAATCTACCTGGAAAGCCCATGATCTCATGTATGTGGTGGAGCCGTCCTGTCTCAAGGTGTAGTAGTTGCACATGAGCTGAAATAACAAAACAAAAGAAACCAAATGTTCTGCTTTAATAAGTTCATTTGTAAACAGAAATGCAATTTGGTATCTTGTGCTTTGCCCAGTGTAAAGCAATAGTGTGACGGTTAGTTACCGTGACCTCTGTTTTTTTAACCCAGAAGAAGAGTAATATTTAGAGCTGACTTCGATTCTCCATACAAATGTGATTTTAAAAGATGAAAACAGGAATTCTTAGACAACCAGAAAACAGGTACAATTAGAAGTGTGAATTTCCAGATGATATCCATGCCATTGCAAGCGAATCATTCCAGATTAAGTTCCTCCCACGAAGAGAATGTGCACATTTTACCATACAATGGCCTGAGACTCCTAAATCTCTCCAATCATGATAAACTAATCGATGCCAACATAGTAACCAGCATTGAAACAGATGCAGGAAGAGGTTAGCATGGTTATTACATTATACACTTATAATGAACCTCTCTTTTGATAAGAAATGAACTAATTTTAAAACCTCACGAATCAAGATAATCTCTTCTTATGCGACCAACATACTCCAACACCTTTTAATGCGCACTATCGGTAAAAGTTCTTTCCAAGAATGACAAAGGCAAAATTCCTGGACCTCCAAGTGATTCAAAAACCCAATGTAGGTCCAGTGAAGGAGAATAGGATAAGCAAGCTTAGCAACTACAGATCATCCTGTCTGGACCATTGTTGATATGAAAAATGGCAAAGAGATATTAACACAGTAGGTAGCAGATCGATCAGCTGAGACTATGAAGCCACAAAAGAAATAACATCATCCTTAAGGTGAGTATTCAATGGTTAGTAGAACCACTGCCAAGTAAGTTGATGCATAATGCATCTGTTTCTAATGTTTTTCTCATATCTGTCTATTTTAGCTTTTTTCATCAGAGCTTATTCATTGAAACCATTTTGTTGTGCTACAGGGAAGAAATTATGTAGTTAATTGGCTATCAAAGCCACATAACATGAAGCAACTCATGATAATCTCCAAAAGAGACAATCTAATAGCTTGGATTCCAAGATGGCAATGAGTGTGACGATGAGATTTGAGTCATTCTGAGAAATGAACTTCTTCTTGTAACTATAATGGAAGCAAAGCATACATAAAAAAGAACCTTAGATTGCAACTTTTAATTAAGAAACCTAGTTTTGAGTTGTTTAACTACTAATTTATTGCACGTATCTTTGGTGGGTCACTTGTGCTATGTAACTGCTAAATGAGTTCCCAAGTAATAATATATAATCTGATTAAAAACATTGAAATGATGCTTAAAAACAACTTTCGAGCAAACATAGTGTCTCCGATGAAACGAAAGCCTCAAAAATCATGTAGACTTGAACTATCTTCCCTATAGAATTTGAATCACTCCCTGTTTTTCATTTTTTGTCACAAGAGAATATTCTTGTCTGAGAAGTCAAAGAAAACAATCTAGATGATAAGAATGACAATAAAAAGGAAAACAAGGAAGTCCTGGAGCCATGTATTAAATTAATGGAGGAAGAGGCCTGCAAAAAGCATTCAGTTAGGCAAGGTGTAAGCCCCATGCATTTTCGTGAACGATATGGAAATCTGTGAAAAGTTATATGGAATGGATGCAAGTGTTAGTGTGTTACGCCCACTGATTGCTTGCCTTGGGGAATGCATGCAAGGTTGCAGACCTTTTGAACAAATTGGACATGAGAAAGTTCTTATGAAGTCATGCAAGAGTCAGGTTCTGGAGATTCTGAAGTGGGTGTGGCAGTTTCCAGCTATTTGGTTTGGGCCATGGTCCCAGAATTTGGTAACGATTTGTTCATTGCAAGGACAAAAGCGCACTTACAATGCTAAAAAAAAAAAAAACTTAAAAAATAAATTGAGAATATCCAGTACCCTCAAATAGAAACAATGAAAGCCTAGCTGATCCCCATATAACGCATGGTATAAGGCATAAGAAGAGCACTTCACATGAGGCTCTCCATAGTCCATGCAATATGTGCCACTCTATATAGCCTTGACCATCAGCTTCAAGGTGCTTTAGTAGAGCATGCCTTGAGTCACGATGCAAGGCAATGCAAGGCTTTTTAAACAATGAATTCTACACATATTTGAACAAGGCAAAATTAAATGTAGCAAATTAGTTTAATTTAAAGTTCACCATCTTGATACCAGGCCCCATATCGGTGCCAACCTATTCATGTACTGGTACGGACCAGTTCGACATACTGAGTACCGGTATGTCCCTCATAACGTGTACCTATACCAAACCAGTACGGTACGCCCAATACCATCCGGTTCGGTAATGGTATGGTGTAAACCTTGGTTTAATTGGACATGACTTGGATTCATGTCAAGAATGGCTTGTGGCTCAAGCACATAAAAGCTACAGCCTATAAATTTGAAATTTTGGATAGGTCCAAGCATAGCAAATTTTAGCTATAGGTCCAAGCATATAAAAGATTGGACTCATCACTAGTTATCGCTATAGGTAGTTTTTAATTCAACATCACTTTTGAAACCTTGGCTTTATCTTGGAAGGTCAAAAAGCAACAGCAAATACTTCCTCACAGTTATAAATTAATTTGAAGTGAAAAATGCTCCCCTTTTCTTCTCTGTATCCACTTACTTCCTAAAGAAATTTAGATCACACATATGTGCAATTGCCTCGTAGGGCATGCAACACATTCACAAATTGTTGCAACGCAAATAATCTTTTAAAGCATATTCCAAACAGGTAGTAAAGAAATTTTCAGCATCATTGCTTTCAATGGTACAGAAGTCTAGGTTGCCAAACAGAAACCTGGTGATCTTGCCCAATGTCCACCATCCACCATGCACAGTTCATGCCATCTTCAATCCGAGGTCCAGCAAAAGAGGTGCCCTAAAGAATTCCAAAGTTGTAGCCTTCAAAACCATGTCCGTAATGCAGGGTCCAATAACTACCTTAAGGATATGATTTCCATACCTGATATGCCCTTGATACCAATGTCTTTGGGTCAGTGTACCTAGAAGCAGGGCTGCTTGCTGTTACAGTAATTTTCTGGAACATAAATGAAAGAAGTGGATCAAGGGTTGTCAAAATCATAATTCAAGCAAAGACATTACCATACCAGAAGATTGCCTTGCAAAACTCACCTTAGATAAAACAGGATTCACCCACTGATGTTCCCCATATGATGTCCCAGAAAAATAAATGACTCCATTGTTATCACCATCAGATATGTATTGGAGCTCCTTATAGCTTGACCGCCTGTGTTGGAATCTGAAACTAAAAGGGCAAACACCACATTTGTGATCAGATAAACCATAAATCACAAGAAAAATAGTCAATATAAGTACTCAGCTGATATATAATTCAAGAAATGACTCACTTCTGATCAGTTACTGGCATTTTAAGTCCCATGCCAGAATATTGAATTGCTTCCTTCACCTGCCACGTCATAATGAATGATGGTTTTTCAAAAATCCATGTCAAGCATGAATATCAAATCCTGAATGAACTGTCAATTCACTCACCAGCTGCTCAAATATAGGAATCTGACTGCTAAGCCTGCTCTTCTCTAGCTGTATTTATGCAAAGCAAGTGCCATTAATATCAGACAGCTATGTTCCTTGAGAGAGGCTGATTCATCCTTATATGCATAATCTACAAAGTATACCTTCTGAAGCAAATGCAATGGCATTAAAGGGAAATGCACAAGAGGTAACAACATATCAATCGATGGAAGCCTCTCTCCAAAAAGTTGTTCAGGAGCCGAAGAACCCAAGATCTCATCTACTGTAGCCCAGCCACAGATATCAGAGGCTTGCATGCACCATACTAAAATTGCATCCAGAACCTTTTCTTCTGATGTTACAGTCATATCAGCATGCTGCAAAACCCATTACTAATGTGACCAAAAGTTTGCATCAACAAGCACTGCCTAAATGTCCAGAGGTTGTCACACTATCCCATATTCCGAAAATTCTAGCCAAAAAACTGATCAGACAAGCATAATGGATTTTTTCTAAAACTTAAAATGTTATCATGGTTCAAAGCAAAGAACAAGAATGGATCTTGAAGTAGCTTGGCACATTTTGCAGCTGATATGTGCACATAAGCTGATAATTTACACAACTAAATTCTAGGAAACACGTGCTGGAGATGGACCATGGATCACAAACCTAGCAATCAATTGTTTGGTCATTGTGAGTTAACAGTGTAAGTGCCTTTCACAGTCACCATGCAAGAAACCAGATAAACATGAGAAACAAGTGCATCACCAATAAGTTAAATAATCAGGTCACTTGATCGTTTATTTCCTATTCTTCAAAAAAAGAAAAAGTATACACTTTAATATGTTTTAATTTTACAAGACACGTAACAAATCAGGCAAGCCATCAAGAGATTACTTGAATATACTCGAGTTCAGTCTACAATAATATATAGGAAGCCTTCGAGTCATAAAGCTATATATTTTTCCACAGACTTCCCTGAATTCAATTTAACATGTGCTAGGAAGGAATTCGATTAGGTCACACCTTGAAAGAACTGCTTCACACTGTATAAGACACAGACCAGATGGTGAGATGATGTGCTAAAATGCAGCTCTTCAAACAGCATGTTCACCATCGTTATACCTCATCAACATGGTGCATAACGTTTACACATGCAATGGTCGCCATTCGATCAAGAGGTGACCTAATCTGCTTCCATCTTCCAAAATTTGAGTCAGAATCCACAGAAATTCTTGGTATAACTTTGACTGCAAGTAACTTGAAGAACCAAGAAGTCCAACAAGTAAACTAGTTTCTATAACATGAATAGTACTACTTGCCTGAAGAATGTCCTTAAAAGTTGCCTCATCTAACAACACAAACTCGTTGCTGGTTGTTGTACAATAATCAAAGTGCATCGAAAAGTTCCTCTTGCAAGTTTCTTCAAGCAGTTTACATGAAGGGATTGATGAAACAGATTGTAGAATGGGATAAACTGTATCCTGCAACAAACTTTGAGAGGTTAGTCTCAACACAAGCACCTAGCAACTTCTCCAAAATCTTCGGAGGCCTTGTCCATTAAATTTGCAAAATAGAAATAAGTCTTGTTGGATGAGCTTCTTCCAGTAGGACAACACCGACCCTGCAGATATATGTACATGAAATGTATTAATACATAATATTCTTCACCAGAGGCAGTTATTCAACGGCCCCATCTGTAATCTTCCCCACCATCATGTACGTTCGCCTATATGGCATACACTAATAGAACTCTTTCTTTATTAAATTATACATATAAATAAATGAGAAAGACTTTGATAATATTAAAAATAACATTTCAGAATCAGTGTCTCAGGTCCCATTAAAGTTTGACACTGAAAATCCTCATGTCTACAGCTAACAAGATAGGGATTAAAGTATTCGATTATGTGATTAGTTTGATGAGGCAACAACAGAAGAAAATTTTTGCCTCCATGATTTGGATCTTTAAGATTCAAAACTAGCATATTTCGATAATTTACACAATCTAAATGCACAAGCCAAGTTACCTCGCTGTTCTTCTAATTCTTGCCATATGGACAAAGCATTTGAATATTGAAGGAAAAAGAAAAAATGTCATGTAATCAGATAAAACAATGGCCCCAAATAATTAGAAAAAGAAATCACTAATGACTGAGTACCTCTGATAGACAATCCAAAAGGCATCTACAGCATTCTCTATGAAGGTTTGTAACTCCGAACTGGTCTGCCAGCAGAAGCAGTGGAATTAGTAAGGAACTTGTTTCCATGCTATCCATCTCAAGTTCCCCACTGTACATAAATTGAAGCATGACAGAAAAAGCTTCTGCAGAGACATCCCTGAGCCAAATGTCTGAAGAATTACTTTCAATCATCCCATTTGTGAACATCTGCATTATAAACAGTTTCAAAAAATTCAGGACAAGATGTTGGCAAAGCAGTTTTTAATTTACCAATATATACATGAAAATGAACAAACAAGCAAGAATCAGATGCCTAAAGTCCTTGGTGTCACGATAGATAACACAATATAATTCCATTTTTAACTAAAGAACAATCAACCAAAACAGAAAGCAAAAAAGTTCTCCACCATCTTAAGGTATTGGACAAGGCATACAAGTGTATAAAAAGATACGGAGAGAAAGACAAACAAACCTTTGCAAATGGCATGCTCCATAAACTAATAATGAGCTTGTGTGACCGGGCAACAAGACCATGCCCCTCTATATATATGTTTACATCACCGTGCTCACCAGTTGCAAAAAAATGCTTGAGCTTCTGTACATCAAGAGGGAGTTCGAAGGGCAAGGTGCTAAACTGCCTAACTTCAGAGCTAGCATTTGCAATTTCCACTTTCATACCAAAATCGAATAATCTTTTGTTCATTTTAAAACGATCTATAATTTCTTCACACTGCCTAGTCAATGGGGAGACTTGAAATTGTATGCTTAAATCCCTCAGAGAGTTAAGCTGCGACTCAACAATCTGTATCACATTAAAAGATAGCAGTAATGCAGATCAGCAAAATTATACTTGAACTACAAATATAACAGCAGTCAGCAGACAAAAGATGAACAGGAAAATTGTCTAACTTACTTGAGTCCGACCAGTATAGATATACTCCAGAAAAGCATGGAGAACAGGATATGTTGTCGATGGAAGTACAATGGTGTTACCATCAACTGATCTAGACAAGAAATCCCCAGAAGCACCCAATATAACCATGTGTGCAGGAACAACCTTACTTTCATCACCAACTACAAACAATGTATCAGAAAGATCCCAACTCTCCAAAAAATTCCAAAGCCCCCATTTTTCAAAGCCGTCAGTAGCATCTTCCAAATTTCCATCCTCATCATCCCCCACATCATATTCTTTGTAGTTAATATGGCTCCAGAGCCTGTTGTGATTTGGTGTCAAGGGCAAGACAATGATATTTCTATAGCCCACATGTTTGTCCCAGCTGCTTAGCCCAACATATTGAACATTATAATTGGGATTTGAGTCAAGCCACTCAAAGACAGGATTCTGGAAAGGATATTTTCCTTTGCCAATACTAATCAAGCCATCATATATGCTGATCCAATAGCTCTGAAATGTCGAGGAACAGCACAGTCCAATACCAGCAACATCCACCGCAGTCTTCCCATCCACTTCAATCTTCAGTCTTCGATTCCTATGGCTCCCCAGAATTACAGTGTAATTTGGACCATTATCCATTTTGTAATGGTAATGTTGGCTTCCCACTTGCTCCCTGAACACCAAGGTGACATCATTTTGAGCAAAAGCTTCAAAGGCAACACACCCTCGCCCAGCCTCCCTAAATCTCAGCTCCTCGCGCCATGCACATTCAAAAGGAGCAACTGTAAGAAACTTCTTCTGTTTTTCCACACCCATTTTCCCTGCTTAAACTGAGAAAGTGAAAGAAACATAAATCAATACAAATATGAGCTCGATAAATCCAGAAAGAAAGAATCAGTACCCCTTAAAACTTGATTTACCATCTCCTAAATAGTATCTCAGAGATATTTCAAATGCACAAAATGAAAAGAAAAAAGAACACATTCATAATAAACAACAGGAAAAGCACCAAGCCATTCCATTCAATAACTTACCCAGATAGAAACATGCTGTATTACAGTTGAATCATTTAAACCACTGGTGCTTTCTAATATAATGATAATTATATTATCTTTTTATCAACAAAAGTTGAGCAGATGACCAAGGAATGCAATAGACAGAGCAGGAGTTTTTCTTTTTGATGGAGAGAGAAGGAGTAATCCCACTCGTTTATTAAACTTCAGGAAGAGAGAGAGAGAGAGAGAGAGAGAGAGTCTTTCATACATTGGAATAGCAAGAAACAGATAAGTTAGAGCATCGTCCCACTAAACAAAGTCTATATAAGTTTCCAGCGGACGAAACCAATATATATAGTGTCAAGAACAGCATCGATCTTATCCGTAGAAAGAAAATATCTAGGGCAAATATGATTTAAATAAACCTCGGAAAAAGTGCCACCACAGGAAAAAAAAAACCATATTCTTCTGTTTTCTCTTCTGACAAAAAAATTCCATTATTTGTTGCCAAGAAAACGAATGAAAGAGATGCAAAGACGAAAATTCAATGAACGACGGCACTACTGAAGCAAATATCAATTTCTGAGAAAAATACACCCAGATTTTTTTCGTAGGGATGTCATTTTGCGAGAAACTCACCTCAAATATTCTCCTTTCTCATTTCAACTCTGCCCGAAATGTTCTATGAATCGAATTCTAAATTTTTTTTAAAAAAAAATTGTTGACATTACACCAGAACCTGAGAGATATCCCACCTTAAAGACTTCTCAACCTGTAACTAATGAAACCAGTGGAAGTAAAAGGGGGAAGAACCCAAAGAGTTGTCACATAAAGGCATCAATAAATGAGAGCGAATGGATGTGGAACCACATCCACCTAAAATTTATAAATTAGATGACCTAGAATTCCAGATTCCCTTACAAAAACATTTCCAAGGATAGCCCCACCACATAATTGCTCGCATCCTGGCCCCAAAAAATCCAATTTTTACCTTAATTGTGGCCATTAAAACCCACAATCTAGGGTCCCGCACTTCCATTATCTACAAGAAATTGTGTAAAACACTAATTGTGACATCCATTTTGCCCGATCTCATCCCAATAAATAAAAAGAAAAAGAAAAAAGCTGCACTTCCATCACAAAACTTCGTTTTCCTTCTCAGAATCTTCCTGAAAAGATAAACAACATGGAAAAAAAAAAAATTAGCTCCGGAAGCGAGCCCACCTCAAATTTTACTCAGATTTGATGCTAGAGACGAGAAAACGAATCAATCCGGTTGTTCTAAGATGACCGGAAAAAAAAAATGGATTTCGAGGACATCTAGATCGAGAAATAGCCATTAGTTTACTCACATATCAGACCTTTGATCGATTCCACCCCCCGTCGCTCTCGCCGCCGCCGGCTTCGGCTTTCCTAATTTCCACCTGCAGCTGTTGAGGATTTTTGTTTAATAAAATGAAATAAAATTAGTATGTGGCGTTATATCGCACGGAACTGCGGGCTGTCCGATTGATACGTGGACAGTGATCTATTGTATGCTGCCACCTCGCAACGGAGGATCTTTCTCATTGTGGTTAGCTCCGCTTGGTCTGGTCGAGTTTGTCCTGGACTCGGTCGCACTGTTCTAGACGTTTCGGTGTGAAACTGTGGAGGCTTCTAGCTCTTACGCAGCACTTAGGGTTGGAGATGGGCGGACTCGAACCACTGACATCCATCGTAGGATAAATCACCATCTCTCAGATCTCTTCGTTGGATTCTATCGTAGCTACCGATGGTTTTACTGGTGCTCCAATAAATATTTTAATTTTTTTATTATTTATTTAATTTTTATCATCATATTAAATATAGATCATCCATACCACAATCAATTATAGCATCCATATGTATTATTGATACAGTAAATATTTTAAAAATAAAAATTATTTTATACTACAATCGCATTAATTTTTTTCAAAAAAATTTCACCATCAACTATTTAGATAGAGGAATGATGGGTAGGACAGTGGTGGTGTAAAAAAGCTATGGATCGGAGTAGGTGCTT
Source organism: Elaeis guineensis (assembly GCF_000442705.2). Classification (NCBI taxonomy): domain Eukaryota; kingdom Viridiplantae; phylum Streptophyta; class Magnoliopsida; order Arecales; family Arecaceae; genus Elaeis; species Elaeis guineensis. The sequence goes on along the minus strand of NC_026004.2, from coordinate 11,628,830 downwards.
GTTGGGTGGAGGTTTGCAGAAGCTGTCGGTGCCAGAAAGTAGGAAAATCACGGGCATCTCGGAGAGAGGGGCTTGTGCAGGGGGGTGGAGAGGGCGGGGAGGGGGGGCGATCACAGAAGCCGCAGACATCTCGGAGAGGAGAGCTTGGGAGGTGGGGGTGGTGGCAGTGGGAATCGTGGATCCGTGTGAAGGGAGATGGGGGGAGAGAGGGGCCACAAAAGCCCCGAGTGCCAGAGATGAAAGTTGGGAATCGTCGGCGCACGCGAGGCCGAGGAGGAGAGGCTGACGGCAGAAGAGCCACGGCACCAGACAGGGGGTGACATCAAAGAGAGAAATAATAATAATAAAATATTATATTTAAAAAAATAAATATATAAAAATAATAATATAAATTATATAAATTATTTTGTATAAATTCTATAAATAAGCATCATAGCAAAATTCTATATACCAATAATAGACAATAACTCCTCCAATTCTTTGAAATTTAGATCAAGATCAAAAACAATTAGTCATATTATTTAAATGTTACATAATAAAGGATAAGGCTTGGGGAAGGCCATAGGAAAGGCGGTAAATGGACCGGGTTAACCTATGACTCGATCTAATTTGACCCGCATAGACTCGATTCGAATCATTTTAAAGAATCCATAGATTCGGATCGGGTTCTAAACTTTGATCCATTCTATTTTTCGAGTTGGATCCAGATTTACTGAATTTTGATCCGATCTGATTTGATCCGTGAAGATTTTTGGATTGATTTGGATAGTGAGATAAATGGCTCGATCCAACCTGAATCCAATACGAGATTCGAATACTCACTTGAACTGCTGAATCCAAATCCATCCTTCCTCTCTCTCTGTTCCTATATTATATGAATGTTAATTTTGATCAAGACCGCTTTAATATTTGTTACTCTTGAAAGTATATTCTATTGATTTTTAGATCTTTATCTTTTAAAATTTTGCTAGAATATTTTGAGTTTGAATTAACCAAGTCAGAGATAGTGGTGACTAGTGAGAAAAATGTGGTAGGTTTTTTAGATTTTTGAGTGAAGAGTCTAGGACATGAGGGCTCTAATAGTCTCATGTATTATTATCAAAAATTGTAATGCAAATAAGATTGTTTATAAATCTTCTACTTATTGATCTTATTATTTATGATCCAGATTCGAACCGATTTAGATCCGGACCCGAACAGGATCCATATTTCATAGATCGAGATCGGGTTATATGTGGACCAGATCCAACCCGAATGACTTGTTGGGTCAAAAAATTTGATTCTGGATCCGATCCGATCTTTTATTGAACTGAATTTGAGTTCAATTTTTAGATCCGATCAAAAAATCAGATCAGATCGGGATCACTCATGAACCAATCCGATCCGATCGATTTGCACCCTTGGCCATAGGCCAAGAAAAATGGAGACAAGGGGGTAAATCCACCTTCAAACTTGGCAATTGCAGAGGGCTCGTACCTTTTTTATAGCACGTATCCAACCCTTTGGAATTTAGATCAAGGTCAAGGATAATCATGTTACTCGATTATAACGGCCCCCCAACGAAATTTGATTGTTATAATAACAATGGTTGTACCAGTCTGACATCCATCAAAATCACTATTAACAGCTATGAATCTTATGATGACCATTACCTCCCTCATCCAAAATAATTTTGAATTATTCATATTAACCATCATGACGGCTGTGATAGCTGTTTTGTAACTGTAAAACAGCATATAATAACGTAAAAGTGGTAGAGGTATCTCTGAAAGTCGTTGTTTTCTACATGTAAAGATGATACAAGCTATTTTGGATGAGAATTCCTGAAAAGTTGGAAGAATATTACAATTATCAGGTAACAACGGTTATTTGTACGCTATCATGTTTTCTATTATCATTGTGCAATAGCTATAATATTATAATGACCATTATTTTAAACCATGTTTTGGGACGCATGTAAGATATTCTAAAAGCATCTGTATTCTGTAAACCCTTTCACATACTTTCTAAGCTGAGTATTTCTCACTCCATCGAGAGTGAGTGAGTGTGTGTGCGTGTGAGAGAGAGAGAGAATTTGATGTTCTTATCATGCATGTGTTGTATTGTAGAGTGCTATATAACTTTAGATAGATACCATTTATTTTGGAGATGGACGATTGCCACGAGATATTGTATTTCAATAGGTTTTGTATCTACTCCATAGCTGGACGTCAAGCTACAAAGGAAAGTTTAAAAACACAAATAATTGAGTTGATTGCGGAATTACAAGGAGATAACAAAACTTTAACTTCCATTTTTGTTTAGGCAGTCTGAAGATGGTCAACAAATGAGAGAAAGAAAACTAATGTCTAAGCATCGCAAATACGTGGATGTTTTGTTCATGTTTCTCACGACTGTAGAAAGGACTGAAAAATAAATGAGAGGCATCATTAGAAGCACTGAAACAGAGTATTTTAATAGGATGCTGAGTTTCAACTTCTTGGACTGCACCTAACAGTCCCTTCATCTTGGATGCTTTTTCTCTGTACAAATCTTCTTGTACATATACTCAGCCCCGATAAATCTCATGGGTGGTTTATCACCTCCCTCTTCAATCAATCGCAATAGTGATCCATCTCTGAGATAGATGATGTTATGGCTATCCAATTTTATATCGTCTTTGTGCAGTGCAAAACATGCACACAAGAATCTCGACTCCATTGCATCCTGATAGTTGGCACGTTTATATGTTTGCTACTAAGCAAAACCAGTCTACTGAAAAAATGCTCTCATCATGAAGATAAGAATTGCAACACAGGATAATAATAGCAATAATAATAATAATAACAATCATCATCATCATTTAACTAGATTTAAAATTAATTTAAAGGCACCCAAGCAAATTGAGCCAGGGTGCCAGAGTCCCAGCTGCTTGATTTCATCTCAGGCCAAATAGGATCAAGAGTAGAGTTGCGTCTACGGGACCACCGCTGGCTCGAGAGCCATCAACCTCGCCTTCCAGCCACTTCATCGTGAACTTCGGGCGTCTCTTTCAAGAGAGGCCACACCATACAAAACCCCAGACCGCTGAAGTCCAAGCGGCCGTCTTTTTTTCGAGCATTTAATCGAACAGCAGGCGGACATCGCTAACCACCCTTCCCCTCCACCACCAGCAGCAAAACACCACCACCACCACCACCTCTCCCTGCCGATCGGCAGCATCGCCTTCCCATCAAACGACTCCACCCGACGAGCCGTTTCTGATGGAGTGACGGAGCCGGAACTGCGGAGGAAGGATTCGCCGGCAGCATGGGAGTCGTATGAGTTGGTGGTGGTAGGAGGCTTGAAATTGGATCCAAAAGGTAGCTGATGACCGTAGAAGTGGTGGAGGTATTGGAGGTGACGATGGGACGATCATAGAGGGTGGACTCGTTGAGGACGGCGGGGATGGCAGAGATGAGGATCTCGTGGTGGAGCTCGCGGGCATTCAGGCCGGACGGTGCGCGCCGGATTTTGATGGAGGCGGCGGCGTCGGTGGGAGCGGAAGCGCTGCCTATGCTGGAACCGTGTGAGCGCCCTTTCCCATAAGTTTTTCTATGCCGATTTACCCCCGCATGACGTTGGTGCACTCTTATGTCCGTATATTTTTTCTATGCGGATTAACTTCCGCATAAGAATTTTATGAGCACCTCCTGGTGGACCGTTGTATATTTTTCTATGTGGATCTGCCTCCGCATAAGAATTTTATGAGCGCGTTTGTTCGTCCCCATTCTAATTTCCCGTGTGGAATCTCTTACGCATAAGAATTTTATGGGTGCGTCGCATGGTGGGCCTGCTGGATTTTCTATGCGGAATTGCTTCCGCAAAAGGTTTATATGAGCGCACCCGCACATGCCCCTTGTATTTTTTTTGGTATGGATTTGCTTCCGCATAGCAATTTTATGAGCGCACTCGCACATACTCATTGAATTCTTCTATGCGGATTTTCTTCTGCATAAGAATTCTATGGGCGCATCGTTAGCAGCCTAACCTATATCTTTTTATGCGGAAATGCTTCCTCATAGGAATTGTATGCGCACGTCCGCATCCGCCTACAATATTTTTTTGGTGAGGACATGCTTCTGCATAATATTTTTATGAGCGCGTCCGCACTCGCCTATTCTATACATATCCATGCGGACATGCTTCCGCGTAAAAATTGTGGGCACATCCGCACGTACATGCGATATTTTTATAGGCGCATACGCACGTGCCAAGTTCTTTTTTTTTTTTTTTGCCCCCCTTCCCGTTTCTTAATGAGGATACCTCCACCACAAGCGCTGCCCCAGTCGACATTGGGCGGACAGGGGCTTGCTTTGTCACCAACGGCCGTCGCCGCCACCGTCGACGTCCATGACGGGGACGACGCCGGCGTGCAGGGAGAGATGGGGGAAGGGAATCAGGGAGGAGACACCGTCGATCGGAAGCAGGTGGCCGCCGGAGTTGTCACCTCCGTGATGGGCTTGCCAATGAGAGCGCCGAGTGGGGATGGTGGAGACACAAGGAGGAGTTCAAACGGTGGGAATTTTTTGATACCAAGATTGGGCATCGTAACATTACTCAAAACAGATAGGATGGTCGCCACGATCTCACGCAGAACCGACGCAACGTAGGCCATGTACATCCAAATGCGTATATCCGCATTTTAGAGTGTATACAAACTTTTTTTATAAACAATACAAGTTCCAACAAATACACCTTTGAACCTGATGTAGCTAATCATCGTTAAGAAGTCATATAAAAAGAAAATCTAAACATAATATCTTAAATTACATATATTGTTCCTCCCATATCAGTGCTGAAGTCATTAATCAGAGAGATCTCCCTGCTCGGCAAAAGGGATGAACATATGAAGAAAATAGTCCAGTGATTTTTGAAAAAAGTATTTTCCTTGGGACGATGATGACTATGGTGAATCGTGTCTTTCAGCTTCCATTAAGATAATTTAGCATACAACCTACAGTTACAGCAAGAAATACAAAAAATGTCAACAAGATAAACAAAAATCCTGCCAATGATTATGAGAGTTATTCTTGATCATTCGACACAGACGCAACTGCAAAATATGATGCAATAAGCTAACATTTATCCGGATAAAGCAATAATCAACGTTAGAACAAGGCATCCAACTTAACAATATTATATGTATGTTCCAGATGTCCAAAAAAAATGCTGAGAATGATAACATACCATTATATACAACAACAGAGACCTGAAACAAATGCATCGCATGGGTTCACATGACAGCAAAACTATCCAACTTCCTTTTCAACTACTTATTTCTTAGTGACTATAAAAAGACTAAAGATGCATGAAATTTTAAAAGTCAAACTGCACCCAGATAAACTAACACATTATAACCATGTAAATAACCAGCCTCATTTGAAGAAAAGAAAAAAAAAGGTGTCTTCTAATCATAGGATTGGTTTCATAAATTTTGTTTCTCCATTCTCAAGGCCTTCATGGAACTATTTTAGGATATCCCTCTATTAGACACCTAAGACCATATACAAAACAAACAAATTAAAAAGAAAGCATGCGAAAGAAGAAACAAAAGACAAATGGAAAGTGAACAGCCATTACTTAAAACTATTATCACTCTAAAAATAATTAAATTTATTTTCATGGGATTATCAGTACTCCTAAACAAAATAATTCAGATTTCTCTTAAAAAATCCAGTTGTTGGATCAAGATGCATGGAAATGAAGAAAGTTATGAAGTATCTGCATCAAACGGCATCTGCCTTTAATAGACAAGGCAATGGAATCTCAACAACTTATTAGGATGCTGAAACTCCAAACCAACAGGCAGACTGAATGCAGCATGCACACTCTTACACCATAAAACGAAGAATCAACTTGCAAGTGCAGGACTGTATGTTGTGCTACATCTTTGATAGTTTTCCATAAAATCACCAAGGATTAGTTTTTAGCAGAGCTACTTGGTAATTTACTGCATCCTCATGATGAATTCTATCGAAAACCTTTTTCGTGCTTTGTGAATAATTTCATAAAATTTGCATCATGTAAAGCAGGACATCAACATTAAAACTCCCCTTGGTCAAACTAAATTTTCACAATAATCTCTTATAACAGCCATCTGGCAAAACTCACCATTTGATCTCTTCTCTTTGGAGCTAATAGACAAATGCTCAAATAAATCTTTCGTAGCATCTGAAATTTAAGAGAAGACACAGAAATTAAGATAAGAAATTAGAAATAAATTTATAAGAGCACAAGATGTAATATACATTATATACTATAAGTGTTCAGTACATAACACACTAACCATGTTTCATTGTCAAAGATGGATCTTCCCCTTCTGCATGTCCAACTACCTTAGCTGGATTTCCTGCAGCTATGCTTTAGATCACAAAAATAAAGGCATCTCAAAATTTTAACTATTATCAACATGCTACCATTCATTAAAGTTAATAAAACCACAGATAATTTAACCTAAGGAAGAACAGTAACTAATTGCAGCATTTATGTCAAGGCACATGCCAATGACCATTGATATATGCATCAGCTTTCACACATTCAACCATTATATATATATATATATATATATATATATATATATATATATATATATATATATATATATATTCCTATCCATTTTTTAAAGATTTATAATACAATGGCAATTAATAAAAACAAAAAAAAAAAGAAAAGAGAACTCATTAATAACATGTTCTTTAATCAAGAAATACCAGACAAGTTTTTGCCAACCTGTGGGAAGGAATATTCTTCAATACAAGGGAACCAGCAGCAACCATAGCACCCTCACCAACAGTAATATTACCAAGAATTGTGGCGCCTGCTCCAATAAGAGCGCCTTGACCAATTTTAGGATGCCGATCTCCAACTTCCTTACCAGTTCCTCCTAATGTAACACCCTAATCAGATATCCCAGATGTCAGCAAATGACACTTTTCTAGTTCTTGAGATAAGTGTTAATTGCATTTCAGGTCTTCAGAATTAATAAATACAAGGATCAAAAATAGGAGAACAATAGAATAGAATATTTTACACACACACACACATACACACACACACACACATACATATATATATATATATATCCACATAATATATATAGATAGATAGATACATAATATATATAGATAGATAGATATAAATTATATACATAGTGGATGCATGATATGAGCAAGGATGATTATAGTAAGAACTTCATCAAATAAATCAAAGCAAAACAGAGAAAAAGCATTCAAATTGAAAGGCAAGGAGATTAAACCATAGTACTCTCAAAGAATGTAAACACCAAGAAACATCAAGCAATATGCAGGTAAGAACTACAAGAACTCCAATGCTAATGCCATTTCCCTGTTAGTGCTACTGTCTTTTTGGTCACTTCTTGGTACCATTCTTTATTCTAGCATGGGTGTATCTTGCTTCACTTCATTTTCCATCCAAGACATTACAAATATAGGATAGCTTTGTTGAAGCTTATTTCAGGTAAGGTTTTCCTTGATACCGCCGGACCCAATCTCACCTGAAGATCTTTTAGTTGGGTGTGGATCCAATAGGTGACGATCCTCAATCCAGAGCTGACAGACCTATTCATGGACCATAGGTATACAATTTGTGGAAACAAATTGTATCATTTTCCCATTCCTGCACATAGATGAAAACAAAGGAAAAGGTTTCGATATGTTCTAGAATTCATATCATTAATTTTCACGCATACATACTATAGGCCCTTTTTGTTTTTTAATAGGTTATATATTCATGTAACTGCACCTCTTAATTTTCCTTGCACTAGTGGTCTTGCTCAGGACCCAGGTCCAATCCAATCCCTGGGAGTAAAATATACAGACCTGACCCATAAACCCAGTGGGCCTTCTAATTTTCACCAACTTGGAATTGGAGATACCCTAAACATGGATGGACAAGGCATGGACAAAAAGAATTTAGACACAAACCCCTTACAGTTCAATATACCAGGTTGATGGTTACCTAAATTAAAACCAACCTCATACCACCCCTAACTCATGAAAGTTTTTCCTCAACATATTGAATTGAAAGAACATTTAAATTTTGGAGCAGAAACAAATATTTTCAGTGTAATAATTATATTTGACAAGTCAAAAATGCTGGTGCTGGAGAGATAAACTAAAGCAGTTGAATGCTAAATTATGAGATGATGCTTCCTCACTTGATGAAAATAGTACATTCTCTAAAACATAAGTTGTCAAAATACAACATAATATATTTAGGTGAAGATGCACGCACGCATGCATGCATATACACACGAACTCCTAGCACACATATACTTACATGCATACATATATATGGAGACATGCATACATACATGTGTATATGCATACCTTACATCTGATTGCATAATATCACCACGGCCAGCCCCAAGGTTGGATGAGAAAGATGAAGGGTTAAAGTTTGGTTGACAACCAGCCATAAAAATTTGTCAAAAACTATGGAATGCATCCATATGTGAAGCCAAACCCCAATTGTTGGGAAAAGGCTCAGTGGTTAGAGTTATGGTTACACTAATTGTGTGCATGCCTGTGTGAATGATAAACACATAAATTCAGCACTTATCTATAAATTCCACTCGATGAACTTCCCAATACAGCCGTAAATGTCACATAAGTTTCCATTTGTTTTCGAAACCTAGTCAAGTGGATGAGGGAGACCCACTTCTGGACTTTCTACAACAGAAATTCAGTTGCTGAGATGAAGCACCAGAAATCTTTATTTTGAAGTAGCTAGCCTCATTTTTCCAATCCATATACAAAGTTACACAAAAAGCTAATCAGTTAATCTCTATACAGCCTTGTAGACCAAAAAGGCATGATAATACAGCCTTGTAGACCAAAAAGGCATGATAATAACCACATAATGCACCTTAAAAGACATGTCATACTAGTTTAGCAGGATTAATAGAAAGCCAAAATATCCACGAACTGATGTTTATGCATTACCCAAGAATGAGAAGTTGTATGCTTACCTGCATTAAAGAAACTTTGTTTCCTACAACAGCAGTTTCACCAATAACTAAACCTGTTCCGTGGTCCAACAGTATTCCCTCTCCAATTTTTGCAGCTGTGTTGCATTACAGCAACAAAGGCATGATAACAGAATTCCACAAGTCAATGACAGCATGAAACTAGAGTTCTTTCTGAGCAACGAAGAAAGAGTTGAAATAACAAAAGAGGAATTTTATGAAGTATGAGCATGAAGGAATGAGATATAAGAAAGCCCCTTGTTGAATTGTATGAAAAGGTTGTGATAACAGGAAAACTCATCACCACTAATATTCTTCATTCCATGCTCCACCATTATTCACTAGAGATTTATCATATGGTACCAATTATGCTGTATCTTTGGTGGAAAGCTTATGATGCTCCAATTTTTTGCAAACATACTTTATAATCTAAACTAGCAACCAAGAAAGCAATAAATTTTGATTACATATTACTTAGTATTGAGAAAATCAAATACATTCAACAGCTTGGTCTTTATAACCTGCAAGCTTCATACCTTCTTTATCAGGTCAATGGACCAAAGTATGATCCATCAAAATTCAAAGGGAATCCTTATTCCTGATGAAATGAAGCATAAGCCTCTATGCACAAAGCATAAGCACTATGGAAACTTCTTTATTAATCATCAGAAGAATGGGGAAAAAATCAGGCTAAAAAGGAAAGCAGAAGGAACCAATATTGTCCATGGACTAGGTAAAGCCTGAGATGGCGATAAACAAAATATATAAGAGATCTAGTTCAATGGGGAAAGGTTTTCTAAATTAAAATGGGCAAGGCGCCTCATACAGAGGGCTCCCTTGCATATTGGATGCAGACAAGTTGAAGAACACAATTTGTTTGTGAGGAAGGATAAGTTTTGACGAAGCAGTTCATCAATTTAGTCTTAGCTACCTCTTTTTTTTGGTTTATAAGTAACCAGATTATTTCCCTAAAGAGTTTGTAGGATTCATTTATAAGTTTTGGGAGTTTTTGGTCCAACAGGGATCATTAAAGATCATATTGAACCCTTTTTGTAGATATGATCCACAATTACAAGGTCCGAGAGTGGCTGCAACTCCTCCATATCAGCTACCAAAAGAGGCTGGCGACCTATGTTGGACTTAAGATAGAAGAGAAGAGACGTTCTCCTCATGCAAGGAAAGCAGCATGTTATCCCTCTCAGTGCCTAAAAGAAAGGGGTAGAGAGAAGAGAGAATGGTAAGAAAGAATGAAGATAAAAAGAAAGAAGAGAAGGAGAATAAAACAGAGGGTAGCCTACCCTAGCATGCTGACTGCCCACTTTTCCTTTCATGTCTATCTATCCAAAGTTTTTCTTTGCCCCCTCTTTTATCCCTACAGCCAGATTTACAGCAAGGACCAACATCTATAGGGCTACACAAGGATTATTTTCCTCGGGATTTTGGAATTTGGAGGAGTGAAAAATGAGATGCAATTTCAAATCCTACAAACAACAATAAATACTGGTCCTGTCAACCAGGGATCAATCAATTACCTCCATAACATGATTGCCTTCCTTCTGCTGAAAAGTTTTTCAGCACAAGCATGAATGTAAAAACCCATATCAGAAATCAAAATCAAATTCTAGGGTACTTGAGGAAGGTTTGGTCTAGGACTTTAGCACTTCAATATTACATGCTCCAGAAGTGCACAACATCTTCGATAATGAGCACATGTTTCTTTTTTTTCAGAGGGGTGTGTTTTAATATTACAATGTTTCAGCATCCATGCAACACCCAAGATAAAAATGGATCCTCCAACAATAGAGTCTGAGATCTAGATTGAATACCACTGTCAAGCAAAAACAAATTAATTGATGATCAGATCAATATCTCAAAGAAAAGAAACTCATCCTCTTCACAAAAAATCTCAACTAGACTAAATCTTTTGCCCCTTTTGCTTTCTCTAACTCCAAGTAGCCTCAACTACAGCATTTTGGGTGTTATTTTCCAGAGTCTCACATTAAAGGCATAAGGTAGGATGAGTCTTGTAAGACTTCTATAACAATGATGACTTCTGAAAATATTGCTTAGTTTTCTAATGTTGAGGTTATGTCAATCCTAAAAAAGCAAGTATCTCATTCAGTGAGATTAGCTTAATGGATTAAAGTATAACCACCAAAATTCAAGAGTACATTACAAGCAGCTCGCACCCTAACATCATTCTTCCAAAGGTTTGTTCCATATTCCTGACCACACAGATGCTTCGAGCAAAGGAACCTCCCAAGAAACCAAGAATGCCAATTAGTAGAAAAAAATACCCAAATTATTGCTATGGAATCTTGAGCTCATGCAACCACGGAACAACCTTCCATGGTCCCCCACTGCCACCATCCACACCCCCAAAAAAATAGGACAAAAAAACAATGCAAAGTGCTTAGTCAAAGAGGAGATGTATGATCTTGGAAGGAATTATCCATTTTGCTTCTTCTAATTGTCTTCAATATTAATGACACATTTCCTACCAGATTCTCTGTTGTAATGCATTATTATCCAAAAAGCCAATGAGCTGATTCTTTACTAGCAAATGCATGCTTAAATTAAATTCAAATTCCATTTGGCACTTCTATCAAGTTAATGCATAACTTATCCATGCACCTTTAAAATCCACATTAAAAACATTACATAACCAATTTAACATGAATCAAAAGACAAATTCATAGAACATTAGTAGACTATATTGTATTTTTCATGTTTAAACCACCCTTATATACTATATATAGAGAGAGGTGATTGGCCCATTATAATTGTATGCAAGATTTGCCATCTCGGTACTAGACCCTGTACTGATACAATCCTATTATAGTATCGATACGTGGTATGGTACGGTATGGTAGTGTTGGTATGGTACGGTATATACGGTATGCCCCATACCTGGCGGTATGGGATATTATGACAAATCTTGATTGTATGTATCAGGTAAGACCCTTACATGTTGAAATATTGGTTGCAGCCAATAGAGCTCTCTCCTTTTCTTTTACGTTTTGTGCTATTGGTAATGTTATAGGTAATAGCTGCATGCTCAAAGTGATAGTTTATGATGAAGTTATGAACAAGAAAATGGCTACAAAACCAACCAATCAGATAAAATCAAGATGAAATAAAACAATTTTATTGATAATAATTAGCATCCACCAAATGTCAAAAGATGGTCTTTTGACTGATCAATTAGACATGTGTATATCAAACAGCTCAAGCTTTATTACAATGTTGTGCATGAGAAAAAAACATGCATGTATACATATATATACATATGCAGACATACATACATACACACATACATATATATTTGAGCTTGTTGAAAAGAAATTGACCAGATAAAATTTTTAAAATTAGAAATTATAAGTGAACATAAGGTTGTCAAGAAATGTCACTCAAATGTAAATCAACCAACATAGTTTGACACAGAATACCAAGACTGAGACAAAAGACCATCATCACTCCATGAAAATAAGGACAAATAATCAATATCACCCATCATCCCATCGTTACATTACTTCTGAAACAAATATATGTGATATTTATGAAAAGGTTACAAGACGCATAATTAAGAAAGTTGCAACTTCATAACAGAACAAGAATTTGTTTTACTGCATTAAAGGATTTCAAACAATTAAAATTGAAAATAAAAAAAATAAAAGAAAAAACCTGGATGTATATCCACAGCAAAAACCTACAAACACACACACACAAAAAAAAAAAAAAAGAACAATGAAACTGAATAAGTAAGGGAAATTTAGTTATAATAACTCTAGCAAACATTTACATATAAACATCATATAACACTAATGGTTGTACAAGAATCACCTCGCTGATACGACTTTGCAATGCCAAGGCCAATACTCTGCGTCCTTGGTTCCACAAGGCATGTGCCACACGGTATGATTGCAAAGAGTGATAACCCTTAAAAGAAAATTAAATAAGTGTCACATGTTGCATTGAATCAATACTAAGTTGATTATATGAAAAAAGTATTGACTTATGATAATATTTATTAAAAAAAAACTTATTTATAAAAAAACCATAGTAAGCATTGAACATAATAGTAAATCAATAATAATGGGTTGGATAAACATAAAAATCAAGATTTTCTTTTCAGCTAGAAAGGGGAAAAAACAATATTAGATGTTTTGCATGCTGACAAAAATAAAATAAGAAAATTTACTAAGAGAAAAAAGATATTTCTCTTAGGACATCTTTCAATCTTTGGTTAGACATAAGAGCTCAAGAGTGACAGTGTCCCCTTCCCCAGGATGACTTTAGACACCCCCCTCCACATGGCAAAGTTAGGTCGGCACATTTGGAGGAATCTTGGTAGTTCATTGTCCACTTCAGGCTTACTACTTCTTCTGAACACACGGAACTGGTGACTTCCATTGAAACCCCACCTCAAGCTTGCTGCTTCCTCCAAAAAAAGTGGTTAGAATATAACTACTTCCATTGAAACCCCTTATGTGTTTGAACAAAGTGCATGGAAAAAGAAGTTGGAGCAACAGTGGTTAGAATATAAGTATTTACCATGGTGGATTTGCATTTTGTGATTCTATAAAAACAAATACGTAGAAAGGAGACATTTAGAGAAAAAGACAATCATGTTTTTCTTTTTATCTTGAAATCATATTTTCATTGCCAAAAATGGGAAAGAAGGTTCCTCTCTAATCCTCTTATCTTTGACTTTCTTGTCAACCAAATGGGCTCTAAAGCTACTATAAGTAATAGGCATCCATAAATAGGCATGAATATAATATTTCAATCAAGCTTTTAAATCCCATGGAATGAGGCTGTCTCATTTCTCCTATAGAATGGGGCACACCGCCGTCCCACTCTGTCCGGATATTTGGGATAAAGGATATCCTAAGACGTACCGATCGGGATACTAAGATGATGGTGCGATGGTTCTATCCCGACGCATTGGATGGTATCCCATCCCAATGTCCCATAGGACATCCCGTCAAGACTTAAGTCCTTGATTTCAACCTTAAACACAATCAACAAAATACCGCATTTATCTAGAATAGCACTTCGTATATTTTAAATAGTCATATATGATAAAAGAATGGCATACCTTAAGATACAGCAGTGCCCAACTATAAGATGCACAAGCAGGATCCCTATCTTTGAATGCCTACAAATATAAGAGACATCTATTTTGTCATATAGTCCTCCATATCAACATTCTTTCCAGTTAATCAAATAGTGTATAATTATGGAGATTGGATGCCCATTTACATGACAACAAGGTCACCTGAATATCTAGGCGAATGGAGCATTGAATACCTCCATCATTCATTATCACATTGTCAAAGATGTCCATTAGTTGAGTTGCCAGCAGTGTTGGATCCTGGAGCCTATTAGCCAGCACAAATGCCAATGCCCTCTCCAAACAATCATGCGATAAAACACTAGCATACAAGAAGCTGCTTAAAACTGGCTCTTTCTCAGCCTGAAAGAAATTTAGATGTTCCCATTAGAGAATTGGAAAAATGCCAACTGAACTTGTATCACCCATTTGGCATCCCTTGCTGCAGAGGAGCGGGGTCAAAAGAGAATCGGAAACATGAAGACCTTGATGGAATATAAACATAACATCAAGTAAACTGCCAAAACCATACTTAAGACCACAAGAACAGTCAGAAAAGCATTAACATATGACAATAAGATAAAATAATTGTGCGCGACACACTAATTCAATAGCGAAACTAAACATACACCTAAAATGCAAGGCTTCAATAAGAAATGACCGACAGAAGATAAATAAATAGATTTTTGTTGGTGCGTTAATGACGTTTGAAATGCTCAAATTTTACAAGGACTCAGTAAGCAGCTTATAAAAAGAATCGTTAATGCTATTTTGTATTATGTTTCCCCATCAAGAAGCTTCTACGAATTTACTCATGTCCCGGTCTTCACTACCAAGTCAAAGAAGACATTTTTTATATCTTAATAAACCAATTGCTGTAGAAATTCACAAACATACTTGAAACTGAAGTTACTCCGTTTTCACATTGTTCTTGGAAGAAAACCTGCTCCTGCTTGCCGAAAATTAAGCTATAAATAAATAAGAACTAATTCGGCGACTCAATTTGCTTAAAAATTCAATTTTTTTGAACCAAGAAGGCACAGAAGTAACAAAAAAAAACATTCAACAAAATAAAGAAAGAAGAAATTTTTATCAAGAAGACATGGGGTGATTACCTCCGACTTGGCTTCCTCCCTGATGGCATCCCAAATGGGATCAACGGAGGAATTCGATAACGATACCATGGTCTCGGAATTCGCCTCCGGCTTCAAACCCCCCATCGCAAAGATCTTCAAAGGACTAGAACACAACGAAGGCGAAGAAGAAAGAAGAAGAAGACGACGAAGAAAACGAAGAAACGGATTTCACCTCCTCCCGGTCTTTATACTTCCTAACGAGTCGCGAATCGGCCGGATATCTCCCGCCGAAGCGCTCTTCGGCGCAAGAGGGGAAGGCCTTCTTCCAAATTTCTAGGGTTTCTGCGGAGAGTAACGAGGACCTAGCGAGTGGACGGTCGGTGGCTGGCAGCGAGGCGAGGAGGAGGGGACGCGAAAGCGGGAGGACTTGAAAGCGGTGAAGAGGTGTTATACAAAGGGCTCAAGATGCAAGTCGGCCTGCTGTTTGATTTAATTACAAAGAACCTCTACATCGTTGACGGGTGGTTCAGGTTGGCTTCTCCGCGTCATGGGGTACATATGGTTGCTTTTCGTGTCAAGGTGCAGGCGATGCGGTCTGATTGTACTCATCTGGACCGTTTATTTTCCTTAAGGAAATGAATGCCGATTGCCATTCGTAAATGCTTTTGGGTGCCGCTTCGCTGGAAGAATTCAATCCTAGTGTTATCCTGGTTATATAAATGGTGATTTAATCAATTCCTTCTGAATGAATACATTGGACAACTTACTATTATTTTGTGACTAATAGAATGACTGAACGAGGGCCGTTTAGGTGGGTGAATGTGCCGGTGGCCCCAGTCGCCCTTGGTTCGAACTCATTAGACACTGAATTTTGGGTCTAAAGAGGCATTTGATGCATGATAGAAAGTTTCGTCATGATCTGAATCAATATTAAATCGAAAAATTTTTTGTACATCATCTGTGGTGTAGAAAATTCGATCCAATATAAGGCGTACTGTCTCTTTCGATTGGATCATGTAGTAATCACTTTCTAATACGGATTCAATGCTCGTTTAATATCCGCAGTTCTATTTTTTTCGTTTGAAATCTTGAACGATGAAAATGTTTCTTCTTTTCTAAAAAATTATCTTTCAATAATGAAAATATCTTCCTCTCTTTATGACATCCTATAAAAAAATTATGATATTTTATACAAAAAATTATAATTTCAATGCAAGATGCCATAATATCGATGCAGGATGCCATAATTTTTTTGAAAGAAAAAAAATATTTTCATCGTTCAAAATTTCAAACGAAAAATAGAATTGTAGACATTAAATACGTGTTGGAAAGCGGTGGCTACGTGACATAATAAGGTGAAACGATGTACCCCACGTTGGATTTTCTATACTACGAATAGTATACAAAATTTATTTTTATTAAATTTTATATAAGCTTGTTTCAAAATTGAATTAAAAATAAATAAATTTAAGGCCGAGGTTCGGCTCATGACCATCCTACGTAGGAGTAAAATAATAGAAAGTAGGATATGGTTGGCAATGTTAATGGGTTGTACCACTGTAGAAATGAGGGCATGTACAGTGGATAGGAGCTGCTATTCTATATTTGATGCCTCAGTATATAAGTTGGGATCCTCTTGATCTATATGCAAAATGGGGATGATTAGTAGTCCAATCATGATCATATACGATTGACACTACGATTGTGATTGACTGGGGTCATGCCATGGCCATCATGCTGGTTATGGATGATCATGATTAGACAACTTGCCCTCCGTAGTTCCTATGCAAACTAGGGAGAATGCAAGCTCTTGATATGTTACATATGGAGAGTATGACATATGAAAAAATCATTGCATATGTACCATCAATTGCCGCAATATATTGCTATGGGCCAATTACCTAGACAAATACAAAATGAATGGAAACTATGCTAACGTATCTCGATGATTGATGGTGTGCATTAGTATGATCGTGCATACAGTGCATACAATAATTTTTTTTACATACGAGGAGAGGAGGGGTGATAGAGATAAAAAAGATAATCTTTCATCCATCTACATACTTCCATCATGATTATAATAGCTAGCAAATTAGCAACTTTGTATGGATAATGACCATATGATTTACTTACAAAATAGGAATATTAAAATCAAGATAAAACAATACCAAAAATAATATTGTCAAGTTGAAGAATGAGAATGTATACTTTAGTGGGTTATGGTAAGCCATGCAAAGAATAATTCTAAAATATCATAAAATATTTTGTTGATCTCATGGCAACAATGAACTTTGTTTCTTTCTTTTTTTTAAAAATTCTTTTATAATTTTATTGTTTTTTTCAAAATATGTAAGGGGAACAGTATTCTTTTTTATCATACATAAGATTTTTTTTTTTTATTCATCCAATTAGAATAAGATTGCATTTTATTTTGAAGGTGATTTTAAGTATGGGACATTAAATTCATAAACTATAGGGACAACTAAGTATTATTGTTTTACCAAATTTTTGCCAAGTTAAAATTTTGTTTTTCTTTTTATGAAAGAAAGGGGGAGAAAGACTCATTCATGTTGTATTATCTGGTTCAAATCTTTGGAAATGCACAACTGAAAAGTCAAACCTAAAATTTATAATTGCCGATTAGAGATATGTGGCCATTAGGGCAAGCTACAATTCTTTATTCGGGTGAAATAAGTCTATTTAAGAAAGATATTCTATGATGTATTTAGAGATCGATTTATTTTTGACATACCCGACACTAATGGAGAATATTGTGGTTAAATGGACCCTAACTTTAACCTTTCATCAACACACACACACAGGGAGAGAGAGAGAGAGATAAAATGGATATGTTAGATCATTACTGATATTGTTAGAGAATAAAATACAAATTTTGGATCTACATTTTGTGCACATGCCTCTATTTTAAATCTAGGCTTAAAGAAAGTAATTCTGCTTAATCAACATCCAACCAACCATTTAAATGAGTGGAAGAGTAACTTGACTGATGGCCTAGGTGTATAAAATTTTGATGTGATAAGGATGGTATTAGATTCAAAAATGAAGGTATCACCAAAATTTGGGGTGTTAATGTTCCATTTTTCTAATTTATTAGTGCTTAGTCTCTAAAAAGAATCGTGCTAGTAGCAAACAATTTATGATCTATAGACACCCCATGTACTAAGCTAGACCTAAGCGTAGCTGTCGAGCCATGTATGTGTAAAACTACATATAAATTGTGTGCATGTTTTTCTATCATTCTTTTTTAGAGAGAGAGGAATTGGGAAGACTAGTTCATATTATAATTATCTAAGTTCAAATACTTTTGGATATATCATTCAAAACCCAAACCCAAAACCTTCAAAAGGCGGGTATGCAAGATTAATCCCGCTTGACTATCATAACAAACAATTACTTGAAACTAGCTATCATATCATTGTTGCCATTACTTATTGTGTTTTCAATAATTTATTAATATTGTTCTGTATTTTTTTCTAACTTTTTCTTCATTCATCACTTCCAGAATTGGAATCATATTTTTCATAGATGAACAATCAACACCATATTCAATTACAAGTGACTTTATCTTTTTCCCCCAATTTATAGGCCTAGATTAACTCTATGCCTTTTTATTTTATGGTTGGGCTGCAAGTTACACTAGCTCCACAAAATTATCAAGCCTCTATTAAGATATCTAAAATGAAAATACAATATTTATATTCATCAATTATGCATTCCAAAATCTCCAAAGATGCATGTGGCACCTATGGCCAATGAGAATTTACTATTCTTGTTGATGCAACACAATCTTTAACCAATTAGGAGAAGGTTCAATACCATTCAAGCTACATTGGTATTATTATATCAGAGTAGTGTTGTTGCATATGCTGGATTTTTTATTTGCCGAAGCTATCTTATATTTTCTAACTTATGGGAAGAAGGTTCGATACCATTGAATCGGTCCATGATGAATTTGCTTTGAGAGTAAGTAAGATTTTATTTGGATAGTTAGACTCAAAATTTTATAAAATTTATGAGTTGAATCAATACAATCAATTAAGTTAAATTAAAATAGATTTATTTATATAAAAATTTAGAGAATCATTAGATTGTACAGTCCGAAAATTGATTGAGATTTTTTTTTTTTCTGTACGTGGATACGGATCGGTCCATTATAACGATTCTTTAAATTTTTATAAAGATAAATTTAATCCAACTAAACTTAACTGATTGTACTAGTTTAATTTATAAATTCAATAAAATTTTGAATTTCACCGTCCAAATAAATTTTAAATAATTCATAAAAATTTTGCGACCCTAGCCACCTACTTGAACTTCTAATCCTGGAGTTGTGTAACGCCATGAGCAAGATATTTCCTATCATGAATAAAATATTTTCTCAGTGAATCGGGGACGAATCCTAATTTTTTTTTTTTTGGGTACAAGACGAATCCCAATTCAAGGGGAAAGATATTACTGGCAGGGACTTCCACAACGACCGGGATTCGTATCATATCCAAATCACTCCGTGATCGGTACGGAATGCTACGAATTATCTTTGTCCATATATAAACCCCTTTATTCCCTCCAATCTCCCTAATTTCCGAAGCCAAAGGTACCGGAGAGAGGTGGTACCGTCACCATGAACTCTCTGACCGCAACGCGCTCCATGGTGGAGGCAATCGTCGGTATGACGTGGGCCATCGACGCCGCCCGCAACGAAATCTCCACCTCCTCTTTCTCCGCCCTCGACGAACTCGTGAACGTCTTGATCCGCTGTCGCGGCAAGATCGAGGACGCCGCTGCTTCCCTCGAGGCGGCGGCGGAGGCAGCCTCCGCCAGCCGGGACGCCACCGCGATCAGGCGTCTCCGTGTGCGGTTCCGCTGTTTGAAACTGATGGCCACATCGTGGCGGGGCCGCCTGGAGGAGCAGCGGTGGAGGCGATGCATGGCACGGTGCTGCGGAGACGAGGTTCTGTCTCTGAGGAGATTCGCGGCGGCAGCGTGCCACGAAGCTGAGAAGCGGGTGGCCCGGCTGCGGGAGCCGTGGGTCTCGGTGGCTGGGGCGGCGGCGACGGAGGCGGAGGCGGCGGATGAGGCGGCGGCGGCGGTGGCGGTCGATGATGCGGAGGGGACGGCATTGGCGGACTTCCGGCCGATGGCGGATGCGCTGATGGCGATAGGTAGTGGGGGAGATGCGATGGAGGACTCGGAGGAGTACCAGGGGATTTTGAGGGGGATGGAGCGATTGTTTTCTTCCGCATAGCATCAGAGGATCTTGCCGTGGACTCCACTCTTTGTAAATTGAGGAGATTTTGCTTTCTGGAACCCTAAACCCTAGGTGATGTTCTTTTTTATCTTTCCGCTGATCTGGGATTAATTAATTAGAACCAGAGTCAGATCTTTTGCACGGGGCTGTGTATGTTTGGATGGGCGACTCAACCAGAACCTAATATATCGCTCATCCAAACATACATGGCCCTCTATGGTGCAAAAGATGAACCACAGGACTCGAACACATTAAAGCAAGAGATTTTTTTGGTTCTTCGTGAACATGTTTAATTTTATGTTGCATTGGAATCTTTCAATCTTAACTGATGATACTTTTGTCGCTTAAGCACCTTAAATTATATATTGACCTCATTTAATGGTGCTAATGCTATTTTCATTATTTTTTGTTAAAGCATGTTGAGCTTATTACACAACTATAGTTGTTTTTGTATATAGCCTCAATATATTATCTATGGTGGTTGCATAACAAACAAGTGGAGATGTCCTTGTGTGTAACTATTGAAGATTTTAAATGTTATTTGTTGCGGCCAATCCCTCCGTCGTCCGATCGCCGGTGTCGCGCACATGTAAGAAAAGTCCTCACAGATCGGAGATGCCTCCGACGGGAACCCTCCGACGGTCAAGTCAGAGAGGAGACTAGGCAACAGTGAAAAATCAGAGGCTCAGCGGGAGAGAGAGAAAGAGAGTTCAAAAGCTTAGAGGCGCTTTTCGAAACTTAGAACTCAGGACTTACCAATACTGTTGCCTTACCCCGTTTTATAGTAGAACGCGGTATGGACCCGCCATTAATGGTGCAGACAACTGGGGAGTTGTCAAATCATCGAAGGCTGTCAAATCGCCGTGGGCTATTAAGTCACTGGGATCAATCTGTGTCCTTAGCAGGACAATGCCCCAGGGCGGCCATGCCGTATGTCCTTGACAGGACAACTGCCCATAGCGGTCGTACGGCGTTTGGATGGGCTGACCGACTATACGTCGGTATTCGGCTGTCGGGACGTCGGGTAATGATCCGGAGACACCGTCGGCTGATCTGGTGCCTGGTGGAAGTCGGACGTCGGCTGCCACCCCCGACAGTGAGTCGATGATTTGGGCTCGGCCGCTTGGCTGGTCGGAAACAGTATGGGTCTGTTCATACCTTCGGTCGGATATTGTCGGCAGCCATTGTCGGCAGTCGTCGGTCGGTACAGTCGGGCGTCGGTCGGACAGGTCCGAGGGTAAGTCAGCGTAGAGGGGCCGGTCGGTATATCCCAACAGTTGCCCCCCCCACTCCTGAGTCGGATGTCGTGTTGGCCAGCGTTTCCACGTGGGCGACGGCTTCGGGCGCAAGGAGTGGTTATCCATCATGTCATGCTCCGACTCTAGCGACCGTACCAACGAACGATCCGGTGTCAGACGTCCCATTGGGAATGTGAATTGCCGTCCCCTTGGGAACATGAACTGCCGTCTCCTTGGGAATGTGGACCGCCGTCTCTTTGGGAACACGAACCGCCGTCTCTTTGGGAACACGAACTGCCGTCGATTAATGAATCCCGAGATGTGGTTTTTCCGCCACGTGTCAGGGGGCTATTGTGCTGGAACCGTTCACGCGGATGGAGGCGACGTGGCTCGATCTGGGGGCAGGTGCGTCGAACCGTCGGACCGAGGAAGTACTCAGGCGCTGCCACGTGTCGGCATCTGGGAAGCCCTCGTTCGGCACGCTTTCATCTCGATCGTTGAAGGGCCTTATATATATGCGGCCACTTACATCCAAAACTTCACTTTTGCTGCAAATCTGCTCCTGGCGATACCTCCGACGACCCTTGACACGTGCACACAACAGTGGTGTGCCAGGAAGGGGCATATAAATGTATCGCCGTATTATTAAGTATTTTGCTTTAATTTCTCTATAAGAGGTGGAATAGAATAACCCGGTTGAAGCGTAATGATCATACGTCTGTAATGCATTGTATGTCCCATAATAGGTCCCATTCTTCTACCCTTTCTCGGGAGTCGATAACTATTCATAGCTATTACCCTTGACACCAAAGCGCCCCCTGTCCTCGCACAGTAACCCTCCTGAGTGGGGGGTTGTGTTGTGGGCAGGTCGTGGGGGGACCCCCCTTAATAGTTCCACATCGGGCAAACTCTGGAGTGTCATGTGCTTAAGGGGATACGAGCACGCATTTCCTCACGAGGCGCCTTTTGCCTGCCAATCAGGCCGAAGGACAAAACCGTGACTCCGGGTGCACGTGCGTCCAAAGTGGCAACGTCCCTGGGGGGAGCGGACAATACTTCGTGAGGTCCGAGGTGATGCCTCCGACGACCCTTGACACGTACACACAACATTATTGATATGAATTTATTTGATAAATGATTTTTTGTTTGTGATTGATACATATAATGAGAAATAAGGATGGTTTATTTCATTATAGATCGGGGTATGTAGGAGAGTATGGAGAGCGGATATTGTTGGGAAGAAATGGAGGTTTGAGTTTGACCAGGAGAAGACCTTGATGTAAAAATTGGAATCCAACTTAATTTAAAAGCTTAAGTTACTAAGTTTTAGACCTGGTCTACCTCCCACTAATTATTTCATATGGGACTAGATTTCATACATGATCCTCAATAATCTCCCCTTCTCATGTGTGCTGACTCAATTTTCACTCAAGTCCAATCCATGACTATATGATCAAGCTCTGTGGCCAATTGCTCTTCGTGAGTGCATCATGAATCATTGCTCAAGTCCAAAAGCCCACTTTTCAAGAACTACACTTCGACATTGTGTGTTACTGCTCAAGTCCAAGAGTTATTGGCCCTTCAAGAGTCATGGTTTCCTGCACCCTCATAAGAGTCCATTTCTTCAAGAACTTGCTCAAGGTTGCACTCAAACCCAGTTTTACTCCATCTAGTACCTTTGCCGCACTTAACTACCATGACTCCACTCTAGTAGCCAGCATGTTTATATTTTTCATAAGAGTCACCAATTCCAATTCATTTACAACTTAGAGATTTGTCCAGGATGATCATCCATTGGCTTTGATACCATATCTTAGGGAGATATGGAGTGAGTTTGATTCTGACTGAGAGAGGGTCTTGATATAAAAATCAAAACTCAATTCAACTTAAAAGCTTAAGCCATCAAGTTTTGGCCTGGTCATCTGTAATTTTCTCTCTCTTGCTTCTCCTTATGCCTCTATCTTCTTTTGTCTCTTCTGCTCTTCTACTCCCTCCTTTCAATTTTTTTTTTTTCCAATTCACCCATGGCCACTGGAGCTGTGGAAGCCATTGTGATTTGCATCTTCTGTTTTTATGTTGTGTGACCCCACCTTTTATAAGTGAGGCATTGTCCTGGTGTCCCTTTTCCTAATCAAACCCTATAACATCGTCTGAAATGGACTCCATTTCACTACAGTGTAAAGTCTGATTTTCTCTCATACTCTATGTGATGATCTAGTAATAAGAAACCACTTTTCTCAAGAATCTTCAACTTGGCTTCTATTGTTAAGCCAACCAGGAGATCTAGCAGAGCCCTCAATCTACCATCTCTTAAACAACACCCCCTCTTCAGGGTAACAAGCTCACTTCCTAACTTGCCTTGAATCCGAGCATTGGGTCCTGCCACCTATAGCATTGCTTTTCTAGAACTCCATGGGTAAGCTGAATCTGTCACCGTGGTAAAAATGGCCCTTGATGATCGTATAACTGAGACTATACCAACCCAACATCACATCTCCAGTTCATTGTATGCACCATCTCCAAACTCCACTTGCAGCTATGTCCAATCAACTAGTATATGTTCCTGCACTTCTCAGCCTCAATCAACACTATGATGCCACATAGCACCTTCAAAACTTACACCTTGTCGTAAACATCTATAACATTTGGAGTCAAATGTACCAAGAGAATTAGATTATTGCAGATCTTAGAGAAATACCACATCCTACCCGAATCCACACTGCTTTATCAAACATCTAGATTTTTGATGTCCCAACACCACTGATCTCACAAACTGAACCATTGATTATCTAAATAGCACCTTTCTTTATCTCAAAGAAGTCAAAAAAAAAAAAAAAAAAAGGTTCTTTTGGAGCAAACATGGTAAAAAATATCTTAATCCAAAATCCTAGCATCATCAAAAGTGCTCATACCTTCGACTGTAAGAACCTCTTCGATATCACTATCATCAGTAGGCATATATCCCATTGCTGTAACAAAGAATCACTACTGTTCTTTTGCTTTTGTACATGCTATGGACCCACTTGCCTAATATGGTCATACTGCTTATAGTGATAGCATCGCACCTTACCATTTTCTGTAGGCTTGGATCTTGATCATGCACTACCAAATCCTTTATTTATCTCCCTCTCACTATCAACGTGCTACTCGACGAACCTGCCTGACCATTCCTAGGAGAATCCTTGGTAAGCAATATCAATACTATTGAATCCATACTAAGAGGGTCCGCACCACTCAAGTTCATGCTCTGACATTCTTATTTGTAAGTTGTTTGTAGGAATTACTTGATCAAATGTCTGAGAGGAATATGTAGGTCTTTCTATGCTTACAATTTTCAATCAACAACTTTAGTTGCATGCATCCAAACAAAAAATTTTCGGCTGAATGCAACTACAAATGTTGCCATTTCACATGCATGCAATTTCTATTACCATGTATTTCTTGTTGCAGGGATCTAAATTCTCCATAAATTCAGTAACTATTGCTACTGTCATTCCAATATTTTCTTTTCTGAGATTAGTGTCCAAGTATTTGCACATAACCTTATGGTCTGTTTCGATGGATTCAGTCTATGTTTGTCATTTTGAACACTTATTTCATAATTTTCTACCAAAGATATGCGTAATATATTCAATTGAAGTAATTAAAAAGAGAAAGGAGTTGATGATAGGGTTAAGCAAATTTGACTTCATATTCAGTATAATTACGCACACTGTTATCATTATGTACACCATTATCATAACGACAACAGCCCAGTCTATGGTCTCATGGAACACTTTCATCACCCTCAATCTCAAGCTAAGGGCTCCTTCACTAGGTTACCCACCACATTCATTTCCACCCACAAGCTAATTAAACATTGGAAAAATCCCAGAGCAGCCAAATTCATTAGTACAATGTGGCACGAACATGTCAAATTATGCATACCATTACCACAACTACAACCACCCAGTAATAATATACGAGAGGTATGATGGACCACCTTCATGACCCTCTATTTCTAGCAAAGGCTTGAACCTCTTTGTTAAGTTACCATTAATTCTGCTCACAACCATTCAAAAAATTATAGGTGTGTGAAATTTTTTAGTACAATGTTGCAAGAACAGGACCTTTTCGATGTAAGCAGTGAGCTAAATAACACTTGACTAAAAACCTTTTTAATATTATAATTAATGTATATCCTGTAGCAAATCTTCAAGCAAAATATCCGATTTTGTAATCACTATAATCTAGTACAAGAATCTGAATATTGTACATTCATCAGCATTTCCATCCAGTGTGGTGAGTCAATATTCTTGTAATGATGTTTATTAAGATTCAGTGAACAACAGTCAACAAAAGTCAACTGAATTGAAATGTAAGATCTGCTCAGTGTACTAAAGTGATGAATTGTCGAGTACATACCAACAGTTGGAAAATTTACCTCAGATAAAAGTAATTTTAGAGGCATTGAACCAGAAAAGAAACCTTTTTATTTGCCCCTTGGAAATAGCGAAATATGCAATGAATTAACTCTACATAAACTTTTAACACATAAATCTCATAAATTGAATCAGTAAATTCTCTAAATTATGGAACACACATCAGCAAAAGGATGTCATATTAAAATATCAAACACACATAACACTCACTCCAGCTATTGCAACATATGTTGCAAAATTTGGCAACTTATGTTGCATATACTCAAGCAGTGGTCCATTGCACATCAATTCTTGAAGTTGGATTATATTGTTAATCATCATTAAACCCCTTAATGATATCTGCTAAAACATCTGCATGGAGTTCTTAATCAGCAGTTCTAGAGCCTTGTATCCATCAGAAAAAGGGCTGGCTCAGATTTTGCTGCACACCCAAACCTAAACGTGCTGTATTTCCGGTATACTCCAGTAAGCTTCCCATGTCCTGCCTTCTGATGGAATTCCACCATCATCTTGGAGCACTCTCTGCAATGGGAACCAAAGCATACAAATCAAATCTTAGCAGAATGTTGTAGCACATTAAACAGAAAATACTGAAGTTTAACATATTCACTGGCAAACACACAGAGAAAAAAGAGAGCTTACAAAAGCTGGTCTTCTGAGTAATTTGTATGCTGCTCACAAGCTCTACTCCAGTGCTTGAACCCTTTAAGAGTACACTGAGCAGTGTAGACAGCAGCAGCAGCTAGCAATGAAGGGCAGTACTTGAGCATTCGGTACTCGACAAGGCAGAGCTCAATAATGAAAAAAGATAGAAATTCTTGCTGTTTAAATGCAAAGGAACACTTAGTCAAGAACTGTCACTAAATTCAGAAAATTTTCTTTCATGCTAGTCGTTTATCCAACAAAGTATACCTTCTTGTCGGACTCAGCTGCTTTGAGGAACCTCCTCATGAAAACATAAGGAGTTGGCGCAGACATGCTGAATTGCAAGGTGTTGACTATCAATCTCTCCTGTTGCATTTACCAATATGAAAAGAATTAAAATGAGATGAAATCAGAGCCCAATATGCACAAGGCTACAAGGCTAGAGATCCATTAGCATTTACAGTAGATGTATGTAATAAACAAAAAGAATGCAAACTCCAAATATTAGGTAATCCCATAAGTTAAGAAAGGCATGACCGTCGCTGATCAGACAGAATTTCATTCTAGAATTTAGACAACAGGTGGTATTTAGAGTAATTTCACAATGGATGTGAAAAAAAGGATATATAGTTTCATCAAGCCAATGCATGCAAGCTTACATATTTAATTTCAAAGTCATTACCATTTCTAGAACCTCTTGCCTTGTGTAAGCACGGTCTGAAATTAGGATTAGGTCCTCCACAACAGGAACACAGACTTCTTCATATTTACATGCAAGAAGCATGGCTGTCACTCCTACCAACTGGAGCTTCTTCCTTACAACTGTTTGACGTGCTAAAAATCTGTCAATGATGTTGACCGTTAGAAATAATGTCTCATCCATTAGTTCAAATTTGTAGTGCACCTGCGAGAGAAGAAAAAATTATAGCAGATTAGGAATCTCAAAAGCCGGAGAATGACCTGACTCAAATGTAAAAAAAGAATTTGATGATAAGGAAAAGGCATCTAACCTCTATGAGCCAGTCAATCAAAATAGCACGCATCCTCTCATTGATGTCAAACTGGTTTGACATATAGTTAGGGCAGACACAACCAAAATCCTGCACAACACGAGGAAACATTTCTGTTATGTCACAAGGGATGGTTTAAGAAAGTTCCAGAGTCAAACAAATATTAAGCTGTTCTTCTTTGCTGAACTAGGTAATCTTTTTTTTTTTTTTTTTTGAGTGAAACTAGGTAATCAAGTTAACAATCACCTTTCTGCAAATTTCATAAGTTTTAAATTTTAGGTAGCTTTTGCAAACTTGGCATTCTATCAAACAATAGACATGGATTACACCCAAGACAATGGGTTGTCATATGAATCAGAAAATAGATTTCACTTGGTCGTAAAAAAATTAGGGAGCTTAAGATGATTGGATTTAATCAGATCAACTCTTTTTTCATACCAAAACATGTGTTAAAAATAAAATAGACAAGAAATTTTGAAATACTATTAATTCAGTCAATCCAATATCACAATAGGAATCCAGAAGGGATTAAAGTTCACCTCAGTCTGTCTGTAGAAGTCGTAGATCTCCTCCACATACTCAACAACTGCCAAAGGATTTTTGGCATCGCAACTGTCAATATCTGGAACAGGCTCCTCCTCTAGATCCTCCATTTCTACCTCCTTGTGCTCACAATTTCCCTAGAAATAGTTTTATCCGCAATCAGAGTAATCTGTCATCAAAGAAAAATTAGGATATTTATCTCAGAATATGACAGGTGAACACAAACCACTTCTTCCATCTCCTCAACCATAGGCAGAGGTAAGTCATTAACTGACTTGAAATCATCCACATCTATGGCGGTAGAAGCATCCAAGGCACTAGAACTGGGAGTCGATGACAAGGGTTTCTTCTGTCTCTCACTCCCAATTGGCCGAAGCTTTGCACCAGAAACCTACATCAATATAAATCACCCAACTAAGGGATCCATCATCCATGATCAATGACAAATTAAGCTACTACATTCTCATTTTATCAACTGAAAGTACCTGGTGTGATTGGTTTGCCAAGGAAGCTGCGAATCTCCTGTGTGGCAGTCCAAAGGTTTATTTTTTTTTTTTTAGAAGGAGAGAAACCAAAAATTTGGCATAAAGAAAGGGCTTCCAACCTTGTCATCGGCCGCCGGCCCACAAAATTTTGCGCATTTTTATCATCAACAATGTTTGTACTGAAAGTATCAAGCAAAAAAGCTTAGTAATTAGACTTTGATGCATTCAAATAGATCAAAAAAAGGATTAGGATTCGGTGAATTACTCCTGCAACCCCCTCTTGCTCACTGCACTTGGATAGCGCGGAACGCCCACAAAGTTTCTAATGTCCCTCAGTGCTCTTCTATTGTTATTCCCCACGTCTGCACCAAATTTCACGCCCTCCATTGGAACACCTTTGCAATTTTTTCCCAAATTATAATCAAATAAAATAAAAAAGAACCCATTTGGGATTCCCCAGCTAGGGTCCTGGAGCTAAAGTCCAAATCTTGAACTGATCCCATAAAAGAAACCATGGAATCCAGAAGAACTGCGATCATACCTCGGGCACTGGCTGATTTTATCATGACTCTATGATTCTCACCAACTGCGTCCATTGCTAAAATCTACAGTGAGTGAAGATATTTCAAATTCAAGAATCCTGTCCAAGCCCCGAATCTTTAAACCTAAATCCGAAAATTTTGAAAAGATAACCAAGGATCCAACAAAAAGCAACCAAAAGACTGTCCCAGAAACTATTCCAAGAGATCGATCAAAACCTCTGATGAACACCTTGGCTCGGGCAAATTTGAGCCCAGCCTTCCTTGAATTCCCCCTGGAAGATACTGAGGAGAAAGAGAGCCAAAGAAGCAAGATCCCCAGGAATGGAACTCTCTCCCTCCCTCTCCCCTCTCCCTCCCTCTCCCTCTCTCTCTTTGTAAGCTCGATTAGGGGAGGCGAGAAGGGGGGATTAAAAGACGAAAAAGAACGGAGGAATTCGATGTGTGAAGGGGGGAAGAACGAAAACAACGGATGCTGTCCGCAGATGATCCATTCAAAACCAACGGCTAGTGAATGGTACCCGTTGGATGGGGTGAAGGGATACTTTATTTAAAACCAACGGCTAGCGAATGGGCGACGGGGGCTTTAACGGCTATGTCTTGGCATGTGCTTTCAAATTCTTTGGTGGTGGGAGGTGCTACATGGGCCTTTGGTTAAGGTTGGGTCAGCTTTATTTTTTTCCACCGCCTCCTTGGATTAGTCGCCACCATCCTGTTCCCTCACATGGTCCTATTATACCGCTCTATCCCCTTTTTTTTTTTTTTCCCATATATTATCTGTTTTGCATGGAATGAAGAATGAATGCTAAATAGAGAAATAGTGCAGGCCTGATAATAGTAATAACAATAATAAAAATAATAACAATAGTATTAATAATAGTGACATCAGTGATAGTAGTAGTAATAATAACACGATGATGATACGAAGATCATGACCTCGGAAGAGTAATAAAATTATATGTAGTAGTAATAACTGAAATATGTTGAGTTTTTTTTTTTTTTGAGTTACTGGAGTACCATTTATTTTCAAGTACTTTTTGCTAGCGATCTACTCAGCATTATTTGTTATACCCTTGCATTTATTCTTGAAATCAATGTCACCATAAAACCTAGCTTGTCCACTATTAGCTTACTTGGTCATCAGTGTGAGTTGGTGATCGGTGTAGCGTACTGTACACATGGAACAGGCACCTAAGCATTACGTACTGTCTCATGCGATTCAATCAACTCGCGAGCAATAATACAACTCGATTCTCGAGCGACCAAGGGAGCAATTTGCAAAGTTTTTTTTCTAATTAATATAAAAATAATTAATTATTTAAATAATTTAATTTTTATTTTATTTATCAGATTGATGCAAAATCGATAAAACGTCAATTTGAATAAAATTTTATCATTATCACGTCATCCCCTATTTTCCACATAAACGATGTCAAAAAAAAAAAAAAAAAATATCAAATAATATGATGTTTTTAAAAATATCATATTATTTGATGTTTTTTATTTTTTCCCCCAAAGAAAAGAAAAAAATAGTAAAAATAGAAAAAAATAAAAAAAATTAAATTTATAAAAAAATAAAAATTTTAATTTTGATAAAAATAAAAAATATCATTTAAAATTAGTATCTTTATTTTAAATTATCTTTTTAAAAAAATATCTGAAAAAAATTGGTGTAAAAAAAATAAAAATACCATAAAAAAAGAATCGAAAAGAAATAGAAATTATAATTCTAAAATTTAAAAAAATAAAAATTTTAATTTTAATTCAAATAAAAATCATCTTTTCAAATTATAATTTCCTTTTCAAATTAATTTTTTAAAAAATATCATAAAAAAATAAAAAAATAGAAAAAAATAAAAATAATAATTTTAAATGAATTTTAAAGAATAAAAATTTTAATTTTAATTCAAATAAAAAAGATAATTTTAAATTATTTTGTCCATTTAAAATTAATTTTGAAAAAAATATCTCAAAAAAAATCTTAAAAATTTTAAAAAATAAAAAATATCATAAAAAATAAAAAATGAGAAAAAATGGAGAGCCAAATAAAAATTATAATTTTGAATTTAAAAAAATAGAAATTTTAATTTTAATTCAAATAAAAATTATCATTTCAAATTACTTTTCTCATTTCAAATTAATTTTAAAAAAAAATATATCAAAAAAAATAAAAAATAAAAAAAGTACCATAAAAGAGCAAAATATTTAAAAAATAAAAAATAAAAAATATAATTTTTAATTTAAAAAATAAAATTTTTAATTTTAATTAAAATAAAAAATATCATTTCAAATTACTTTCTCCATTTTAAATTATTTTTTTTAAAAAATATTCCAAACAAAGAAGTAAAAAATGAGAAAAAAATAAAAATTCAAATGTTAACTCAAATAAAAGACATAAATTCAAATTATTTTTTTATTTAAAATTAAATTTTTTAAAAAAATATCCCAAAAAAATTATGGGGGTTAAAAAATAAAAAATATCATAAAAAATAATAAAAAAATGAGAAAAAAAAATAAAATTATAATTTTAAATTTAAAAAAATAAAAATTTTAATTCAAATTTTTTTTCTATACCACACCGTACATAGCTGTTCGTGCTCGTGCCAGATCGAGATGTACCAGTGCGATCCGATTCATCTCATAATTAAATTATCTGATATATTATTATTATTTATATTATAATTTCTATAGCCCTTTTACCATAGCTTTTTCTCTCCTAATGTTCTGAGATATATTAGAGTATGTGTAACCATATCTACAAAGCATAATATTCGATCATTTAAAATTAAATAATATAAAATTAAATCAATAATTAATAATATTAAATAGAATAAAAATATCAAGCGTACAAAAAATAGTACAATAAAAGTTTCAAAAATACTAAGTACAAATCTAAAAAAGACTAAGTCCCACAAGGACGTCGTGATGCTCGTGGTCGCTTGGACCTTCTCAGGAAGGTCCTCAACGGCTGCTTCTACTCCTGCTGTGATGGTTCCTCCCTTATATCAGTAGAGGAGGTCTGCTGGTCATGTTGCTCAGGAATAACGGATGCTGTCGGATCATCTACGGACTGAGCGACCCGCTCAACCCTCTCATCTGGATACACAGATGGGCCTAAAAAGAAAGTATCATACTCATGTGGCCAACTGGTACCCGATGATGTCATCTGGAGGATGTAGGAAGAAGAAGGTGCTGCCATCTGTGGATCAAAAGGCGATGGCATCTGTGCAGCATCTATTGATGACATCTACGGAATATGTGGTGATGGCATATGTCAAATATATGGTGACGGCGTATATCTCATATTTGGCGCATCGACTATTCCATACCAAGATGCACAGCTATATGGATCAACACCAATCGCTCCCAATGTTTCGAAACTTATTTTCTCTATCTCACACAATATCCGAATCCGTTCGTCCTCATCAGTCGTAGATAAAGCACGACGAGCGTCTAACAGAAGATCCGACATAGAATCAGTCTATAAAATAAAAATAAAACAGTCAATATACTGTAAAATATAAAATAAAAATATAACACAAACAATATAAACTAATTTTTGTAGTCTTACCAAAAGACGCACAGCAGAACTCTCGCCCTCGTATCCGAGAACTGAATACCGAGGCTGTCCAATGACTCGCACTGTAATGCTAAAAAATCAAGCCATGTAGTCATCGGTATATGAACGACCTCTCAAAATAGGATCATCATGAATAATATGATCTCGACGTGCATCCCAAATATCGATGTACTCTGCATGTCTGATACGTCAGTTAATACGAGCTCTCCCTCGTCGATCAATACGATGAAGTCCCTAGCTGGTATCAAACTGCTCTGGGATACCCTGAATCTGACCAAACTATTGCAGGACACGATCGAAAAGATGCCACTCTACCACATTAAAATAAATAAGTGACACCCTATCAGTCCATATGTCATGTCTAACTGTACAATATAGCCAATATCTTATCTGTATACAACTCTCACAAAAATTGATAGAGTTAAAATAAAAAAATGTAGTAAGCTAAAATTTTAATAAATTATGAATACTGTAAAATAATATTTATAAAAAATTTAAAATTTATCCGTCTATATGTATCAACTAATGTATCCAACTGACATCTATAAACCCGTGCCACTCTCGTCGATACGTGATGAATGTTGAATTCAACGTTCTATCTATTTCACAATCTACTCATGTTAAATAAATTTTATCGAATTTAAAATAATAAATTTTAAATAAAAAAAATAATATTTTTATACTTATATTCCAATAATCCATCCAGTCTGAATGGAATATCAGGATCATGCTGCTCTGATGGTATCTCGAGCAACTGTCATCGTAATGGACTGATAGTCGGCATACGCTCCCATACCCAAATCTATAAATTTCAAAAAAATCATACACTATCTCATTTCTTAATCTTGTTGACTTTGATCTACCTTTCTGCTTGGGTCTCAAATGTTGATGATCAGGAATACATTTGAACATACGTGTATGCATCCAATAATCTTCATGTGGTAATGGATTAAAGTCACCACTCTAAGCATTCATATATGCTGTAATTATATATGCATCATCCATAAAAACACTAAAATGTACAGCAATTTTTTGACACACAGCTAAAACGTGTGAACATGGATATTTGTACATGCTCCATTTTTCACAAGAATATTTTTTTTCAGCTAAAGTAACAGTATGAGAATTTTCTCCACCCCGTAACCCTGCATTTGCTCTCCTCGTAAGTACTTCATATATACCTCTTTGAAGGTTGAATGCTGTTACTCGGTGCTGGTTAGCTTTAACTTGATCTTGGCATATTTCTAGCTCCTTGTAAAACACTGTTAAAAACCTCCGATAAATTTGTAGTTAAGACACCACAGCGCAGGCCATCATCATGTGCCAACGTCTATTTCTCCTTTTCTATCTCGGACAACCAGCTCCAAGCCTCTTCATTCACTGTTCTGATCCTACCCATAATAAAGTTGAACTTGCAAACTTGATGAGTGCTTTCTGCTCGCCATACTGTTCTTTTCAGCTGCATATTTTAAAAATGAGTGTTTAAATTACTGTAGATATGTCTTAAGCAGTATCGATGATAGGCACGTGGTGGACTCCATCCAATAGACTCATCTGCGATGGCATTTAATATATCTGGATGCCTGTCAGAAATTAAGCATATTCCATTTCTATTTTTGACGATATGTGTTCTGAGCTGGAAAAGAAACCAACTCCAACTTGCAGTCATCTTCTCATCCACAATTGCATATGCTAATAGAAATATCTCATTCTCTGCATCAATTTCTATTGTAATTAACATCTTACCTTTAAACTTTTCATACAAATACGTGCCATCAATGCTGATTACAAGACGGCAGTGCGTAAAACTCTGGATAGATGGTTGGAAAGTCCAAAAAATATAATTTAAAACTTGGACATTGGAATTCACAGTTTGAAAAAAATTCCATGAAACAACTGTACCGAAATTTGCATGTTGAAGTGCAGCCATATAATAGGGTAATTTAGCATAAGACGGCTCTCATTCTCCATAAATATCAACCAATGCCTTCTGCTTTCCACACCATGCTTTCTTGTATAACACTGTATATTAAAATTGATCATTAACGATTGCCACAATAGCTTCAACTTTGACACCGAGATCTTTCTCAACAATATGTCGGACTAGTGTGCCAATCATCCTTCCACTGACATATTTGTGGTCTCGACTCAATCCCGTAAACAAACAAGTGTGAGGACCCTCATATTTTGTGATTTGAAAATATCCATATTTTTTCAACAATGCAGCACGAAGCCTCCATTTACAATTTTGAACATTATCTGATGATGCGCATCGTACGGACCATAATTTCGAATGCGACTAAACTACATTGTATGTCCGATGCTTCATAATATGATAAAAATCAACAGCTCTCCTTATATAATCTTTATTCTCAAACATTAGACTTTTAAAAAATTCAGTCATCGAGGAATCCCAAAACTGATAGTCAGAGTTTAATCTTCGATCAGTACTAACACAACCACCATCATCTAAATTTATATCGTTTAAAAATTATGGAGGTTCGTGCAAACGAGATTGAGGTTCTCCCACATTAATATTAGCTTGAACATCTTCATCATCATTCTCATCTTCACCATCATCATCATTACTGCTACTATCCTCATCCATCCAATAATTTTCATCTCCACTTTCATCTGACTCAAAGTCTAGATTATCAGAATTTATTCCACCAACTATCCAGTCATCGTTTCCTATATGGGTGTCGTCTCTCGTACTTACCACTACTTCTAACAAAGGAGAAATCACCATAGCAGAAGACACAGGAGAAGTCACCATAGGACTCTGAATAATTGGATAACTAGGGCCGGCAGTAGTAGAATGTTGTTCTACAAATATGGCCTCAACACTATCGGTTTGCACCATAAGAGTTACGAAAGGTGAGGAAGGCCCAACATTATTGTCCGCTTGAGTTAAAAGCCGACTATAGTATCCAAAACTCGGTACATTTTTCTTTTCAATATATAATTTTAAAAATCGATATTCTGAATATTTCAAAAAAAATATCAGCATTTCTTCGACATCTTCATCGTCATCAATTGAAACTAAGATATAATTGCTCTGCATTAACTGTCTCGACAGATTAAGAGATTTTTATTTCAATTTTATTTCATATTTTTCTTTGTCTACAGAAATACTGCTGTATAAATAGTCCAATAATTCTTGACGTGATAATGATGAAGATACTCTAATCATCCGATTTACAGGGTGATTGTACTACACACCAGTTTCATCATTCTGTATTATGCCATCATAATACAATAGTACACGAACTCGAATACTGATCATTTTCTCGGAGAAACCTATGATAAAATCAAAATCAAAATATTTAGTATTACTAATTATTTTATCGTTTCAAAAGATTTATATGATAAATGCATCATATCATCAACAAAGAGGTACAGACAGATTCTATCCGATTCAAAAATTGTATTAATTCTATAGGTTAATTATATTAATCAAATGATACGCAAAAAGGATCGAAAGAAACTTCGACAGTATTTTCTCTTAGTTCTCCCCACACGACTGAAAATGTGTGAAGAGAACTAAAGAAAAATACTGTCCGAAATTTCTCTCGAACCCTCCACATATCATTCGAATAATGTAATTACTTATAGAATTAAATATAATTTTCAAACTGTCTAAACTGGACAATCAATTTACCAATGTATATATTTTACGGTATCCGTACAAAAATATATAATCAAATATATATTTTATACGGATATCGTAGAATATCCTACATTGGTCAACTGACAAGTCTACATTTTCATGAAATGTAATATATTTTAAAATTTTTAAATTATGATCGAATCAAATTTTAAAATAAATCTGAATCTAATGAGATAAAAATAAAAAATAAAAAATAATGAGATAAAAATAAAAATTAAAAAGATTGAAATAGAAGGGTGCCGCAGGACCGCACGAGCCTGCCATCGGAGGGCCGCCGCTGTGGATCGAAAAAGAAGGGCGCCGTAGGGCCGCACGAGCCCACCGTCGGAGGGCCGTCGGGGCCCATCGTCGGGGCCCGTTGTCGGGGGTTTGCCGCCAGGGGGGCCACCGGGGGGCCGCCGCTGGGCCGCGCGGGCCCTCTATCGCCGGCGGCCAAGGAAAAAGAGGGAGAGAGAGAGGAAGAGGGAGAGAAGAGGGGGCTGGCCAAGGGAAGGGGAGGGTCGGGGACTGCCATCAGGGGCCACCGTCGGGGCGCGCGGGCCCACCGCCGGCCGTCTGTTGCTAGCGGCCAAGGAAAAAGAGGGAGAGAGAGAGAGGAAGAGGGAGAGAAGAGGGGGCCGGCCAAGGAAAGGGGAGGGTCGGGGCCCACCGTCGGGGGCCATCGTCGGGGCCACCACTGGGGGCGCGTGGGCCCGTCGCCGGCCGTCTGTCACCGACGGCCCAAGAAAAAGAGGAAGAGAGAGAGGAAGAGGGAGAGAGAGAGGAAGAGGGAGAGGAGGGGGTCAGCCAAGGGAAGGGGAGGGCCGAGGCCCGCCGTGGGGGGTCGTTGCCGGGGCGCGTCGGCCCACCGCCGGCCCTTTGTCACCGACGGCCAAGGAAAAAGAGGGAGAGAGAGAGAGGAAGAGGGAGAGAAGAGGGAGAGAGAAGAGGGAGAGGAAAGAGAGAGGAAGGAGTTCACCACCATCGGGAGCTCATCGCCGTACCGTCGGAATTTTTTCATCACTAAAAATCATATTTTCATCGCTAAAAGTATTTACGATGAAATATATCATCGCTAAAAGTTTGTAGAGAAAATCTCGTAGTAAAAGACCTTAGCGATGAAAAGATTTTATTTCATCGTGAAAAATAGTCAACCTAGATGACGAAGTATTCGCTGTATTAGTGACGAAAAAATTTTATCGCAAGAGCTTAAATTTTCATCGCTAAAATTGCAACGAAAAATAATTTCATCGTAAAAAATAATTTTTTATTTTTTAAATATAGTGATTAAAAAAAATATCTTCTTATTTTTTGTAACGAAATTTTTCTTTAGTCATAATATTTTGCGATGAAAAAAAAATTCATCATAAAAAATGGTGACAAAATTCATCGCAAAAAGTCATCGCAAAAAAATTTGTCGCAAAAATTTTATCGTGATAATTGCAACGAAATAAAAATTTTGTCGCTATAATTGCGATGAAATAAAAATTTCATCGCTATAATGGCGACGAAATAAAAATTTTATCATGATAATGACGATGAAATAAAAATTTCATCGTAAAAAATTGATACTTTTAGCGACGAAATTATTTGTTCGTCACAATGTATAATAAAAATTTTATTTTTTTGGGTTCATAATTTTTTTTTTGATGAAATTAATATTTCGCTGCTAAATTAAATTTTGGATAAAAAAATTAATTTTTATTTTTTTATCAAAAAAAATCTGCTCAAATATAAATTCTCAAATGAAACATATTTTATATAACAATATATTAATACAATAGAAATATTGTAATTCAAAATACCAATTCCAAGTAACAAAAAGTTTCATAACCATCATTGTCATATATAAAAATATAAGTCCATACATCATTTTAAATTTAAAAAAACTACAAACTAGATATGATCTGACTCGTTGGCCTCGTTCCCTTCTTCAGGCGTCGATCCCTGACTCGATATGTGTCGCGATGGTGGTGCAGAGGCGGTGTCATGTGACTGTAGAGGTGCTAACTTAGAAGCATCAATACCGAGCCATCCCGCCATCGCAATCACTATCCTCTCGAGCGTCTGACTACGATTCATCCAGTAACTAATCTGATCTTGCATCATGCTCATGGATGTCCTAACTGTCTCTGGCACCGATGCATCATCAAACCGGTCGGATGACGAACTGCGTGATTTTTTGGACCGCATGCTATGACCAGATCCTAGCTGCTGCCCGAGGATGGTATCCAAAATCGTATCATCTGTCATCAAACAAATCTACTGCGATCCAGTATCACCGTCAGATCCAACCTCCCTCGTCGCTTGCTCTCTTAATTGTAACATTTTTTCTTTCACAATAAATCAAATAAAATCATAATTTTTTTTCAAACTCTTTAAAAGTATTCAAAATATAAAGTAATGATACTTACATAACGCTGCCTCACCTCCTCGATCACAAACTCGCCACTCTTGTTTTAATAGAATTTAGCATAGGCGTCGACTCCGGATAGTCCCTATTCAAACAAAAAAAAAGAAGAAAAAAGATATCAAAATAATATAAATATTTAATAAGAAGTTACAAAGTATGATTGCAAATGTAGTTACGTATCATCCTCTTCATTCTCTGTGCAAAAGAGGCACTTCCTTGCATGTGAATAGAATCAATCTTACTTCTATTCATCTTATTTGCCTCTGATCGTCGCTACAAAATACATACAATTATAACCAATAAAGGACATAACAAAATTAAAATAACTTAAAACACTAGACATACCTGAAATGCTCACTTTCAAAATGCTCACATAACCACCGCCAATCATCACTAGACCCAGCCCAATTTCTGTATGGCTGGGTCACAGGATCAATCTCCTTCGCCTGCAGCTCATTGCAGTATTTATAAAGCCTACATCGCTGATCTATGTATCTATTTGCAGCCATTTTGAGAATACATGCCGTCACTTTTTCGTCAGTGCAATCTTTGAAGTCAATATTATCCTACACAGTCATCATACCAAAAAGCAAATACATGAAATTATTCATATAATAACAAATTTATTTATATAACCAAAAATAATATGGATCATGTAATGATATGCAAGACATCCAAATTTAATTCTTATCTTGATGTGAGAGATTAGAGCATCACGGTATCGAGGAGCTATATGCTTGAAACTTTCACCAGCCCATGAAAAATGATTCCACATATACAAACTGATCTCATTTGCGATGATACTAGCCTCTGTGCCAACTGGATGATCTCGAAATATCTGTACCTTCAATTTTTCATTGTGCGTATGCACATATTTTTTTCAAAACAAGACCTCTATTAGGACCACGCACTGCACGTCGATGCTGTGTTCCTGCATGTAAAAATTGATGAAATAAACATATATCATGTATCACTAAATGCCTATAACAAAAATATATATACGGTTTATAAATTGATAGAGATGTACCTGTAAGGGGATGATGCTGCGGTGCTATGACCTCCGACTGGGCAAGCTCTGGCTGAGCACTAGTCTGCTTTATGGATCGGGACAACTGAGTCTCATCTAAATCCTCTGACTCATCATGCAAAATGCTAAAGTGAGGATGTGTATCATCAAGTGGAGCCTGCTGCCTATCCCGTGAATGTCTACGTACAGGACCAGTCATGATGCTGCAATGATTAAAATAATTTAAATCAGCACATAATAAAAAAAACTCAAGTATTACATGATGTAATAAAAAAAATAAATTGAATTACTTATTCATATTAATTATTGTTCTCAGATTCTGAACTCGTGTCCATATAGTCGTCTTCAACGGGAGTCATAGAAGACTTCGACCCTGAAGTGCTATCATCATCGTTGTTAATGAAGTCATTATTGGATCGTGCTCGTGCCCGTGCCCTTATTGACGATCCAATAATAGAAATATCCTCAGGTTCATAGTCATCTCTTTGTAATTGTCCTATATCAATCGTGTCATCTGGCACTAATATGTTATCTGGTGCTTGCATTTGATATGCTTCGTTTTCAATAATTGCACGGACTTTATTCTCTAGATCTTTATCGTTCGGGCATATGAAAAGTGCGGGATCAAACAAATGCCTATGCTGAGCCCTTATTGCAACTCGTCAAGGCTCTTTCATTTTGTTATCATCAATATACCACACTAGTCTTGCTTGCTTTGCAAAAATATAAGGATCACTTTCGTACCATACATGACCAGTGTGGACACTGACGAGTTGAGGATCTATAACAATTGGCCTGTGTCATCCTAAGTCATACCATCGATACTTGAATAACATAATCCATCGAAGATCACTATATCTTAACTCTATAACCTCATGCAGAACACCAAAAAAATCTATTATTTCACCCTTGTGCTCGTCCTCCACGCTTATTCTATAATTCTGTGTGGTTCGATCGCGATCGCGATTTTTCATTAAGAACCGCATACCATTGACTATGCATGCTGAATATACTGATACACATCTGTCAGATTTTTGTGCAAGTGCGGTTAAGTCATTACTGATACAGTTAGGATTGTCTATACGTAACTGAGCTATCTACAATTAAAAGAACAATAAGTAGGTTAAATTTGACAAAATAAATACTATATAAACAAACTTTTAATCATGGATGAACATTAACATAATTTATCCGTTCGTCAAACCATGATGCGAATTGATTCTTATGTCGTGCCGCTGCTAATGTAGGATTGATTCTTCTGAGCTCACTTTCGTGCTCACTAAAGTGATACAGTAATACCATATATATTTTAATTTAGAGTTCACGTACATTCATTGATATATCAACAAATAAAAATTAAATGTATATACTCACATCATGTATGCTTCTACCTCCTCATAATTGTTTAGCACATACCAATGCATGTCATCCGTTTCTTGTGGTATCAACATTCGAAAATCTTTTTTACCATATGGTCAGGCAACATTGGAGAACACGGACAATCCATCGGTCAGAATCTCGTCAACATCGATATTCCGTTGTGGCCTTATAAATTTGGTCTCCACTCTTCGAAGGTACATAGAGCAGAATGTCAGACATTCATTCATAACATGTACCTCTGCTATTGAACCTTCAGGCCGTGCTTTATTAGTGACGGCACTCTTGTATTCTCACATCTCCCTATTCAATAAATTATCAATTGATATCACATATAATAAGAATACAATAATGAATAATAAATATTACAATATCATGCAATTACCTTTCAATTGGGTACATCCATCTTGTATGTACTGGCCCACCCAATCTAGCCTCATGTGAAAGATGAACAGAAAGATGCACCATGATATCAAAGAAGGCGGGAGGGAATATCATCTTGAGCTTGCAGAGAGTAATGATAATCTTCTTCTCCAATATATCGATCTGACTTCGTCTCAATATCTTCGCACATAAGTCTCGAAAATAAGTTCTCAGATCAAGTAATGCATCACACACATTATCCGGCAACAATCCGTGCAAACCAACTGGGAGCACATGTTGTAGAAGCACATGACAATCATGACTTTTCATCCCGACGATCTTCCCATCTTTCGACTTGATGCACCATTTCAAGTTTGAGGCGTATCCATCAGGAAACCTCACTGATCTCAAATATGAAAGAAATTGATTTTTCTCTCTTCGGTTCAGTATATAACATGCCAATGGCTTCACCAGCCTATCCCCTTGTCGAATCAAATGTAATTCTTTTCTAATCCGCATATCCTCTAAGTCAAGACGAGCCTTCACAATATCCTTCGTTCTTCTTTCGATATTGAGAATAGTATAAAATACATTATCAAATATGTTCTTTTCAATATGCATGACGTCAAGATTATGTCGAAGAAGAAGCATTTTTCAATATGGAAGATCAAACAACTTGCTCTTTTTTCTCCAATTTTCGATACTTGTTCGCACCCCTACTTGGCTGGCTAGACCTTTACCAAATATGATATCCTGTGGGTTGGGTAACTGATTTAAAATATTATCCATATACCAGAATCTTGGCTGTGCACGTCGTTCATGCTTGCCATTAAACTTAAGATTTCTCCTCCATTTATGATCATCTGGCAAGAAACGTCGATGGCCGATAAAATAAATCTTTCCACGAATACGGTCCGATGTAATATCATCGTTACAAGTTGGGCATACTTTATATCCTTTTGTACACCATCCAGAAATATCACCATATGCAGAAAAATCGTTAACTATCCAAAGCAGTGCTGCATGCATGCGAAAGATGCCTCCTACACATGATCATACGTTTCGCATCCTTCTTCCCACAAATATTGTAACTCTTCGATCAACGGCTCTAAAAATATGCCTATGTCTCTTCCAGGGGCACGGGGACCCGGGATCAACAAGGCCAGTAGATTAAAAGGTGATTTCATGCACTTTCATGGTGGTAAATTATAAAAAAATACCATAACAGGACACATACTATAAGTAGTACTAAGATTATCATATGGATTAAATCCGTCTGCTGCCAACCATAGCCTAATATTTCGTGAATCAGCTGCAAACTATGGATGTTCATGATCAAAATATTTTCATGCATCTCCATCTGATGGATGTCTCATGACATCATCGTCGATATTGTTTTCCTTCTTATGCCATCGCATGTCACAAGCAGTATACCTCGACATGAACAATCGGTGCAATCGTGGTGTAATTGAAAAGTACCATAAAATCTTGCATGATATTTTCTTTTTCTTCTTATCCTTACCACGACTTTCTTTCCATCTGCTTGAATGACAAATTGGACATGCTTGTAGATCATTTTTATCCTTCCGAAACAGAACACAATCATTCGGACAAGCATGTATCTTTTCATAGCGTAGGCCCCAGTCATCGACTCCCAAACCGAGTCCTTTCAATAATTTTTTGGCTTCATAATGACTTGATGGAAGTAACTCTCCCTCTGGCAGTAGGTCCTTCAAAAATTTGAGCAACCAATTAAACAAGTTGTTTGACCACTTACCAAGTGTCTTCATGTGTAATAACTTTATTACAGCGGACAACAGAGAGTACTTCTTACAACCAGGATAAACATCACTTTGTGCATCTCTTAATAGACGCTCGAATCTATCATTTATAGATATGTTACTGTCCTCTTCAGCTTCTTGTCTCGAAATGAGATGCTGATGTTTTACTCTCGCTTCTACATTTACTTCAAATAATTTCGGATGGAGATCCTCTAAAATTTTTCTATCTTCTGCATCGAGTGTTTGTCTTTCACGACTGCATGATCCATCGACTGACGACAGATTTATGGGACTCCTGAACAACATGCTCGAGCTAGTTGGCAAATCTTCACCATGACAAGTCCATCTCTTGTAAGTCACATCTATATCGTATTCGTATAAATGATTCTGAATGTCCGATAAAGTACACCAAAATAAATTCCTACATTGACAATATGGACAATGAGCTTTTCCATCTTCTCTAGTATGATTGGACGCCACATTCATAAAAGACATCACATCCGTAATATATTCGGGACAGAACTTAACACGCAATGACATCCAACCACGATCCATACCTACATATTTATGATGCAAACTATACAATCAATTTTATGTAATAATAGT
The DNA here is from genome assembly GCF_000442705.2 of Elaeis guineensis. Classification (NCBI taxonomy): domain Eukaryota; kingdom Viridiplantae; phylum Streptophyta; class Magnoliopsida; order Arecales; family Arecaceae; genus Elaeis; species Elaeis guineensis. The sequence goes on along the minus strand of NC_026004.2, from coordinate 11,584,685 downwards.
TGACTAACGCCTTATATCTCCTACCTATAGGATGATGGTCCTATCCCATTCAAGAACGTAAGAATTTAATATTGTAATACATGTCTTCTATATCAAAAAATTTCTGCAGCATTTCGACGCAGTTCTCCAGATACACAAGCATTAAAGTTGTGCTATGTATCCAGAGAACATGATCGAAAATACCGATAAAACTCTACGATGTAGAAGCACATGTGTTGCAATATTAAATTCATTTATGTGCCCAAACTGTCTACGAGGATAATTCGAGAATAGTGTGTAAAGCACCAATATTTTTTTTATAAAAAAAATATTGGTTTATGCACGCTATCCTTGAACGAAAATTCTAAGGCTTATAAATTTATTATGCTACAATTAATATATTATTATTATAATTATTTTTATTTTTAAAATATTTTTAAATCATGATAAAAATTAATTATATCAAACAAATAATTATATCTAACATTATATCTAATTACTAAAATAATAAATAATTACTTCTAATGGCTAAAATTAATTGAAAAAAAATTTAATATATATATAAATTAAAAAAATTGTTCTCACCTTCAACTCTTCCGTGAATTCGATAGCTATGCAGTGACGGTGACGGCAACCGACGATGGTGGTGGCGGCCCGACGGTGGCGGCGGCGGTGGCCCTATGAAACCAGACAAGCCAGGTGTAAGAGAGGGAGACAGGGAGAGTGATAGAGAAAGTAAGGGAGGGAGACTGAGAAAGAAAATGAGAGAGGGAGACAGGGGAGGGAGGGGTCGATCGACGACGGGGAGGGAGGGATCGATCGACGTCGGGGAGGGAGAAAGTGTGAGAAAGAGAGGGAGGGAGAGTGAGACATCAAGGAACCTCTCTTCCGAATCCACCAACCCCTGGGCGATTACCGACCCCCCTTTCAACTCTCCCTCAATGGAGAACCGGGCGAAGCCACTGAGGACAGGGAGAGATGCTGGAGGAGGAGGTAGAAGGAAGGCTTGGACATGCGAAAAACTTCGATCCAGCGAGGATCAAAGCCATGGGAGGAGGAGGAGGAGAGGAAGCGAAGGAACCAAGAAGAAGAGGAGGAAGAAGATGGAGAGGGCTCTAGGGTTAGGGTTTCGAGGGATTAGAGGGAACTGGAGGGAAGGAGGGAGAGTAGGTGAGAGAGGGAGAAGGAGGCGGAGAAAAGGGAGGATTCGAGGGACAAGGTTTGGGAGGGGAAGAGGAGGAGGTCGGAGTCGGAGAGGAAGCGGAGGGAGAGGGAGACGGCAGAGGCGAGGAGGGAGAGGACAGGCGTGAGGTCCTCTGCGCTGAAGGGGGGACTGGGAGAGGGCCTACTCTTCTTCTCGGAGGTGGAGGCGGCGGAGGAGAGGCCTCGACCGGTGACGGTGGTGGGGAGGGAGGACTCGACCGACAGTGACACAGTGGAGACCGAGAGGGAGAGAAAGAAACAGGACGGTGCGCGGAGGAGAGGGTGGCGAGGCAGGAGGGAGACGGTGCACTGGGGGGTGGGCTCGATCGGCGATGGGGGGCGGGCTCGAGCGGCGACGGTGGCGGGGAGGGAGGGCTCGATGGCAGCAGGGAGGGAGAGAGAGAGGATGGTGGCCGGGAGGGAGAGAGAGAGAGGATGGTGGCGGGGAGGGAGAACACTTATCGGGAAAGATGACCGACGATCGGGGAGGGAGGACTGTCGCCGGAGATCGGGGAGGGAGAAAGAGCTTTGACGACCGCAGCAGCATGGGCAAATTTTTGATTAGGGCAAATTTTTGCCCTATTCAAAAGTATTTTTTTAATTAAAAAATATTTAGCGATGAAATAAATTTATTGCAAAAAGTAAATATTTTATCACAAAAAAATATATTTTTTATAATAAAAATTTTTTCATCGCAAATGATTAATTTTTTACAATAAAAATTTAATTTCATCGTAAATATAAAAAAATTATCGTAAAAATCAAGTTTTTTGTAACGAAAAAAATATTTCATCGTAAAAAATCAAATTTTTTGCGATGTAATTATTTTCATCGCAAAAAAAAAATTAGCAATGAAAAAATTTTTCATCATAAAAAAAATAATTTTTTGTAATAAAAAAAACTTTCATCGCTAAAGATCAATTTCTAGCAATGAAAATTAAAATTTTATTTCAAAATATTTAAATTTTTTTAACAAAATAAATTTTAGTGACAAAACTATTTCATCGCTAAATATAAATGAAATTGATCAAAAAAGCTCTTATTTTTTGCAACGAAATATCAATTTCATCGCAAGCAATGTAATTTTTTTGCGATAATTTTTTTTCATCACAAAAAAATATTTTTTTACTACAAAAAAATATTTCATCACAAAATATATTATTTTTTACAATGAAAAAAAAAATTTCATTGCTAAAAATCAATTTCTAGCAATAAAAATAAAATTTTTATTGCAAAAGATATAACGTTTTGTAACAAAATTTTTTTCATCACAAATACTTGATTTTTGAGGACGAAATTTAAATTTCGTTGCAAAAGTTTAATTATTTACGATGAAATAAATTTCATCGCTAAAATTTCATTGTTAAAAGTCAAATTCCCTATAGAGAAGAAAATGCCGGAGAAGAGGGAGAAGAGAGAGAGAGGGGGTTTTTTTTTTTGGATTTTATGCTTCAAAAATACCAAAGAGAATGGTGTTTTCAAAAATACCATTCTCTTTAGCATTTTTCACCATTTTTTTATTTTATGGTTTTTTTAATTTTTTTAATTTATTTTTATATGATTTTTAAATAAATAAAATTAATTTAAAATGGGCATAGTAATTTGAAATAATAATTTTTTATTCAAATTAAAGTTAATTTTTTTTAAATTAATAATTATAAATTTTATTTTTTTACCATTTTTTATTTGAATTATAATTATAATTTTTAATTTTTTAAATTTAAAACTATAATTTTTATTTTTAAATTAGAATTACAATTTCTATTTTTTTAATTCAATTCTTTTCCCTTTTTTCTTTTTTTATGGTGTTTTTTTACACCAATTTTTTTCTTTTTTTAGATTTTTTTTAAAAAATAATTTGAAATGGGGAAAGTAATTTCAAATGTTATTTTTATTTTAATTAAAGTTAAATTTTTTATTTTTTTAAAAATTTTAATTTATGATTTTTATTTTTTTCATTTTTTCCACTTTTTTATGGCATTTTTTTCTTTTATTTTTCTAGAATTCAAATTAAAATTTTATTTTTTTTATAATTTAAAATTATTATTTTCATTTTTTCTGATTTTTACCATTGTTTCTATTTTTATAAAATTTTTTAAGATATTTTTTTTATTTATTTGAAATATTTTTTAAATAAATTAATTTGAAATGGAGAAAGTAATTTGAAATGATGTCTTTTATTTTAATTAAAATTAAAAAATTTATTTTTTTAAATTTAAAATTATAATTTTTATTTTTTTATTTTTTTAAATTTTTGATTTTTTTATGGCACTTTTATTTTTTTATTTTTTATTTTTTTGAACATCTTTTTTTTAAAAAATTAATTTGAAATGAGAAAACTAATTTGAAATGATGGTTTTTATTTGAATTAAAATTAAAATTTTAATTTTTTAAAGTTCAAAATTATAATTTTTATGTTTTTCTCATTTCTTTCTCATTTTTTCATTTTTTATGGTATTCTTTATTTTAAAATTTTCTAAGATTTTTTTTAGATATTTTTTTAAAAAATTAATTTTCAAGGGAGAAAATAATTTAAAGTTATCTTTTTTATTTGAATTAAAATTTGAATTTTTATTTTTTAAAATTTATTCAAAATTATAATTTTTATTTTTTTCTCAATTTTTTCTTCTTTTATGATATTTTTTTAAAAAAATTAATTTGAAAAATAGATTGTAATTTGAAATGATAATTTTTATTTGAATTAAAATTAAAATTTTTATTTTTTTAAAATTTTAAATTATAATTTTTATTTTTTTGATTTTTTATGGTATTTTTAATTTTTTATTTACAATAATTTTTTTCAGATATTTTTTTAAAAAGATAATTTGAAATGGGGATACTAATTTGAAATGATAATTTTTATTTTTATCAAAATTAAAATTTTTATTTTTTTATAAATTTAATTTTTTTATTTTTTTTTTATTTTTTATCATTTTTTTTGGAGAAAAAATGAAAAAATGCCATTTGGGATGGTGTTTTTAAAAACATCATTCTAAATGATGTTTTTAAAAATATCATATTTTTTGATATTTTTTAATTTTTTTTTGACGTCGTTTACGTGAAAAATAGGGGGTGACGTGGCGATGATAGAACGTCATTCAAAATGATATTTTATCGGTTTTGCATTAATTTGATAAATAAGTAAAAAACTAGATTATTTAGGTAAATAAATTTTTTTTATATTAATTAGAAAAAGAACTCCAATTTCTAAATTATCTGTTCTTGGGTCTCAGCAAACCTGTACCAGTGGTCAAAAAGGGTTAACAAGAATTATTCTTCAGCATATTATAGTATAGCATACCGATACAGGAGGACTTTGTGCGTAGAATAGCACGTTATATAGAATAAGTTGATCATATCGGTCCAAGATCCATTTAAGGAGAATTATAAAAAAATAATTATAAAAAAAAATAAATTTATTTGAAGAAGAATAAAGTCCAAAGCCTTATAAAGACATTTCATGAAAGAACTTTTACGCATGTAAATAATCTTTTATCTTTCTTTCTTCACACCACAATTTTTCACACACAATTCCAGCATCTTCTATAGTAGAAGAAAATATTAAAGGTTCCTTTAAATAGAGCACTATATAGGTAAAAATTTAACTTATATCTGGACTCAACAAATCCAAGATTCACTAAAATATAAAATCTAATAACCTTTAAAAAAAATAATTCAATAGAATAATATTAAAAATAAAATTGAAAATTTATTAAAATTAATAATCAACTAAAAATAGAATCCTAATTGGATTGAGACTTAGTAATAAATCTCAACACTCTTCTTCACTATGAAGTCCATGCCGATGATGCTGAAAAGTTGTCGATGTCATGAAACGTCGTTGTGGCCATAGCCATCATTACCGCAGATATAATAATATGTAATAATTTATCAAACCAATAATTAAGAAATGAAACTTTATTGGCTCTAATAATAATTTTTTCACTAGCTCGTCCTTTTTGATGCATATATGAAAATCGATGATATTTTACAATACTTTCTCTCGATATTGACTACATGGTTATAATGTTGAGATTTTTTCAAGTATCTAACTTATTTCAACAAACATTAAGTTACTAATTACATTCATTATGTACCAGAGATGCATTGAACATTACTTGCATACAAGTAAAATAAAAAACAAACCTTTGGCCATAGTCATATATCTTTGGTCGGAAAGCTTCAAATATTTATCCATAATTGACTTTTTTTGAATATAGAATCAAATCCTTATGCATAGAATCTTCTAGCAGCTCGAACATTGGAGTATCTTCAAATTCAACTAGTACTAAGGTATAACAAGAATCATCTCCACTAAACATATCTTTTTATTCCTTAATTTCTAAAGCTACTTTAAAATCAATTAGTTTTTCATCTTCATAGTTGACTAAATCTCTACAAGAAACATTCAAATTTTGGATAGCTTCAATATAAAATCTTTCGTTTGATTTGATTCTTCAATATGGATCTTTATAACCGGATCAATTATATCATCCTTTGACTCTTTTTGAATAATTTCAAAATTAACGAATTCTTTTAATCATGATTTTTTTTTGAACTTGATATAGTAGGCATTTGATCAATCTACTCTTGCTCCAAATTTTCTTTTAGACTTGATTCATCCTCAAGCTAATCAACCTTGTCATACTCTAAGTTTTTAGAAATTGATTCCATCTGTAACCGATCAAGTCGCCCCTATTTCAAATTTTCATCTTCAAACCAATTTTGTTCCTCTTTGAGAATTTTGAAGAAGCATGGAACCAGAATCCACGCTTCATATAATTTTCATTTATGATTTCTCCTATTATCAAAATTTGAGTAGACAGCCGTAAAAATATCCCATGCTTTCTTCGGTTCCTTTGCATCCTAAATATGGAGAAAATTTTTTTTATCAATTGAAATTTGAAGAATCCACATTACCTTTGAGGTTTCAAATCTATTGTCTTCTCGCAATCTCATCTATTGACATTGTCTTTGACTCATTCAAAATATCTTATAAATCTTAGCCTATCAAATAAGATTTGACAAGAGCCTTTTAATATGTATAACAAGTATCATTCAACTTACGAAGAAAAGTGATGGTAGTAAAAGTAGTTTTATTAATATTAGTAAGATCAAACATCTCATAACTAAATTTGAGATAGTAATAGTATCGACCATGATGATTTATCTCTTAAATTATCAAATAAGAGTCCATAGGCTTACACTGCCATAAAATAAATTACTGAAAGTTCTTCAACTATGCTAAGTTATGAACATAAGAATCATCAACAATCAAGTTACCACTTCAATAAAATTATGCTTCGAATAAATATGATGGAAGTCACGAACCACTCAACCACTGTTCAAGTCTATGGTTCTAATACCACATAGAGCCATAAATGTAGGAGCTATCAATCTTAAAATCTATAGCTCTGATATCATGTAGAATGATATGCTATATGATGTAAATTGATCGTGCCAGCCCAAATCCAAAATAAACTCCAAAAAAATATTTATAAAAAATTATGAAAAAAATTGAAAGAAAAAAATAAATTTATTCATAAAAGAATAAAGATTAAAATTTTATAAAGATGTCTCTTGAAAGAGTCTCCACACGTACAAATAATCTCTCATCTCTCTTCCTTTCCACCATAATTTTTCACATATGATTCCACAGTCTTCCATAGCTAAAAGAGACACAAAAGTGTTCTTTAAATAGAGCACCATGTAGGTGGGAGTTGGACTCCTATCTTGACTCAAAAATCAAAGACTCATCAGAACATACACTCTGACAATCTTTAGAACAAAATAATTAAATAGCATAACACTAGAAATAAAATTGTAAAATCATTAAAATTAATGATCAACTAAAAATAGAATCTTAATTGGATTGAGATTTGACAATGAATCTCAACATTGTATATGCTACTACTACATTAACGATTACTAATATCATATTGGAAGGAGGCTCAAAGATAGTAATCTTCTGCATTATGAGCTCGATGACCAAAATAGACTATGGTCATTGTAAGGTTCCATATGACTGTATATTTAGTTCCATATCGATTATTTACTAGAAAGATCTTGTATATTTATACAGGACCAAGAAATCTAAATAATACCTTCAATCTAGTCTTCTCAGATGAGATTTTAAGTTATTACAAATAGTATTAAAGCCGATTTAGCCTATAGCCTATGTGAACTAAGGGATACGATAGCATGGGCTCATTAGGACTATCCACAGGTCGATCATGGTATTTATAAATGAATGTATGGATTTGGACCCTTAGTCTGAAGTAGATGCTAGGATTTAAATGAGAGAAATATGTGAGGAACTATGCGGACGTGTATTTAGTTTTATATTGATTATTTACTGAGAAGATCTTGTATACTTATACGGGACCAAGGAATCCAAATAATACCTTCTGATTAATTTTTCTGAGAGAGGTCCTAGATTGTTACAAATGATATAAGAACCAACATAGCCCATAGTCATGTGGACTTGGAGGTACTGTAGCACATGTTCATAGGAGCTGACCATAGGCCAATCATAGTACTTATGAATAGATATATAGATTTGAACTCTTAGTTTGACAAAGATAATATGGCTTAAACAGGAGAGTATGAGAGGCCACATGCGGATGCGTATTTAGTCCCACATTGGTTATTCACTAAAAAAATCTTAGATACTTATATAGGACTAAAGAACGTAAATAATATCTTCTAGCTAGATTTTTTGGATGAGGACTTAAGTTGTTACAAATGGTATTAGAATCGGCCAAGCCCATAGCGTATATGGATGAGGAGAAATTGCAGCATGATTCATTGGAGCTAACCATAGATCGATCATATTGTTTATGAATAGATATATGGATTTGGACCCTTTGTCTGACTAGAATGATGGAATTTAAATGGGAGGAGTATGTGAGGACCCACATGGATGTATATTTAGTCCCACATAGATTATTTATTAGAAAAAATTTAAGTACTTATATAAGATCAAAAAATTCAAAAAATACCTTCTGACTAATTTTTTTGGATGAGATTCTCGATTGTTATGGTCATTCCCTTCTGTTGGATATCTAGAGAGTTGGTTTATCCCCAGGGAACTTTGAAACTATTCATAGTTAAAGAGATGTTAATAATACTGTAGACTCCATGACTTCTTAAGCAGTCAACTATGTATGTCCATCCCAACACAGCTTTGTGATCTCTTGTGTTTAAACTTTGTTGGTTGAATTTACTCTATGGCAGTATAACAAATAAAAAAAAAGCAAAGAAAAGAAAAAAAAGAATTGTTAATTTTCCATATATATGAAAAAAGTACATATTATTCTTTTCTGTTTACAAATTATTTCCTTGGTATTTCACTTTATATTTAAATTAGGTACTCGTTGTGTATATTGAACCGCCGCACTCAATAAATCTCATTGGGTGGCTTTCTTGAATTAAAGTTGCCAAATCTTATTGAAGTCTTCAATTTATGGTAGAATCTCTAGCATATTTTGTCCACGTTTTCACGAAATTCCCATTACTAAAATGATATGATCTTTTTCTTAGATCTCAAAGTTGACTTAATTATCCAAAAATGAAATATAAGATGCTGAAGAGTTGCAAGTGTATGTGCAACATGGCCATATGTTAAGTTAATTAAACATGTTCTCTATGATATTTCTTTTTCCATGCATTTTCTTGAGGAAATTTCATGCAATATATTAAACCATCTTTCTTTTCAGAAAAAAAATGTGATATGAAAAAACCTAAATTCAAATCAAATACCAAAAGATCTTTGAATCACCGATGTTGATCACCTTTGTTGATTTGCAAGACACCAATAGGTAAGAGAACTTGTCAAAGCAGGCTTCGGCCGGACCCTCCATGGTTAAATTATAAAAAAATGGGAAGGAGAAGGAATTTGGCAGCAATAATTGGAGAATGGGAGTCTTCTATTCTCTTACCGTTAATATAGAGGTTTTGGTGGTATAAATAGAGATATTTGAATTTGAAGAGTGTTTGGTTGGGGGGAATGGAGGTCTGGAATCAGAATCGAAATTGGAATGGGTGACTCCCATTCCAACTGTTTGATTGGGAGGAGTCTCGTTCTAATTTCAAAGTGAAATAAGAATGGCTCAATCTATATAAAATTCAATTCGTACTCTCTTTTATGGATTCAAATTTTCATTTCAATTCTGATTTTGATCACGAACCAAACGCTTCGAAGGATTTGATCATTCCGATTCTGATTCCAAATTATTAAGATTTTCATTCTCATTTCGATTTCAAGTACGAATCAAACACCCCCTTGGAGTCTTTCAGAGATCATATCATAATTGACTAGGATCATATCTTAACTATGGAGGGATGTGTTGTAACCATCTGGGATTGCACTGTAGTAGCTTGAAGATATGACATAACTACTTAGGGCCTTTATGATAATCTTTACTCTGGACGTGATAAAAGGAGTACGTTTCTGCAGAAGGAGGGAAGAAAGCTGTTCGAGGTAAGAGGGCTTAAGCTGCCTTGGAATAGTTGCTGAGCTAGATGGCTGTCTAGCCCAATCGTGGGACTTTATCCAGAATGCGAAGCAATGTATGACCTCAGAAGCAAGTTGCATCTTGTCAGCTTAGCCTAGCTCTCAGATCAATTAGGGTTGACTAGGCTATTGCAGGGTTGCCATGTCAGCTATGGTTTGGACAAACGATTGTGCTATATTAGGTTTGTTTTTGCCACATCACCTACCCTCCACTTCTTTGATCGAGTTGAGATTGGTAGCTTGATTTGGTGAAGTAGCCTATTTGGATGCTTTGATAGCTCAAGTATCCGCTCTGCCATAGCGCGTTAGCTCTGAGTGATTGATGTTCGATTCTTAATATTCTTGTAATAATGTTTATTAAGATTCAATGAACACAATCAACAAGTCAACTGAATTGAAATGTAAGATCTGCTCACTATACTAAATTGATAAATTGTCAAGAATATACCAACAGTCGGAAGATTTACCTCAGAGAAAGTAATTTTAGACATATTGAACACCAGAAAAGAAATCTTTTTATCTGCGACTTGGAAATGGTGACATATGGCAATGGATTATCTCTACGTCAACTTTTAACACTTAAATCTGATAAATTGAATCAGTAAATTCTCTAAATTATGGAACACACATCAGTAAAAAGATGTCATGATAAAATATCAAACACAAATAACACTCACTCTGGCTGTCTATTGACAAATTGTCATGCATATACACCAGCAGTCGGAAGATTTACCTCAGAAAAAAGTAATTTTAACCAGAGAAGAATTTTTTTTTTTTTATTTGCCACTTGGGCATGGTGAAATATGCAATGAAGTATCTCTACATCAGGCTTTACCACTTAAATCTGGTAAATTGATTCAGTAAATTCTCTAAATTATGGAACACACATCAGCAAAAAGATGTCATGGTAAAATATCAAACACACATTACACCCGCTCCAGCTTTCTACTGCAACATCTGTTGCAAAATTTAGCAACTTATGTTGCACATACTCAAGCAGTCATCCATTGCACATCACTTCATGAAGTTAAACTATATTGTTAATCGTCATTAATCTCCCCGATGATATCAGCAGTTCCAGGGTCCTGTATCCATCAGAAAAAGGGCTGGTTCGGATTTTGCTGCACACCCAAACTTAAACGTGCTATATTTCCGGTATACTCCAGTAAGCTTCCCATGTCCTGCCTTCTGATGGAATTCCACCATCATCTTGGAGCACTCTCTGCAATGGGAACCAAAGCATACAAATGTCAGCAGAGTGTTGTAGCACATTAAACAGAAAATACTGAAGTTTAATATATTCACTGGCAGAACACAGTGGAAAAAGAGAGCTCACAAAAGCTGGTCTTCTGAGTAATTTGTATGGTGCTTACAAGCTCTATTCCAGTGCTTGAACCCTTTGAGAGTACACTGAGCAGTGTAGACAGCAGCAGCAGCTAACAATGAAGGGCGGAACTTGAGCATTTGATACTCGACAAGGCAGAGCTCGATAATGAAAAAAGATAGAAATTCTTGCTGTTTCAATGCAAAGAAACTATGAGTCAGGAACTGTCACTAAATTCAGAAAATTTTCCTTTTCATGAGGGTCGTTTATCCAACAAAGTATACCTTCTTGTCGGACTCAGCTGCTTTGAGGAACCTCCTCATGAAAGCATAAGGAGTTGGCACAGACATGCTGAATTGCAAGGTGTTGACTATCAACCTCTCCTGTTGCATTTACCAATATGAAAAGAATTAAAATGAGATGAAATCAGAACCAATATGCACAAGGCTAGAGATCCATAAACATTTACAGTAGATGTATGTAATAAACAAAAAGAAAGCAAACTCCAAATATTAGGTAATCCCATAAATTAAGAAAGGCAGGACATGGGAAACATAGGATATATAGTTTCATCAAGCCAACGCATGCATAATTTATATTTAATTTCAAAGTCATTACCATTTCCAGAACCTCTTGCCTTGTGTATGCACGGTCTGAAATTAGGATTAGATCCTCCACAACAGGAACACAGACTTCTTCATATTTGCATGCAAGTAGCATGGCTGTCACTCCTACCAACTGGAGTTTTTTCCTTACAACTGTTTGACGTGCTAAAAATCTGTCAATGATGTTGACAGTCAGAAATAACGTCTCATCCATAAGTTCAAATTTGTAGTGCACCTGTGAGAGAGGGGGAAAAAACAGCAAATTAAGAATCTCATAAGCTGGAGAATTCACTGACTCAAAGGTGAAAAGAGAATTTGATGATAAGGAAAAGGCATCTAACCTCTATAAGCCAGTCAATCAAAATAGCACGCATCTTCTCATTGATGTCAAACTGATTTGACATATAGTTAGGGCAGACACAACCTAAATCCTGCACAACACATGATGAGGAAACGTTTCTGTTACTTCATAAGGGATGGTTTCAGAAATTCCCAGAATCAGTCTAACAAATATTAAGCTGTTCTTCTGGTTAAACTAGGTAATCAAGTTAACAATCACTTCAGCTGCAACTTCATGAGTTTTAAACTTTTCATAGCTTTTGCAAACTTGCCATTCTGTCAAACAATAAACTTGGGTTACACCCAAGATAATGGGTTGTCTTATGAAGAAAAAAATGGATTCAACTTGGTTGTATAAACATTAGGGAGCTTAAGATGATTGGATTTAATCATATCAACCCTTTTTTTCATGCCAAAACATGTGTTAAACATAAAATGGACAAGAAAATTTTGAAATACTAGTAATTCAGTCCATCCAACATCATAATAGGAATCCAGAAGGGGTCAAAGTTCACCTCAGTCTGTCTATAGAAGTTGTAGATGTCCTCCACATACTCAACAACTGCCAAAGGATTTTTGGCATCACAGCTATCAATATCTGGAATAGGCTCCTCCTCTAGATCCTCCATTTCTACCTCCTTGAACTCACAATTTTCCTAGAAATAGTTTATGCGCAATCAGATTAATCTATCATCAAACATAAGAGACTTCAAAAAAATTAGAAGATTTATCTCAAAATATGACAAGTGAACACGAACCACTTCTTCCATCTCCTCAACCATAGGCAGAGTTAAGTCATTAGCTGACTTGAAATCCTCCACATGTACTGCAGTTGATGCATTTAAGGCACTAGAACTGGGAGATGATGACACCGGTTTCCTCTGTCTCTCACTCCCAATTGGCCGAAGCCTTGCACTAGAAACCTATATCAATATAAATCATCCGACTAAGGGATCCACAATCCATGATCAGTAACAAATTATACTACTACATTCTCAATTTATCAATTGAAAGGACCTGGTGTGATTGGTTTGCCAAGGAAGCTGCGAATCTCCTGTACAGCAATCCATCAAATATTATTTTTTTGAAAAAAGAAACCAACTAATTGGCATAAAGAAACATATGAGGGCTTCCAACCTTGTCATTGGTCGCCTGCCGGCAAAATTTTGTGCATTCTTATCATCCACAGTGCTCGTACTGAAAGTATAAGGCAAAAAATCTTAGTAATTGGACTTAGATGCACTCAAATAGATGGAAACAAGGGTCAGGATCCGGTGGATTACTCCTGCAACCCCCTCTTGCTCAGTGCACTTGGATACGGGGGAACGCCCACAAAGTTTCTAATGTCCCTCAGTGCTCTTCTATTGTCATTCCCCACGTCTGCGCCAAATCTCACGCCCTCCATTGGAACACCTTTGCAATTTTTTTCCAAATTATAATCAAACAAAATAAAAAAGAACAAATTTGGGATTCGCCAGCTAGGGTTCCGAAGGTAAAGTCCAAATCTTGAACTGATGACATAAAAGAAACCATGAAATCCAGAAGAACTGCAGTCATACCTCGGGCACTGGCTGATTTTATCATGCCTCTATGATTCTCACCAACTGTGTCCATTGCTAAAACCTACGGTAAATGAAGATAAACTAATTCAAGAAACCTGTCCAAGCCCCGAATCTTTAATCCCAAATCAGAAAATTTGAAAAGAAAACCAAGGAACTACCAAAAGCAACCAAATGACAATGTGCAAAAAAGTATTCCAAGAGATCGGTCAAAACCTCTGATGAACTCCTTGGGGCTCGGGCAAACTCGATCCCAGTCTTCCCTGAATTTCTCTTGGAAGACGCTGGGGAGAAAGGGAGCCAAAGAAGCAAGAACCCCCCAGGAATGGAACTCTCTCTCTCTCTCTCTCTCTATCTCTATCTCTCTCTATATATTTATATATATCTGTAAGCTCGATTAGAGGACAGGCGAGGGAGGAAGGGGGCGAGAAGGGGGGGATTAAAAGACGATAAAAGAACGGAGGAATTCGATGTATGAAAGGGGGGAGAACGGAAACAACGGATACTGTCCGCGGATGATTCATTTAAAACCAACGGCTAGTTAATAGTAGCCGTTGGATGGGGGGACGGGATACTTTATTTAAAACCAACGGCTAGTGAATGGGCAATGGGGGCTTTAACGGCTATATCTCGGCATGTGCTTTCAAAATCTCTGTCGGTGGGTGGTGTCATGGGCGGGCCTATTGTTAAGGTTGGGTCAGCGAATTTTTCCTGGTGCTTCCTTCGATTAGTCGCCACCAACCTTCTTTTTTTTTTTTTTTTCCTTCCTTCCTTCCCTCACATGGTCCTATTGCACCGCTCCAGCCTTTTTTTTTTCCCCATATGTTATCTGTTTTGCATGGAATGAAGAATGAATGGTGACGCTCTCTAGCCAGAAATAGCGCAGGCTCGATGATAACAAATACAACAATAAGAATAATAATAGTGCGGCATCAGCAATAATATTAGTAATTCTAAGATGATGATATAAAGATCATGATGTCAAAAGAGTGTTGAAATTGTACATAGATGTTAATAGTTGAAATATGTTGAGTTTTCTTTTTCATGTTGCCGGAGTTCCATTTATTTTCAAGTACTTTGCTACCGTTCTAGTCAGCATTATTTGTTTGTATCCTTGCATTTATTCTGGAAATCAATGTCACCATAAATCCTTGGTGCTCCACTATCTATTAGTTTACTTGATCATCTGTGTCAGTTGGTGATCGGTGTAGTACCCATGGAGGCATCAAGTACTGCTGTCTCGTGAGATTCGATCAACTCACGAGCACCACCACATCTCGAGTAGCCAAGGGAGCCAGGGTAAGTATTTCCAAATTAACTATTCTTGGGTCTTAGCAACCTATCAGTGGTCAAAAATGGTTAACAGGAATTATTCTTTAGCATATGGTAGTATAGGATATTATTATTGTGTCGCTGGCTGAGTTGGAGAGGGGTGTGGGAGGCCCTTAATTGTGTATGCTACTACAGCGTTGACAGCTACTAACATCATATTGGAAGGGGGCTCAAAGACAGTAATTTTCTGGATTATGAGCTCGATGACCTTGAAAAAATACGGCCATCCTCTTCTGTCGGCTATCTGGAGAGTTGATTCATCCCTGGCGAACTTTGAAGCTACTTATAGTTAAAGAGATGCTCATAGTACTGCATACTCGATGGCTTTGTTAACCAGTCCATCATGTGTGTCCTTTATTTGGGAATCTAGGTCGTTTATCCCAACACAGCTTCGTGATCTCCTGTATTCAAACTTCATTGGTTGGATTTACTCTATGGCTATGTAACAAACAAACGAAGGAAGAAAAAAAAAAAAAAACAGAAAAGAAAGGAAAAGAAAAGAAAGGATCGTTAGTTTTTCATAAAAAGGTACATATTATTCTTTTTTGGGTACATATTATTCTCTTTTGGTTACATATTATTTCTTTGGTATTTCACCTTGTATTTAAACTAGATATCATTAGGTGGCTTTCTTGAATTAAGGCTGCCAAATCTTCTTGAAATCTTTAATTTATGGTAGAATCTCTAGCATATGTTGTCCAGGTCTTCACAAAATTCCATTACTGATATGATATGATTCTCTTTTTTAGATCTCCAAGTTGAATAAATTATCTAAAAGCGGAATATAAGTTGGAGAAGGGTTGTGAGTAAGTATGTGCAACATGGCCATATGTTGAAGTTAAATAACATGTTCGCTATGATATTTCTTTTTCATGCATTTTCTTGAGGAAAAATTCATGTGATACATTAGATCACCTTTCTTTTCAGAAACAAAGGTGGTATGAAATTAACCACATAAATTTGAATCCAACAGCAAAAGGATGAAGTTGGTGCCGATCTTCCAATCCTTGATGTGGATCATTTTCATTGATCTGCAAGATAGCAATGTGTCAAAGAAGTTGTCGGAGCAGATTTCAACTGGGCCATTCAATAGTTAACTTAGGAAGATTTTTGGTGTGGTTTAGGGAATGAGAGACTTTTATTGTCTTACCCTTAATGTGGAAATTTTGGATGTATAGATAGAGATGTGGAATTTGGAATCTTGTAGAGATCCTGTTATAATAAACTAAGATCATGTCTTAACCATCAAGGGATGTGCCATAATCATTTGGATTGTATTGTAATCACCAAAAGATACTGCGTATATAACCATCAGAAGATGCCGTGGAGCCGCTTGGGGCCTTTATAGTAATCTTTGCTCTCTGCATGATGGAAGGAGTATATTTTTAAATAAGACGAGAAGATTGTTGTTCGAGGTAAGAGGGTGAAGATCAGCCTAACATGGTTGCTGAGCTGGATGGCTACCTAGTCGAGTTACGAGACTTTATCCAGTATGCCAAGCAATGTGTAACATCAAAGTCAATTGCTTCTAGTTTGCTTAGCCTAGCTCTCAGATTGGTCGAGGTTGACTAAGTCAGATTACATTAAGGATTTGTCATGTTAGCTATGGTTTGGATGAATGGTTGTGTCACATTTTTAGATTCATTTTTGGCCAAATCACCTGCCCCCCACTTCCTTCATTGAGTTGAGATCAGCAACTCGATTCGAGAAAGTAGATTTATTGGATGCTTCGATGGCTTAATTGTCCACTTTGCTGTAGTGTTGACTCAAAGTGATTTATGTTCAATTCTTAATTTCACATCTATTGTTATGATATCGAATCGCTTCAAATCTATAGTCTATTGCCTGACATCTTAATGCTGCCACTTTGTACATTGTGCACATTGGGTCGAGACTCGTAGTGTTTTCTATTTGGGGAGATCAAGGATCCATGATCCAAGCCATCCATGTCGCACATTGGAGCTATTCACCACATAATAAAGATAGAGACAGTATTTTCTCCTTTTTCATTGTCATCATAATCTTTTTCCTATTTTCCCATCGTTGCCATCTTCCTCCCCAAAGATTAGAGGTCCAAACATTTTTGCTCCCTCACTTGGTTAGCAAAAGCATTATGTCCTCCATTTCTTATAGTTCCTAACCTGCTAGATCTTTTGCAATATGAAATAGTGAGGTCGGGTTATAGAGATCTAATTTCTCCATGGCCGACCTTAGTAGACTAGAAGATAACATAATATTCTAGTTTTTGTAGATGGCTGACTCGACTTGATGAGAGGGGTCTTCAAGCATAAATTAGATCATCCATGCGATGCCCTCAGGTGGGATTTAGGATTCCTACCCACCCTTTTATTGCAGCCTTTCTATTGTCTTACAATTTATCTCATGTAGAGATTTATTTGTTATTTCACCTAGCATCAATTTAGAGTTAGCATAGATATATTTGGGTCGGATATGGATCGGATATTGGTATATCCATATTTGTATCCATATTTTCAATATATGCAAATACGGATGTGGATATTAAATATATATCAAAATTAATATTCATATTTATTCTAAATTTATGTGGATATACATTAGACACTAAGCATATCCATAGTTTTTCTAAGTAGATACGTATGTAAATTAAATATTAAGTACATCTATATTTTTCTATTCGAACACATATATAAATCAGATACTATTTCAGATATTAATTAGATTTTGAGTAGCATTCAACAATAGAAATGACATCATCATACAGGATAAATTTAATATAAAGTTTTTAATTTTAATGAACATTTATTGAAACAAAGATAGTAAGCCAAGTCAAATACCTTCATGGTAAGAAATAACTCTAAAATGACATAATTATAAAGGATAGATTTAATTAAAAATTATAATTTCAGCAAGTATTTATTAAAAGTAGGAAGCTAATCGTCATTACAAGTAATAATTCGAAACCAAAAACTACAATGACATAAAGAATATATTTAAATAAAAAAATTTAATTTCAACAAACATTTATTGCTATAGAATATATATTTTTTTTATAGGACTTCATCAATTAGTTAAGAAGCAACCTTTTATATGTGAAGGAAAATATAATTAAATATTTTTTTTACATGGTAAAAATAATTTAGAAGAATCATCACTTTTCCCATGATTTTCTTTCCAAATTTTTTGAATTTTGAAGAGGGGTTGAGTTTTCTCTTTGCTTTCCATTATTACATGTAAATTATGAGAAGATCCTCCCCTCAAAAATTCTTTCTAAAATAGATGTACCATTAAGGGTCTATTCTTTTATAAGTATAAAATTTAGCTGAGAATCTATATTTTTCTAGATAAATATTTTTTAGATAATATTTAGATAGAAATATAATTTATTTATATTTTTTATGTATAGAAAAGCGGCTTTAAAATTTATTACCCATGTTCTTTTGTATTGCTACTTTTCTGGATAACTTGCTAAAATTTATCCATATTTCTCATAAAATCTTTTATATTTTTTAGATTTGAAAAAAATGGATGATTGAGTAATTGAGTATTGAATGATGGAGATACTGAAAATGAGAATAAAATATTTTAAAAATATAATTAAATGTCCACTCTACTGATTGATGAAAAAATGATTATCCACCCTCTAGATGGATAAGATTTTTCTTTCATTTCTTAGATAAAAGCTATTCATTAAAAATAATTTATCTATTTTGAAAAGTATGAGCATATGGATAAGTTGGTCAATGAAAAAGTTGAACAAATTTTTCATGATATTAATCCACAAAAGAACATCCTAAGAGAAAAAAATAATGGAGGAATTAAGATTTAGTGAGATTTTAGTTAGATCATTATAAGAATGATATCAGCATGACGTATAGGGAGGCAATAAAAATTTAGATATAATTTTATGTAATATAATTTTTTCATGGCATCCATGATAGTTTATCTTCCTTAGTGATAGCTTAGCTATCAACAATATATTATTAGAAGAGCCTTTCTTTTTTTTTTCTTTTTTTTTTTTAATGGATGCATGAAACTACATTTTATAATCATAGAATTATCTCATCAAGCGTAAACTTTATTTTCTAACCTACTCAAAATTGATCTATATGGAATATTTTTGCTCGACTATCGTCCCCACAAGAAAATAATAATGAATATTATAATGGCATATAGCTTGGATTTGTTTCACTTATACACTACAATGGTCCAAATTTTGTCTGTAGAATAACATTTTGTTTACAAATACTTTTGGAGCCATTACCAACCATCAAAGCAGCTACTCCATCAAATGTCAAAATAATATATTGTTATATCATTTAACCATATTAACATGTAAATAACATGGTTGCCAAAAGTTATATCAAAAAGTCTGATTAAAATTTAAATTTATTTGAAAATTTTCCTTTATTATGAATACATTACTTTTTTGAATTTATTTAAAATTTTCTAGATTTTTTCCCCTTTGTACATGAAATCTATTTCAATGCATGGTATTTTTGTCCCTAAATGTTCCTTTTTGCACAAAATTCTTTTTTTTTGCCATGAAAATTTTTTTGTCCATGTGGTATTTTTTTTCCATTTTTCAATGTTCTTTTTTGAACTAATTATACCTTTTATTCACAAAATTTATTTCATATTTTCTTTTTTGATCATTTATTTTTGAATGAAATTCTTTTTACATGACTTAGGATTTTTTTTTTTGTGCAAGTAAATTATTTTTTCCTTGTTCTAATAACTTACATTTTTTTCATGATCATGGTATTTTTTTTTCTTTTTTGTACATTTATTTTTGAACATATTTTTTTCCTTTTTACACAAAATTTATTTTGAATTTATTTCCAATATTATTATGGAGTGTCCTAGGGTAACAAAAGTTATTTCAGATTAAGAGAAAATTTTTTGAATATTTTTTCCTTTAATGCATGAAATTTATTTCAAATTCGTACCTGATAATTTTTTCTTTCTAAATGTTATTTTTTGAATTATTTTTTTTGAATTTTTTGATTTGGTATGTATTTTCTTATTTGGTGAATGCAGTATTTTTTTCCTTTTTGAATGTTACTTGTTGAATTAAATTATTTTTTTTCTTTTTAGATTTTTTTTTTTGTGTGCATGGTATTTTTTTTCCTTTTTGAATAAGTGTTTCACAGTAATCATGAGTATTATATAGTGTTCCTCCATTGTAGATACTAAAGAATAAGATCTTTAAATAATAAAATATTAACATGCAAATAAAAGTAATCTTTATTTTTATTTTTCAATAGTTTGAATCATATTTAATATAAATAAAATCAAGTAGTCAAGGATATGAAAAACATGGATTAAACAGCACAACTATTTATTAGTTTCCATTAATTTTGTAAAAACAAAATTGACCCATCATGTATAAAATAGTCAATTATAAGTATTCACATAGTACACGAAAATAGTTACTCTTAGCTTCAGTTATCAAGTTTTTGGCTTTAGTTACTTCTTTTATATCTACAATATTTCAACCATTTTTATTATAAAAAATGAATAATTAAAATAGAAATAATGAAAAAAAAAAGCTACAATATCTCTCCCAATAGCTTTGATTACCATGGCAACACTTCAATTGCATAAAGAAATAGAGGATATATTTTTTCTTATCTCCTACTATCTTCGATTGCGATGACATTAAACTCAAGTTTGTATTTATTTTAAAATTTTTCATGTTTGAAAGAAAATAAATAAGAAATGATTTTTTTTGTGTGAAGAATTTTCTTTTTTTTGCATGAATGCCTAAATTTATATTGAAGAATCTAACTGAAATTCAAATTTATTTCAATTTTTTATGTATTACCAATGAATTTTTTTTTCGAATTCTTCTTTTTTTACACGAAAATTATCTCAAATTTGTGCGTGTTTTTTTTTTTGGGTACCTAAATGTTCCTTTCCAAATGAAATTCTTTTTCTTTTCTTTACACAACTTAGTTTTTTCCTTTATGAATGTTCCTTTTTAAACATTTTTTTTAATGTGAAATTTATTTCTCATTTTCTTTTTTGATCATTTATTTTCGTATGAAATTCTTTTTCCTTTTTTCATGATTTAAGATTTCGTTTGCAGTGTAATTCTTTCTCCTTTTTGAATGATTTTTTTATTTTTTTTACACAACTTAGAATTTTCTCTCTCTCTTTTTTTTTTGTGTGTGTTCATGGTATGTTTTTTTTTTTTCCTTCCGAACATTCTTTTTTAACAAAATTCTTTTGTGTTCATAAATTAGTGTATTGGATATGGTTACGTTGTGTAGAACAAAAAAAAAAAAAAACAGTGTGCCAATCCATGAAAATTTCATTGCACTAAATAATATTCCTCCACCTCCTCCCTTTCTATTCTATCTCTAGATCACACATGGAATATGATCTCCCTAGACAAGTTTATCTACTACCTTTGACAAGAATCTAAGCCATCCATGCGCATATATTCCTCAGAATGCAGTCAATGACCAAATTTAATCTATCCCAACACATTTAGAAGGAAGTGCCACATGAGTTGAAGTTGCAGGTGGATGGCACCATGGAGCATTTGCCTTTGGGCAGATCAGGAATGTTGCATTTCATATGAAAGCTGAGGTGTGTCTCCATGCAGTAGTTCTTGGGGTTGTAGTTGATGCCGGTCGGTAGATATTGGATGGTAGGATGCGGCTCCAAGGCAACAACATCTCTCCTGCATTGCATGTGGGTTGTAATTAAAAGGTTATAAGTTGAGTTGGTGAATAAGAAGGAAATTAGAGAGGTTTGATTGCAAGTTAAAGAAGGATCACCTCCTGGGGTCAGGGTTGTTAACAGAAGAATGAGAGCGAAGTCGTAGTGAGGATTGACCTTGCCCATGGCTGTCAAGATGTGTGGGAACATACTGAGAAAGAGAGAGAGAGAGAGAGAGAGAGAGAGGAGGTATAAGACTTGAGGGGAGGGAGGTTTATGGGTGAGACTCCAAGGTTGCTAAGTGAGACTTCAAGGTACATCGAAGACTTCAAGGTGCATTCTAGCTTGTGAGAGCTGCATGGCAACATATACTATTTTGCAAGTAGTAGTGGCAATCAGGTTAGATCGGATCGTAAACGAGCCAAGTTAATACGGGTTGGATCAAAAAATTATCAATTCAAATTTGATCTGTTTATTAAACGAATCAAAAATTTAAATCTGAATCTGATCTATTTATTAAACAGATAATCCGATCCGATCCGTTTAATCTATTTATTAAATAGATCAAATTAGATTAAATAAATTAAACAGGCTAAATAGATTAAATAGGTCGGATTAAATAGATCAGAAACATATTAAACTGATCTTAAATGGATTAAATAGGTTAAACAAGCCGGACTAAATGGGTCAGAAATAGGTTAAATAGATTAAACAGGTTAAATGAATTATCTGACTCAATCCGATCTGAATATTAAACGGATTAAACGGGTTAAATGGATCAGATATCTAAAATTCAAATCCCATCCAATTATTAAATGGGTTAAATAGATCGATCCGTTTATAACCCAAATTTATTTAGTCTAAATTCAAATATGTTTATGATGAGTCGAATACTTATCAGATTGACAGATCGGAAGGCTCTATATGATACATTGAAATTGGCTATTTTTTAATCTATTATAATTTAATTTATAATTTTAATGGAGTTGGCTTCGTAAAGAAAGGTCCCCTCGCGGCGCTATTGTCTCCCATTAGCTGAATATTCTAAGCTCTCAACAATAGAATAGTATAGTCTTAAATATCATCGCTCAGCTGCAAGGGATTATCGCCTTATTTCCAGAGAGGGCATGTGGATACCTCTTCTCTATCATCAGCTTGTACCATGCATCTATTACAACTTAATAAATAAACTATAAGCTCGCTTACACTTTCAAAAAAATTATAATTTTAATTACAAAATTATAGTGTGATGATGAATGATGGTTGCTGAGTGAGATAAAACAGCCTCTGCAAATCATATTACTCTCATGAATTGCATCGGAGAAACGGCGTGATTTACTAGAGGCATCAAAGCTCTTGCAACTTCCATCATTTGCAATAGTCTGTACTGTCCAACATAAACCAGTATATTTCCCACATTCGCATGTCAAGCTCAGTGTATCAATGTCAGTATGTTACGTACTATGATACTATTCATCCACTAATCCGAGCACATATGGTGCCACCTTCACTGCATGCAATTGTAGCCACAGATGGTGGCTACCAATATTGTGCACCCTAGGTCTCTCAGCACCATCATCGCTTCTTCCAGTTGGGCCTGCTATAATGGAGTGCTGTGGGGAGACCTCATCACAATATGCTATTTGCTATACATGGTTGTGTTAATTGGAAATTGGTTGGAGACTTATTCTATAATCTGCCATTCCATCTTCAAACTAATTATGCCAAAATACTTTTTCTTATCTTATTTGATGGATGCACCGGTCCGACCCTTTATTTTCTTTAATTCTAGTCTTCACACATTTGATACATCAATAAAAAATGTATAATTTTGTAGTTACAAAAACACAGCTATAGTGGCAAGCTGATGTGTCAGTTGAGTTGATAGGACGTACTTGCATATATGGGTGAATACTAGCTAACAATAGTAATCGATCTGTCTGGCACGTAGAATCTAACTATAAAGAAAGATTCATCTATATGGTATGCAAGCCTTACTACAATATCTTAGTTATTAAGTTTCTACTCATAACTGATCAGGCATATCTATTAAAAAATTATATCATGCATTATTATACATCAATGCAAATGCTAATAATGCATGTCATGCAAACTCTCCAACACTGCCATGACTAATCTCTAGTCTAGATGAGAAATGTGAAGAATTGGTAGTAGATTAAGTACTAGTCATAAACTCTTGTCAAACTATAGTAAATAGATTTAACATTAACATTTGATGGTCAAGGTTATGATTATACTAGATAGACAATTAGATTAGACCATATATTGAACCGATGATCATCATGATCTTGAGCAGTATACGATGGACCATATATACATTTAATGGAATGTGATTTTTTTTTTTAATTTTTTTTTTTATAAAACAGATTTATCCTACCAAACTAGGATAAATACATCCACGAGCACTAGAAGATAAAATATATAAAAACTTAGAAGTAATATCTATCTCAATCATCTACAACGTAGATCCTATGTGATTAATAACATGTGGTGCCATCCAGTTCTTCAGCAATCTTGATGCAAAAGATGGTTAATGATGCGTGTCTTCTAGTCATTCCAGATCGGATGCATTAAGTATTTCTTCTTTTGGTAATGAATTAAGCATTTCCATAATTAAGTTTGAAACTAACGCGAGAGAGAGAGAGAGAGACAGAGAGAGCGTGTGTTTATCACATTTTCTTCGTGATGACTTCCGTTTAAAAGCCACCAAACCCGCGCGAAAAACATTCTCCATCTGTCGTCCCCGCGGAGTCCTCTTCCACCCACATTCTCCCAAACCCCCTTCCCTCTGCCTCCTCTTCCACATTCGCCATCGTCTTAATCTCTCTCTCTCTCGCCCTCTCTTCTCTCGCGCTCCGTTCCCCCACCATGACGACCGATCCCGTCTCCGTCCCCGGGTCCCTCTTGCGAGTCAACCAAATTTCTCGCCAAAGCCTGAAATCGCCGATCGGGGAGATCGGGGAGGAAGAGGAGGAGACGGTGACCACAATTCCGGAGGAGGGAGCTGTCGCCGGATGTGGAGATGGAGGAGGCGGCGGAGGAGACGAAGGGAAGAGGATGATGGAAATGGAGCACGACGCGGAGGACTTGGCTCGGGAGATGCTGGAGGTGATAGATACGGTCCGGTCGTTCGGCGAATTCCGGCGGACGCAAAGGAAAGAGTGCTTCAGCCTCGTCCGCTGGCTCCAGGTGGTGGCGCCTCTGCTCGAGGAGATCAATGAGCTCGAGACCCCCATCTCCGACGCAGCTTATGCACAGCTATGCGACCTCGCCGAGGCGTTCTCTGATGCAAAGAAGCTTCTGAGGTGCTGTCATGATGGGAGTAAGATCTATTTGGTGAGTGCTTGTTTTGGATGACTGGAAAGGGGAAAAATTGCTTTTTTTTTTTTTTACTAAAAAGGATGAAAGAAATCGAATCCTTTTTGGATCAGGCACTGGAAAGCGAGACGGTGGGGGGCAGATTCCATGCGGTTTATGAAAAGTTGAATCGTGCATTGGCTGGGATGCCGTACCATGAGCTCGGCATTACGGATGAAGTGAGAGAGCAAGTGGGTCTCTCGGTCCTTTAAATTGTTTAGAATGTTAGAAAATTCTCTGTTTCGTGATATTTTCCATGGTTCTTTAATCTTTATTTTTTTCTGGATTTATTAATCTTTGATGGTACTAATTAAGTTTTGTTGGTAACATGAACTAAATTCATACAAATGAGCTTTGTAGATTTTACTTAAAAGATTATTTTGCATTGATGATGGAATTTGGTAAGAAATGATATGTTTCCGAGCTGCATGGGTTTGTTGTGATTTTACATAATGCAAGAAGGATTGAAGGGTCTCGGATTGTCTGAAGAGAGATATTACTGGTAAATTGAGGATTTGGCTAGTAGATATGGTTGTTGGTTGGCTAAAAATATGAGTTTAAATATTTGATTATGGTTCTGCATATAATGAGAGAAATACACTTAGTGGTCATACCCCTTCTCCCCTTTCACAAGGTTCCAGGTTGAGTCTTTGGTGGTGCATTCCAAAGTATTAGGATCTATGCTACATATCTTGGGTGGGTTTTCCCCACTTTTCTATGAAAAATAATTAGAAAAAAAAATATAGTTCTGTGTCCGCTCTTAGGTTAATATAACATGTGGCTTATGATTGTCATAATCAATTACAAGATGTTCATTGTTGGAGCAAGGTATGGTTTAGTGAAGTCTGAGGACAACATATGTCGGCTCTTATTGGGATTTATTGGAAAGAAATGGTATTATTAATTTACTTTTGCCTCTATCATTGCTTCTTCTTATATTGAGAAAATAGCTTGTTTCTAATTTAGGGGTGTATAAAGCTAATCAATAAGTGATCCCATAATTTTCATCGCCCTTATTGTAGTTTAGGATTGAATAGATGATGTACTGCTGGTCCACTTCATTGCATAAATTGGCATTTGTTGCATTTGTATGTTATGTGGTGATGATAATGGTAAAATGGAATATTTTGTGTCTAGTTTGCTGCCTGCTTGCCATGGTGGATAAGTTTGAACCAGAAGGTTACCTATAAATCAAACTCAAACATTTTATTATATTTCTAGACTTGCTGCACCAAATTTAAATGCTTTATCATAATTTTATAGCAAAAGGCTTTTGCTTGATGTAAGTTGCCTTTGAACGTAATATGTGAACATGAGCACAAGGAAGTAATTGCCTATATTTTAGCTCATCCCAATTTTTAATACCTACTGACATAATTCAATGTTCAAAGGTTGTAGATGATTTAAAATTCAAAATAAAAAAAGAAGACCCAATTTTAAGTGTAATCAGTTTTCAAGTTCAACACATAGTTCACAAGAAGTCTTTAGACATGTTCATATCTCTGGCTCACTCGTGCATTATCTATGTTTTCCCTTTATAGATCATATATCTCCTTTCTTTCTTTTTTCCATGAAAGAATCTCATCATTTATTTTTCAGTTTTTATTTTATTAATTGTGGTCAGAGTAAAATAAGTTTGAGTCATCAGTGTGAAGTTACTTGCCATGGAGATTAGATCATGTATCTTCACCTTTATGTTTTGAGTATGGTTTGTTCTGAAGTTGATGTTTGTTTGGAAAATTTCATTGCAACCTTAGAAATATGGACCTTATATATAATGTGATCCTGCACATTATAACTTACACTTCTGAGATTCATGCTTTCAGGTTGAGCTGATGAATGTGCAACTTCAAAGGGCTAAGAGAAGGACAGATACACAAGACATGGAGTTGGCTATGGATCTGATGGTTGTACTCCCTGGAAAGGAGGATCTGGATGTAGATAGAGCAATACTAGAAAGGCTCGCTCGTACATTACAGCTGCAGACCCTCCCAGACTTAAGAGCAGAAACAATGGCTATAAAAAAGATAATTAAAGATAGATGCGGGCAAAATGCTGAAAGTACCCAGCAGATCATAGAACTATTGAACAGATTTAAACAAATTGCTGGCATTGAAGACAGTAATGGGCTAAGTGAAGTTGCCTTGCCTAAATATCTGGAAAAGTGTCCATCTTTGATGATTCCTAATGATTTCCTCTGTCCCATATCTTTAGAGATCATGACAGATCCTGTCATTGTTGCAACGGGGCAGGTGCTTGGAATAGTTCAGATGTTATTGCTCTTTCATTGTATAAATTGACAATATTTGCTGACAAATTCTTCCTTTTCTTCTTGTTTCAGACATTTGAAAGACGAAGTATACAGAAATGGTTGGATGCCGGACATCGAACCTGCCCAAAGACGAGGCAAACTTTGGTGCATCTTTCACTGGCACCTAACTATGCCCTCCGAAACTTAATTCTCCAGTGGTGTGAGAAGAACAAAGTTGAATTACTAAAAAAAGAGGCAGATCTTGATTCTGACCCTGAAGGTCATGAAGAAGAAATCTCATCACTAGTTGAGGATCTTTCTTCTATCCATCTTGATAAGCAGCGAAGGGCAGTTAAGAAGATCCGTATGCTTTCTAAAGAGAACCCTGATCACAGAATTGCAATTGCTCAGAATGGAGGGATCCCTGCCCTAGTCAGTCTTCTAACATATCCTGATTCTAAAATTCAAGAGAACACTGTGACTGCTTTGTTGAATTTATCAATAGATGAAGGGAACAAGAAGCTTATAGCTAATGGAGCTGTTCCTGCTATTATTGAGATTTTGAAGACGGGCAGTGTGGCGGCTAAAGAGAATTCAGCAGCAGCGTTATTCAGCCTGTCTATGCTTGATGAGATCAAGGTGATGATTGGGAATTTAAATGGTATACCCCCATTGATAGATTTATTGCAAAATGGGACAATTAGAGGCAAAAAGGATGCTGCTACTGCACTCTTCAATTTGGTTCTAAACAGTAAGAACAAAGCTAGAGCTATAGAAGCAGGCATTATAGCACCTCTACTTCAAGTACTGGGTGATAAGAACCTGGGTATGGCTGATGAAGCTCTCTCGATACTTTTTCTTCTGACGTTACATCCTGATGGGTGCAATGCAATAGGCCAGCAATCGTTCATTCAAACCCTGGTGGAATTTATCAAGGAAGGGACCCCCAAAAACAAGGAATGCGCAATCGCTGTTCTTCTCGAACTGGGATCGCATAATTCATCACTTTTATCAGCTGCAATCCAGTTAGGTGTTCAGGAGCACTTAGCCGAGATCTTAAAAAGTGGAACTGACAGAGCTCAAAGGAAAGCAAAGGCCTTAATCAGCAAGTGTGAACAAGTACAATGAAGCTTGGGAAGTCTCATTGTCCGGTCACCTTTGTTTTGCTTCACATGTAAAAGCAGCAAATTGGATATATTCCTTGCATGTTTTGATGCTTTCGGATTATAAATCAACATTGAGAAAAAAAGCTTATTTCCAATTTAGTGAATGCCATTTTTTTAAAGTGATACCTCCTTCAGTGCTCTTCGTTTATAGATGTTCTTAATCTGTTACCAGTTTTCTCAGGATGTAGTTAGTGGATGTTAAACAACAAGCTGAGTTGGGATAATAACTATAAATGACTTTTATGGATGTCTGATATAAACAGAATACCTATCAAAGATTTAGGATAAATATGACTTCGAAGATGACCGATTCTTAAAGTAACTTGACCACTATTGTTCCTTCTTAATTTATATTTTTTGATACCTTTTTCGATTATATCTGGTTGATTCAGAAGTAATATCAGCTTGATGTTAACCAGTAAAACAAACGACAATGTTCTCAAGCTAATTACAGGCCAGGTCCAGTTTTGTCAAAATGAATCTCATTGAGACTAAATCTTATAGCTCCAATCTGATGAGTTTTTCTATTATGGGTTCATGATTTCGTATCTTAGATCTGAAGCTTACTTCTATTGGCATTCAGACATTGAGCCACTCAGTATTTGTGAGACAAGCAATTTTTTTTATTAATGCATCTTGTTTTAACTGGCATATTGATTGTGATTCAATGACATATAATAGAGAGTAGAAAGTTCATTATCAAGCAACAGATCATGATATGACATCTTAGAGCACATCATCTTCAATCAGCCATGCACAGCCTCAGAAGTTGCATTATCTTGTTGTTACATAGGATCTGCTTCATATCCCTCTTCTGGCAATTAATTTTGACTCATACTGTACTTAATAATACTGATTATCAGCTTGAAACTGCTGATGTTGGATATTAAGGTTGTCATCCAAAACTGTAAGAATAAAATGGCATGTCATTGATATAGACTAATGGTGGAATGCATTCATCAGGACCTCACCAGATATGAAATATTGACAATATCTACATGGAAAATCAGGCGATAGTAATGGTAGATTGGGTGCAAACATGAACTGTTTTCTTGACTGTTAGGAGGAGGAGCCATACCTCTAATAGCGTCTATCTCGGTTGAACAGTATTTAGGAAACATTTTCTGATACAAAAGTTGAGAAAAACAGGTATGTGAAGGAGATTTAATTCAGTTTCCTGATAAAGAGGAAGGACGGGAACCAATAGTTGTCAGTTATGGTCATTGATTGCTTAAGAATTTAGTAATAACTATTCTCAACTCAATGTGCAACTGGTATATTGTGGTTCCTGTGGTTTTTCAAGTATCTCCTGCGACTTATCCAGCATTTATCTCTACTCTCAATAATGCTGTAAACCAGTTTTGTTTTTATTATTAATTTCTTTTTGGCATAAGAAACAAGGTCCCCATCTGATGTTGTTTGGATTGAGTTTGTGCTGTAGGTTTCACAGCTAGAAACTGGTTCAAGCATATTTAACAGAGTGATTCAATCAAAAAAGTTTATTTAACAGGGTATGGTAATCTTTCATTGAGTTCGTGCCATGTTGTGGCTAATCTTCTGTTGCACCCGTTGTCAGTGAAGAGCATCTACAAAATGAAATCCTCATAGACCGAAATTATGTTCGGCGGGGACTCTCCAATGCTTAAGTCAGAGAGGAGGTTGGTGAACAGCAGATAAAGAGAATTTGAAATGGCAGAGTCTTCATCCAGAATTGCCTTACTTGTATTGCTCATTTATCTCCCTTTTATAGATGATTCTGATGTAATCGTCGAGCACGTGGTCCCGCTTTTTATGATACTAAATTATCGGATCATAATCGTAGAGTTAATGGGTTGTTTATGCCTACTAATGACCGTGACACGTAGTCGATAACCGTTTGTAACGGTTAGGTGTGTTGTGAAAATAGACCGACTATATATCAGTAATAGTGATAAGTCGGTAGTAGACCCGAATGAGCATCGGTTGGAAATTCTGATATGCCGACGATTTTCGGTTAACCAAGTTGTTAGTTGCTGGTTGATAATGGCCGACTGTGGGTCAGTCAATTGATTGTAAGTCGGCGTAATATATTCATGCGGTCGATGTAGAGTTGGATTTGGAGGTTGGTTGACTTATCCTAACAGTTGCCCCCCACTTTCAAGTCCAAGGTGGTCCGACATATATATCATCACATGGTCTGTCACGTTAGACGAAGGGGGTCATCATGTGTTGCCTCGAGCCCTGACTCGACTGCTGGTCTTTATGATTTTTGGAGTATGAGAGATCTTCGGCTGTTTTGCTGTTTTGATAGCTGTGAAATCATTATTGGACTGTCATTTCGACAGGATAATTTGGCACTGGACGTCGTTTCAAAAAATAATTCGACACCGGATGATACGATTCTAACTAGTATATCTTGGCCATGTGTCCGAACATCATTGGGTTAGAGAGCAGGTGCGTCGAACCGTCCAACCAATGGTCGGTCCGGATATTGCCATGTATCATCGTCTGATGAGATTCCGATTTGATCGATTTTATCTGGACCATTAATGGTCCTATATATATAGGGTCGCTTTCAGCCAAACATTTACTTTGCATTTTGTCACCATCTTCTATTGCAGAAGCTCTGTCAGAAGATCGCCCCAGTACCATAGAGCTCCAGGGTCTCTTCTCTGCCCCTTTTTTTGATTTTCAGGTCAAGTTTTCTCATCCTTCTCCTTGGATCTCTCTCCTTTGGGTTTTCGTTTTAGAGTTTTCTAGTTTTTCTTCTTTATGGCTAGGGCTTCTTCTTCTTGGAATAGTCGGTTGAAAAATTTGATTGACGAATCTCCATCAGGTCTAGAGGTAGAAGCTTCTTCCCTATCCTGATCTAATGTTGAACAGCTCCGAAAGCAATATCGTATCCTGGAGTAGTATCAACTCTTCACTTTTGGCTCCGATGGATGGATGAACTCTCCTCCCCCGGGCCAGATTGCCTTCTATGTTGAAGACCTTTGGGCCGATCTTCGATTTTTGAATCCAAAATTTATTCGGAATCTTCTCAATTACTACGGCCTTTGCCCTACTCAGCTGGCGCCAAACTCTGTTCGATTGATAATTTATTTTGCTTTGCTGTGTCGGCTCATACCGACTGAGTCTCATCCTTTTTTTTTCGAACTTTCTTCATTTTTTGTTCTCATCCTAAGGCCAAGGGTTGGTGGTTTTTCAACCCGAGAAAAAGATCTTTCTTTCATCACCGATCTTCCATCGTCTATTCATGAATGAAAGAACCAATTCTTTTTTATTTCTTCTTCTTCTCCCTGGGGCTTTCCGTCGCGCTGGGGTGATCCGAGGACCAGCTCCAACGAGAATAGTCGGGTGGAAGTCGATGATCGAGAGGATTTTCATCGACTGAAGGACATGACAGTACCACCGCAGAGAGAGCTGAGGACCGAATAAGCTCTCTACGATATCGAACTTTCGGTCACTTCCTTAGATATAGCATAGTTGATTACTTTCATTTTTATTTTATTTATTTTTAAATTGTACTGATTTTTTTATTCTGATTGCAGCTATGCAATCGAGGGCATGAGTATCGACTGCAGATATTCATCAATATGCTGTCAAGAAGAAGACAGCATCCGAAGCTGGATCCTTCCGACCGTCGAAGAAGGGTCGGGCAGTTGCTTCATTTATGTCGGTGAGAAAATTTGATATACCATCGACATCAATTTTTGAGCCAATTTTGATGTTGTCGGCCCCGACAATGCTCCCTAAGGTGCCATCCGTTGAAGGTGAGGTGGCAGGAGAAGATAGAACTATGACAGTACTGTCGGTAGCTCCACCAGCAGAAGTTCGGACCGTGGTGAAAGTTGCGATCGAGCCTGAACAATCTACGACTGCGTCAGTCGTTCCTCCAACGGAACCCTCTCGGGTACAGTTGAGCTCTGACTTCTTCGCATTCTTAAGTGCGGGGCTGCCGACAAGAGATCGGGAGAAGATGCCGGCGACTTCGACAGATGATAGATCATCGGTAGGTCACTCGATTCTTTTTGACATCAGAGTTTCTGAGGGTGAGTCGGCTTTGGCCAATCCAGTATTGGTCAGACGGCTAATCCAAGCTGCTCTTCTCCCGATTGATCGGGAGAACAGGAAGAATCGGACTGTAGCCAAAATATTTTCTTCTTTTTACCCGATGATATTCGGAGTAAGTTCTTCCATATTTTTTTTTTGATCTGACCTGACTTGGTTTGTCTTCTACTTTCAGTGGGCTCATGACATACATGACCTAGAGATCGACTATCAAAAGATTGCCGACTTTTATCGGTCATGGATGGATAAAGTAGCGGCCGCCAATGCTGAGAAGATGACTGCCCTTGAGCAACTCCAGGCAGCAACTGAGCAGGAGGCAAAGCTTCAGGAAAAATTCTCCTATTTGACCACTGTTCTACAATTTTCTAAAGCCAAACTTGAGTCGGCTCGTCAAAATATTTTATCTTTTGAGTTGCGGATCAAGAGCAAAAAGCATTCTATCCATCGGCTTCGACGAGAAAAGGATGGCCACATTGATGAGCTCGAAGCCAAACGTGAAAGACATCGGGCTACTTTGGAAAAGTTGGCACTAGCTGATGATGAGTCGGCTTCTGCAAGAGCTGACGCAGAGATGGTGAGAGCAGAAGCAGAGTTGATAAGGAAAACTTTGAACCAAGCCATCGAGAACTTCAAGAACTTTGAAAAGTTTCAAAAAGAAATCCTCGAAGGTGGGTTCGCTTCTTATTGTATCAGGTATGAAGACGATCGAGATACGATCGAAAAGCTGTACCTGAATTTGGACTTCAGCAGCATCATCCCTCCTGTCCTGGAAGATGGAGCTGTCGGAGAAGAAACTACACCGATTGAAGATGCTACACCGACTGCGGAAGATGTTGCACTGACTGCTGAAGATGTTGCACCGACTACTCCAGAAGATGTTCCAGTCACCGATGCTGTGCCGGAGCAAGGAGACGGAGATGACGATCGGTGATCGGTATAATATTTTTATTTTTTTTTGTAATCAGAAACTTTTGTAATCAGACTTCGGTCCAATTTTGTAATCTTCTTTTCAATGAATGAATTTTTTTTCTAAGTATAGATTCTCTTTCTTTATGTATCTTCAATGTCGTAGAATTATTATTTGACTATCGAATATTGATCGATAAGCCGAATGTTCAGTAGTACTTGTAGAATTCATCCGTTAGTTAAATATTAATA
The DNA here is from genome assembly GCF_000442705.2 of Elaeis guineensis. NCBI lineage: Eukaryota > Viridiplantae > Streptophyta > Magnoliopsida > Arecales > Arecaceae > Elaeis > Elaeis guineensis. The sequence continues at coordinate 11,551,178 of NC_026004.2, read as the reverse complement.
AATATACTTTATCTTTTAGGTATTTGGATAAATGGTGATAAGCTGAATATTCTTCAACTGACTATGATCAAATCAGTATGCCTAGTTATTTGATAATCGGTGGCAAACCAAATATCTTTCGACCGACCGTAATCAAGTCGGTATAATTTCAATCCGACCTAAGTCGTATTGGCATAATGTCCTGCTTAGTTAAAACTAAGTCGGCATAAATAATCGTTCGAATAATCGATACCGAGATACAGTCGATATTTTAACTTTTACAGTGAAAGCCGAAATATAGTTGATAGAAATTGATCGATCTAAAATCACTTTGTAGTTGGTCGAAATTTTTATAATTTTAAAATTTAATATTTTATTCTGAATGCTATACATATGAACAACTTTATTGATAGTACATCTTTAAGTTGTTAGCATTCCACATTCGTGGAATAGCTGTTCCTTTAAGAGTTTTCAGCTGATATATGTCTGATCTAAGTGTCTCGATTATTCTGTAAGGTCCTTCTCAATTCAAAGATAATTTTTCTTAATCTAGTAGTTTTGAGATTTCTGCTTTTCTTAGGATCAGATCTTTTGGACGGAAGACCTTCGGCTTAACTTTTGCATTATAATATCAGGCTACTCTTTGCCGATATGCTGTCATCCGAACTTGAGCTTGTTATCGATCTTTTGAAAGTAGATCTAGATCGACTTTTCGATATTCTGAATTGCTCGGCTCACTATATTGCCCCACCCTCACTGATGGTAATCTGATCTCAAGTGGGATCATCACTTCTATTCCATAAGCCAAATTAAATGGCGATTCTTCCGTTGGTATATGTGGAGTTGTTCGATAAGTCTACAAGATCGGATATAATTCTTCCACATAGAGATCTTTAGCTTCATTCAGTCTGGTCTTGAGTCTATGTAGAATTGTTCGGTTTGTTACTTCTACTTCTCCGTTGGATTGTGGATGGCCGACTGATGTGAGTTTGTACGTAATGTAAAATTTTGTACAGAACTCTTTGAAGTTCTGATTGTCGAATTACCGACCATTGTCAGTGATGATGGTGTGTGGTAGATCAAATCTGCATATGATTGATTTCTGAATGAAGTCTTCTATCTTACTCTCAATGATTTATGTCAGAGGTTCAGCTTCCATCCACTTGGTGAAGTAATCGATGACGATCACTATGAACTTTCTCTGATCAGATGTCGGAGGGAAAGGATCAAGTATGTTGATTTTTCATTGTGCGAAGGGCTTGGTGCAACAATTAATGTCAATTGACTGGCCGGTTCATGTTGTATATTTATAAATTTCTGACATGGTTCATACCTTCAGATAAGTTTAGCTACATCTTTCTTCATAGTAGGTCAATAACATCCTTATCGTAAGACTTTGTAAGCTAGAGATTTATCCTTCAAGTGATTTTCACAAATTTCTTTGTGAACTTCTCTAAGTGTATAGTCGGCATCTGTTGGTCCCAAACACTTCAGTAAAGTAAGAGAGAACGACCTCTTATATAATTGATCATTCATCAAAATATATTGCGAGGCCGTCCATCTGAGTCGTTTGGCTTCTGAGAGATGCATTGGAAGAGTTCCATCAGTCAAGTACTGGACAATCGGATCCATCCAGCTTAGTTTATCAGTGATTTGTAGCACTTTTTCGACTTTATCAATACTTGGCTATTCAAGGCATTCGACGAATGTTCGACCCAGCGAGTTGAAAGAAGTGGTTGCAAGTCGCAAAAATGCATCGGCTTGTGCATTTTCTGTCTTTGGGATGTGAAAAATTTTAAAATATTTTAGGGTTGATATAAGATCTTTCACCTTCTGAAGATACTTCATCATAATAGGATCTCGGGCTTCAAATTCGTCCTTGATCTGTCTAGCAATCAATTGTAAGTCGGTGAAGACCTTCAGATTGTCGATATCAAGCTCCTTGCTAATTTTTAGGCCGGCTAAGAGTACTTCATATTCGGCTTGATTATTCGAAATTTTAAAGTTGAATCAAAGGGCATATTCAATAATAACCCCTTCGAAATTGGTGAGATTGAGACCGACTCCGCTGCCCTGTGCATTAGATGGTCCATCAATATGTAGCACCCATGCCGACGTTAAGTCAAGTTCGAGAGTCGTGGCCTATTTTATTTTATTGTTAGCTTCATTCTCAAGATTATTACCAGGTATTGTACACTCGATGATGAAGTCAACCAAAATTTATGCCTTCATTGATGGACGTAGGCGATATTGTATATCAAATTCATCATATTTTATTGCCCACTTTACCATTCAATCCGACATATCAAGTCGATATAAGATTGTCTTCAATGGTTGATCTGTCAAGATGACAATAAGATATGCTTGAAAGTATGGACGAAGTCGTTGTGATGATATGATTAGAACGTAGATCATTTTCTCTGCTCTTGAATATCTCACTTTAGCATTTTGAAGCACCATGCTAGTGTAGTAGATTGGTCATTGAATTGGATTTTTATCCTCTTGGACAGGCACCGAACTAACTACCTCCATCGATGTCTCCAAGTAGAGATATAAAGTTTCTCCGACCTTTGGCTTTGTAAGCAATGGTGGAGATGCAAGGTATCTTTTCAAGTCCTCAAATGACTGTCAGCACTCGTCTGACCATGAGAAGTCTTTTACTTGCCTTCAGATTTTGAAAAAGAATAAACATCTTTCTGCCGATCTTGAGATGAATCAGCTGAGTGCGATGATTTTTTCATTGAGCTACTGTATCTCTTTCTTGAAACTAGGATGCTTCATATTGATGATAGCCTTTATTTTCTCGAAATTGACTTCAATTCCTCATTGTGACATGAGAAACCCCAAAAATTTTTCAAAAGTTACTCCAAATGCATACTTAGTCAAATTCAGCTTCATCTGATGTCGTTGAAGTGTGCCAAAGGCTTCTTTCAGATTTTGAACATGGTCTGTAATTTGAGAGCTTTTCACCAACATGTCTTCCGCATAAACTTCTATATTTCGCCCGATTTGTATCTTGAAGATTTTGTTGACTAGCCGTTGGTAAGTAGCTCCGATATTTTTTAAAATCGAAAGACATTACTTTGTAACAGTAGATGCCTTTGTCGGTTACGAAGGCTGTGTGCTCCTCGTCTTCGGGTGCTATCCAAATCTGATTATAACCTGCAAAGGCATCCATGAAGCTTAAGAGTATGTGTCCTGAAATCGCATCAACTAGCTGATCAATCTTTGGCAAAGAAAAACTGCTCTTTGGATAAGCTTCATTTAGATTTGTGTAGTCGATGTAGATTCTTTATTTTTTATTAGCTTTTCTCACCATCACTATATTGGCGAGCTAGTCGGGATAAGTAGCTTCTCTGATGAAGCCAATTGCGAGAAGCTTGTCAATTTTTTCATTTATGACCTTCTGTATTTCAGGAGCAAAAGGCTTTTTCTTTTGTCTCACTGGCTTAATCTTTGGATCGATATTTAGTCAATGAGTTATTACTTTCGGAAGAATGCCTGATATATCAGTAGTCGACTAAGCAAAAATATCGATATTTGCTCTAAGTAGATTTATTAGTTGCCGTCGCTCCGACTCAGACAGCTGCGATCCAATTTGGACTATTTTCTCAAATTCTTCTTCTTTTAATGGGATGGAGATCAGTTGTTCGGTTGGTTCACTCCTTTCTTCATTCTCTCTTGGGTCCAATTTATCAATGGACAAAGAGTCTTCAGATTGATTATTTTATGTGAAAACTAAGAAGCAATGTCGAATGAATTGTTGATTTCTATGCATCTCTCTGACTTCATTTTTTATTGAAAATCAGACCAACAGATGATATGTCGAGATCACTACCCTCAGAGCATTAAGACCAGATCGTCTGAGTATGGCATTATAAGTCGAGAAAACTCGAATAACCGTGAATGTCAAAAGAACAGTACTCTATTGTGGTTCAGTTTCTGCGGTTAAGAGAAGAGTGATTTCTCCCTTCACAGTAACTGTATCTCTTGTAAATCCGACCAATGACGTTGAGACTCTTCTAAGTCGATCAATCGGTAGTCGCATTCGAGAGAAAATCGAGTAAAATAAAATATCTGTCGAGCTTTCATTATCCATTAATTTTTTTTTACATCATAATTAGCTATCATTGCTGAGATAACGACAGCATAATCATGAGGAGTTTGAATTTTTTGAACATCTTTCGAAAAAGTTATTACATTGTTGAGTCGTCGTTTCTTTACCGACTCTTCTTCGAAAGTTGCCTCTCAGTTCTTCGATCGTCCAGAGATCAGATTGATTACTTCTATCATTGGTCGGTTGTTGAGTGTTTCCTCAGTTTGTGATTGAGGTTGTTGGTCGATGGGAGATTGAGTCAGACGATCTCGTCGAAACTTTCTGAGGTAGCCTCATCAAATCAAGGCCTTTATCTCATCCTCGAGCTGGATGCACTATTTGGTGTCGTGACCATGATCACGATGGAACTGACAGTACTTCTTCCTGTCATGGCTTCTCAACGGCACTTTTATCGATAGGGGATATCGTAGATACTTCTCTCTTTTGATCTCCATCAGGATCTACGCACGAGGAGCAGAGAGAGAAGTGTAGGAGCCATATCTACCATAATTGCTTGGCTTCGGACTCTGTTGAGGTGAAGCTCTTTTATTGGTAATTGGCTAACTTGATTCGGTCAGAGCTTCACTCTTCTTCTGTTTCTTCTTCTGACATTTTTCTTCTGTCTGGCATCGGTCAGAAGCAGCTTCATCCGTGTGAATGTACTTATACGCGCATTCTAGAAGTTCAGCATAGATCTGGGAGAGAGTTTTATCTAGAGAGTAAGTAAATCTGAATCCCTTCAGACCTCTCTTCATGGTCGATATAGCCATATCTTCATTGAGATCCCTGACCTCAAGTGTGGCCACATTGAAGCGAGCCACAAAGTCTCTTAACATCTCTGTCTCACATTGTTTGATTAAGAAGAGACTGTCGGATGTCCGTGACGACCTTCGACTAGTGCTAAAGTGGACGACGAAAGAATCCTCGAGCTGTTCGAAGGAGTTAATGCTTTCCGATTGAAGCCTGCAATACCAAGCTCGAGCAGCTTTTTGAAGAGTTGCTGGAAAGCCAATGCATAAGAGAACGTCGGTTGCCCCCTAGATCATCATAAGAGCCTTATAACTTTTCAAATAGTCGATCGAGTCGGTGGAGCCGTCGTGTGGCTCCATATGTGATATCTTGAAGCGAGACGGAATCGGCTCATCCAGAATATGCTAAGAAAGAGGTTGGGCAGTGTGGAAGTCATAGTCGTTAGAGGACTTTCAATCTTTCATCTGAAGTCGGGTGAGCTGATGATCAATCTTTTTGAATTTACATTCATAATCGTCAAGCCACCATTGCTGGAAAACTCCAGGGGTGAAACCCCCTGAAGAACTCGAGGAGGGAGAAGTAGAAGGCATCCGCGATCGTTTTTTCTTCCTAAAACTGTGTAGATGGGAAGGAGAGGAAGAACGCTGTGAATGATGGGTGGCACGATGAAAGTGATGAGAATGCAGTTGCCTATCTCGATGGAAGTGTCGAGATGGTCGCTCTGAAGATGAGGAGGGTGAGTGCCGTAGAGGACGGTGGCTGTGCCTGGATGGCACTGACTGAGCCATCGGTTGCTCTACTGACGGCTGCTGCTGCTGAGTTTGCTGCTGCTGAAGGCTTTGAATCACCTTCATCAAAACTTCAATTTGCTGCATAAGTGCAGTAATCTGTGCGTCTATGGTGATCACAGGATGCGAAGAACTGGACTCTACCACTGGAGGTGGGGGAGGAACATCTTCCTGACGGAAAGACTACCTCGATGATTCAGTCGAATGTTGAGCTCTGGTTCTTGGCATGGTTGACTGTAGTCTCTCTCTATCTGACGTGCCAATCTGTTGCGATCAATCCCCTCTTGCACTCGTCATCGATGAAGAGCACCTGCAAAATGAAGTCCTCACAAATCGAAATTGTATCCAGCGGAGACCCTCCGATGCTTAAATCAAAGAGGAGATTGGTGAACAGCAGATAAAGAGAATTTGAAATGGCAGAGTCTTCGCGCAGAATTGTCTTACCCATGCTGCTCATTTATCTCCTTTTTATAGATGATTCTGATGTAATCACCGAGCACGTAGTCCCACTTTTTATGGCGCTAAATTATCGGACCATAATCGTGGAGTTAATAGATTGTTTATGTCCACTAATGATCGTGACACGTAGTCGATAATCATTTATAATGGTTAGAATGTTGTAAAGATAAGCCGATTATATATCGATAATAGTGATAAGTCGGTAGTAGTTCCAAATGAGCATCGGTCGATAACTTTGATATGCCGACGGTATTCGATTAATCAAGTTGTCAGTTGTTAATTGATAATGACCGACTGTAGATCGATCAACTGATTGTACGTCAGCATAATGTGTTCATACAGCTGATGTAGAGTCGGAGTCGAGAGTTGATTGATTTGTCCTAACATGCCATATGTTTCACATCTGGAGACTGGCTTAAGTAAGTTTGTTTCTCAAATTTTAAATATATTATGTATAGTTTAAACCTTGGGTCTAATTTGAATCACGAGAATAAAGTACAAAGAGTACAATTTCAAAGTTTTCTTCTGAGTTTTGTGGTAATGGCTTAAACCTTGGATCTAATATGGATCACGAGAGTAAAGCACATAAAACACCATCTTAAAAGTTTTCTTCTCAGTTTTATAATAATCTGTTATCAAGAGGCTGGGTTATAAAAGTTGACTCATGCAGTAATATGATTCAACACTCGAACCCTTGGCCTTATTGAGGGGATGTGACCACTAAGATAATGCTCTGATTGCAAATTATATACATTATCATTATTTGAAACGGGATCTTCAATACGGTACCTTGTGGATGGTTGCCAAATCATCTATCTTATAGGTGAATGATTTTTTTTCATCGCCACGGTCTATCATATATATATCATTAATGATATCTTGCTGTATTTTAAAAATGAGCGAGAACCATCCATTTCCAAAATAGATGATACGGTGGCCATCTACGATGGAACCATAAAATTTTTTTTTAGTGAAAAAATATCATAAAAAATTATCAATTTTTTTATTGATTAATTTAGACATATTCTTATAATTTTTAAGATAAATAAATTATTTTTCAAAAATAACATGTATACATAAAATGTGGAGAAGTCCTACTCACCTAAAAGATGGATAAATTATTTTTCATCAACTAAAAAAATATTATTTTTATTTTGTTCCTAAAATAATCCTAACCTTATAATAACAGTATAATAATATTAGATAATAGATTATAATAATATAATATAAATTCTTGATATTGTATTATATTATCTATATTATTTTATATGTTGTTATACATTATACTATATAATATAATATGATGTAGTATAATTAATATCATATAACATAATATTATTATCATATAATAGTAATATAATTATTATAATATAATATATTATTATAATAATATATTATAGTCTAATATAATGTATTACATTATTATTACAATATCATCTTATATTACATCATTAATATGACACGTTATATTATAATATTATATAATAATATTATCATATTATGTATGATATAATATAATTATATATAATAATATTTATATAATAAAAGATATTATGAGAAATATAAATATATTATAACAAATAATAGTAATGTAAAAAAATATGAATGATATAATTTTAAATTATTTTTAATATATAAAAAATATGAATAAATTATTTTTTGTCAAAATATTATTTAAAAAATATATAACTTAAAGAATATAAATTTTTAGATAAATTTTTACCCTCCATTCTTAATATTTCCCCGATCAGAACACCCCCACCCTCGCCCTCAGTGAACTGTCATTACCAACCACCAATAAAACATCCATCCATCCCCATCAACTGCCACCATCCCATCCATGGCTGCGTGCGACGCACGTGAAGTCATTTCTCACGTGTCTATCACGTGTCCTCATAAACCTAATTCCACCAAAACTCTTGCCCCCTCCCTCAGGGTTCCTTCTCCCGTCCGGGAGAATTTGGGTGGGCGAGGGCATCCTCCTGAACATTCCGATCTCTCCCCCTTTATTTTTCCTCGTCTCCTCCTCCTCCCCCTCCTTGCTACCATCGCTCCCTTTCCCCTCTCCCAAGCAATTAGCGAAGAACCCCAAGGGGGCCAAAAAAAAAAAAAAAAAAAGAAAAAGAAGAAGGAAGGCGAGCAAGAATCCTCCCCTCCCTTTCTGCGCCCCAATCCCTTCTCTCCTCGATTCCTAATCGCGGATCGGGACCTGATCCTTCTCCGTCTAGGGTTAGGGCTCCCGATCCCCCCTTCCATGAGTGCCGACGGCGACTCCCTCGACGCGGGTGGCTCCGCTTTGGCCGCCGCTGCGGGTGGCGAGGGTGGGGCGACCGTCCACATCCGCTGCTCCAACGGGTCCAAGTTCTCCATCCAGGCTGTCCTCGACTCCACCGTGGGATCATTCAAGGCCGTTCTTGCCGAGAAGTGCGACGTGCCGGCGGAGCAGCAGCGGCTGATTTATAAAGGCCGGATCTTGAAGGACGACCAAACCTTAGCGAGCTACGGTTAGCCATTCACGCTCTCTTTGTTGTTATATATGATGGTTTGATCTCCAGTAGGCGATATTGCAGTGGTTTAAGAATCAGCAAAAATCAATTCTTTATCTTGAATTGCTCGTGAATTTGCTTATCATACATAAAAAGATATAGAATCTTGAAATAGTGAGCAATATGGAGATTGTCATGATGGTAATTTGTGATTATCTGTTTCTCATTGATTTTGAACTAGTATTGGCACCATCTGATTAATCATGGACTGTTAGGCAAGAGGGAGATACGTTAGAATTGTTGCTTTGTTTACAGTAAGGTTCAGACTCTTGTGTTTGATGGGTACGGATGTTTAACTTTCCATTAGGTCTAATGCTCCCACATGATTAGTTTGTTAGACTGATGACTTGGAGGAATTATTGAGATGCGAAAGTTACTGTATAATGTTTACCTCCCCTATTTGATGAGTTGCTTTGATGTGTGAAGGAAACATATGCAAGGAATGCTTGAAAAAGCTACTTCACTTGACACACACCCCCCGCAACCCCTCAGGTGCACCAAAAAAAAGGGGAAAGGAAATCTAATAACTGCTTTAAATCCACAAAGCAATGAGTAATTTTCTATGGTAAACTATAGCTTTGTCTATTAAAGAAGATTGAGTAAACATCATTAAGTGGACAGGCAGATAGCATGATTTTTAGGTTGGAAAACTATTAGTTAAATAACTCAAATGCGATATGACTTCATTGATATACGCATATATGCACTTGCATAAGTGACAGTATCAATGTTAACTTTCCAGCAGGTTTTATTCATTTGACAGGCAGGAATTCTAGAAGTTTTGTATTTTCCCCAATTTGTTGATACAAACTAGCACTTCTCTTTTTGTGTTACAATATCTTTTTTTATGGTAAACATGTTATGAGTCTTATGACATTTTGTTCTTTTTCAAATTAGTGAATACAAGAATTGGTAGGCATTAAATGGGGGGCTTATAAATCTAACCTCTCAATAATAAGTAGATACAAAATTATTATTGAAATTTAGCAGGATTTCCAGTAACAAATATTATTTTCTTGGGAAGATGTAATAGATGGAACGTGAATTCAAGTAAAAGAGAGAGTGAATTTTATTTCAAAAATTTTCAATTGCTTATAAATTTGCAATTGTTGATGCACATATTATGACAATAAAGGCTATTAGCTTTCATACAACTTTCGCAAAAAATGAAAAAGGATGGAATTACTTGCAATAATGCTTTTTGTTGCTTCTTCATGGTATTCTTTTAATGCCTCTCTAGGTCATTTTCATGAGACTTAAACTATTTCACTACATGCTATAAACCCCTATTCCCACCTCCTGAAACCTTAGTTGCATGAAGTAGGATTGCATTTTGTAGTATGTGGGTAAGGGCTGGCTTATGGGAGCTGCATTTATAAAATGCCAAGCTCTTAGTGAGCATACGTACGATGTATTCTCATGTTTTTAGAAATTTTAACATTAAAAACATGTTCCATAAGTTCTTTGCTAGAATAGTGTGGAATCCATTCGAAGTGGATGCAGTGGGAAATACATTGGGTTATTGCAAATGTATCCTTCTTCTCTTCCTCCTTCAAGCCTTGAAGCATTTTTCCATCAAAATGATGGCTTGAGGTACTGATGCAAGTGAATAAGGCTTGATGGAAGAACTAGGCAGATGTTTATGACCACTTGCAGTCTGACATCAATCCTTGCATAACCTCCGCCTTGTCATTCCATTTCTGCAATTGGTTTTGTTGCACTTGAGAAGTCTTGAGATCTTGTTTGCATGAATATGAGATCAACAATAGGTAGGATTTGAAGATGCAGCTGCACTTTAGCTTGATATTGTAATCCACTTATGACTCCTTGACTTGGTTGGAGTGCATGGCGTATTTGTTTCCATTGTCATGGAGGCTGACTGTTAGGCACACAATAGCCACAAGTAGGAAGAGTTCAAGCATACTGAGGGCTTTTTCTCACCATCCGCATTGCCTTATTGCCTGTCAGAACTGCTTTGCTTTCTAAATGAGAAGGTTAAGTAGTTATGGGGATAAGACTCTTCTTTGACCATTATTGTTTCTGATGGATACTTAAAAAATAGTTTCTCTTTCTGATGGAATAAGACACTTCTTGTCAGGTGTCGACTCTGATCACACTATTCACTTGGTTCGTGGTTTTGCATCATCAACTGCATCTGGGGATCCAGCTTCAAGAACTCCAAACAGCAAGTCAGGTGTTGCAAGGGGTGTTGGTTCCAATGAGGGTAGGGGTTTTGGAACTGCTTTTGGAGGTTCACTATTTCCTGGTCTTGGTGTTAATGGGCTGGGTGGCAGTTGGGGATCCAGTTTGTTTGGATTTGGATCCCCAGAGTCTGATCAGGTGCAACAACAGCTGACTCAGAATCCTACCATGATGAGGGAAATAATGAACATGCCCGCTATTCAGAATGTAATCAATAACCCTGAGTTACTGCGAAACATGATCATGAACAATCCCCAAATGCGTGATATCATAGACAGGAATCCTGATGTTGCGCATGTAATTAATGACCCCAGCACTCTACGACAGACTATGGAAGCTGTTAGAAATCCTGAAATTATGAGAGAGATGATGCGGAACACTGACAGGGCTATGAGCAACATTGAATCTTCTCCAGAAGGATTTAACATGCTTAGGCGGATGTATGAAACTGTTCAGGAGCCATTTCTCAATGCGGCAACAATGGCAGGGGGTACAGGAACTGACTTGGGTTCTAACCCATTTGCAGCCCTGCTTGGAAATCAAGGTGCTACACAGGCTAGGGATTCATCTCCAAACCCTTTGCCTACTGCTTCAGAAACAACAACTGGGTCTGCTGCACCAAATACTAACCCACTTCCAAATCCTTGGAGCAATGCTCGTAAGTTTTATTTGTTTCACTCGTTTATTTGATCTTTGTATGCCTTAAATGATCATTTTGATATTTGAAGTTATTTCAACAGGAGGTGCACAAACAACCAACTCAAGATCAATTCCTGCCAATGGACTTGGTTTATCAGAGTTGGAAAGGATTGCTGGTAGCATGGCAGATCCATCCGTCATAAATCAGATTATGCAAAACCCAGCCATGACACACATGATGCAGAGCCTCCTCTCCAACCCTCAGTTCATGAATCAGGTAGTTGTTCCTTGTAGTGTTTGAACTCTTAGCACGATCTGTCTTACATTGTGATTGTTGACTGCCATTAGATCTTAGCGCTTGGTCCCCACCTCCGTAGCTTGGTTGAATCAAATACCCAAATGAGAGAAATCTTGCAAAATCCAGAATCTCTTCGCCAGCTTACTTATCCTGAGACACTGCAGGTAAATTCAATCTTGCAAGACTTGATAAACTCGTGTCCTGGTATAATCCGTTCTTTCTGTTTCTTGCAGCAACTTCTATTATTACAGCAAGCACTTTTGTCCCAGCTTGGTCAGCAACAGTCAAGCCAGTAAGTCAGCATCTAAAGATGACATTTGTATTTTCCCCTTCACTCTTTTTATCTGCTGTCTCATTGATCTTTTGATTCTGCCTTTTATTAAGAGTGTTAAACATGGTGGTCTTGTAGATGGCAAAATCACTGTAATGTTGGTTTCATTTTTATGGTTAATAATTTGCTTTTTAATTTCGTTGTGTCAAGTTTTCCATGAAAGGAATTCCTTATGTAAGAGAGGGCCCATTCTTAATCCATTATTTTGGGATAATACAAGATTTGTCATGATCCCTAGACTGGATAGCATCCTGGTTTTGAATTCTCGTGCTAGCTTTTTGTTTTTTCCCTAATTTCTCTTAGACCTGATCAATCGCTGTCTATGCTATCAAATTGCAGGGAACGTAACCAGGAAGGTGGTGGCGCAGGTAATTAAAAATGTTCACTTATCATTTGCCTGATGTTTGCGAGTTGCATAGATTGGATCTTATGCCCTGAAATTCTGTTGATGCATCGTTGTAAAGACGGCACTGGTTGGTTCATTAGCATAGTTCAATATTTATTTCAGCTTGTGGAAACCCTGTTAACTTGCTGATGCCACAGTGTAGTCAGAGACTAAACCTTCTGTGGCTCCATTCTCAAACTGACCGTGGTCTGATGGTTTTCCCTTGACAATTGAATTTTTATCATGTCGCTTTGCTACAGGCACGCCAAACAGCACTGGGCTGGATTTTTTTATGAACATGTTTGGTGGACTTGGAGGGGCTGGCGATCTCGGTGTTCCCAATACCTCTGATGGTTAAATATTTGGTTATTTCTTTCTACAAATTTTACTTGCAACTTCTGCGAAACAGTCATGCAGAAAATTAAAGAACTGATATTTTTTTGCTGCAGTGCCTCCAGAGCAGCTTTATGCAACCCAGTTGTCTCAGCTACAAGAAATGGGCTTCTATGACACCCAGGAGAACATCCGTGCCCTGAGTGCCACTGCTGGGAATGTGCATGCTGCAGTTGAGCGGCTCTTAAGGAATCTTGGTCGATAGATCACTATCGTGTGATGTTATCCATTTTGTAATAGCTCATATCCATCTGCTTAGTTTCAGCATCGTAATTTTGGCGAGAAATAAGTAGATATATGTGGTCAAGAGCGGTGTAACTTGCTATGTTGGTTATTGAACTGTTGATGCATTCCGCCCATCAGTCTCTTTGTTGATATGATATATATGAAGACCCTTGGTCGTCATTGTAAATACACACTTTATATACTGTTTGACGTGTTTTGTCTATATTATGATGTGATCATTTTCTTTTGAGGATAGCCTAAAATGGTTGATATAGTATTCGAAGTTCCTGGCGCCCAACCTGGTGATCCAAAAAAAAAGAAGCTGCAACATCTCTCTCTCAAGCACGCACAGTTTCTTGCTTTCTTCTTAGCATGAACATGAATCAGAGATAAAACCAGCCCATCGGTAAGGGGATCAAATGTTGTATGCCATAGCCAGCTGAAAGGAAGAGATGGTTCAAAGAGGTTCCTGCTAATCAGACTGATTCTCATGGAAAATATGGATTCTCTCATCTCCTTAAGTTTGGACTTCAAGAATCCGAATGCAGGCGTACGAAAACTGTTGAACAAAGTCTTCTCAATCTTATTGCAGGAAAGCCTTCGTGCATCTACTTGAAGGCATGCATTTCGTACGCCTAGTCTTTGAGATAACATTAACGTTGAAATCATTTGCTCTGTAAAATTTCAATGAAGTCCCATCGTAGCTATTAAAGCATGCATATTAAAATCCAGAGATCAGCTACGGGCTAGATTAATGGACTTGTGAATTTGTGTATGAGTGGATAAGGCCGGCAAATTACGATCCGATTGTGTTTGATTTGCATTAAATAAATTTAGATTTGAGCTGAACAATATGTATGGGTCACAATGGATTGTTCCCTTTAAATTTATTTAATAATCATATTGGATTCAAATTTTAGTTCTCTTAACTATTCAATCTATTTAATAATTAAATCGAATCAGATTCAGTATGTTATTTATTTATTAAATAGATTAATAGGTTATATAGACTATACAAATTATATAAATTAATAGGTTAAATAGATTATCTAGATAGGTTAATGAATCAAACCAAGTTGTAATGTATTCATATTTTTAAAATCTGATTTATCTAATAAATATGTTAGATTTAGAATTTGATCGGACTCCACCCGATTGCCACAGCGAGTGGGAAAGATGTTCTCAAAAATTAGAACGTTAACATCGGGAAAAATCCAACATCCCGGCATGCGCATAAACAAGTTAATGTAACTGCTGCATCCACCGTTCGATTTTCTACCAAAGTACATCCATCTGCACACATGTACGACCGCAAAAGATGGATGCAGTACGGACGACAGATTCGACGCCCGCATAAAGGCTCTCTGTGGGTGCCGTTTCTCTGGGCAGAGGAGTCCAGTTTTCTTTTCCTTTTTTTTTTTTTTCAGAAACCGAGTCCAGTTCAAAATCAGTGGTCTAACCCTAAACTCTCTCTCTCTCGCACCCCATCCCCTCCCCTTCCCCCACCTCAACCGCGATTGCGACGAGAACTACCGCTTCGATCTTCTCGAACCAGCGATGATCGGCATTGCTGGTAGAGGTAATGATCGCTTCACTTTCTCTTTTTTCTGTTCTCTTTCCGTGTTATGAATTGGGGTTTCGATTGTTAATTTGCTTGGAATTTTCCGTTTATTCTTCAAATTTTTTAAACCAGTTTTCGTGGCACGAATGAGGGTGATTTCGTGTTCAAACTTTTGCTTCATGGGCGTCCGATCCTATGTTATTTGGTGCGAAACGTATCCATAAATGGAAAATTTTCCCTTTATCGAGCGCCATCGACTGCCAAATGCTTCCATTAGAATTCCAACATGATATCCCCTACGGTTCCAACATCATAAAAATTTTTTATGCCATTGCTTCTGAAAGTTCAAATTTTTTTTTTTTTTTTATTTTTTTTTTTGTGAAAATGACGTGCTCGACTTTATCATTCTCTTAAACGGTCGGGTTCAGTTGTGCGTTCTTTTAACGGCAACTTCATCTGGTAGAATGTAAACTCTACAAGAAGTAAACTTTGCATTCAGTCTTTCTTTGACGAGTTCCATCTTTGGTGAAAGCTTGGATCTTGACGGCTTGTCATGATGCATTCAAAGACCAAACTTGATGATGATATGGAAAAAATCTCTAAGTTGTGCTGGCCCAACAGTCTTCAGGTCTCTTGATGCTCTCAGAGTTTAGTTTATATTGACTCTCTAGCTATTAGAGAGAAGCTTCATCTGATACCGGATATCCCTTGGGAAAATTGGTGTTTTAAATTCCCTGCAAGGAAATGACGAATGCATCATCATAACTGCAAGAGAAAAAGATGAAGAAATTAAGACAGGCACCGGGAACCATATGTTTATGGGAATTGGCTTTCAAAGGCAAAGGTCCTCTTATCCGAGGACAGCACATTTTACATTTTTATGAATAAGATGATTAAGGATATGGCCCAAAGTTACAATTGTATGTTAGGCATTTTAGGCATGACAGCACTTAGTCAGGTGGTATCAATAATTGCTCATATTCTCACAAGGCTTTAGGCATACCCTCATCCCCTTAGTGCCTCGGTACACGGGGTTAGAGCTAAAAGGAATGATAGCAGGATTTTAACCCTGTGGTGGCATAGATAGAATTTGAACTCTGCTCCAAATTGTGAGCTGAAAAAAAAGTTGCATTCCTCAAGTGTTGGTCCAAAAATTGGAAATTCAACAAGGATTGTTTATGTCTACTCATGATTTGTTGTTGTTATTATGTGTGTTTGTGATCTTAGAAATTGGATGTGAGTTTCTATGACCATATGCCCAAGTTTTTTAGGTCAGCAAGACTTTAATCTTGCTTCCTTTTGTTATTGACAGGCTGATGCTCTGGCTTGTCCCTTTTGTCCACAAAGGACATTCTCTACCTGGATCATTGCCACTCCACAAGTTAGTTGCCCTCCTCCAAATTATGGGAGACTTTCTTGTCCCTTGTAGATGGGCAACCTCTTTCAGGAGGTGTTGACATCAAGAAAAGATCATGAATAATAGTGCAGGACCTGCCCTTGATCCAAACCCTTACAACTTTCTTTTAAAGAACTACAAGTCTAATATCTTGTAATGCTAACTTAATTCCACTATAGCAACTATCATGAGAACACAATCTGATAATATACTTTTTGGGTTTGTAACCATGAAGCCCGACCTAGCTTTTGGTTCTGCCTTTGGAATGCAGCTGCTACAATGGAAGGAGTTTAGATATTTCTTGAATGGTCAAGAAAGATGAGGTGAAAGCAAAGACAATATATGAGGGCTATGATTTTTTTTTCCATTTTCTCTTTTTTATTTTTTAAAGATAATGATGACCAATTTGTTGAGAAGAATTTGTAATGCATACCCCAAATATAACAAGGCTTGTCGGATATGTAATGATCTATGATTTCCTCCTTTTCTTTTTGAATTACTTTTTCTTAATGGTAAAGAGAATAGAAAACTCTAGCTTTAGTAGATAAATAACACATTTTACAAGTTATATTTTATGCCACTGGAGTTCCATTTGATATCTTCGATACTCCTTTGGAATGTCTAATGTGTCATGATAGCTTTTCATGTTTAAGCGAACCCATCCTATCAAGATTTTCAGAATCGATATCGACGGCTGTATCGGCTGGCCGGCGGTACGGTATGGTATGTTTTTGTACCGGACCGATGCGAACCGATGAGGGCAAAGGACCTGAATCGAGAGAAGAAAAAGAGAGAAAGAGAGAGAAATAGAGAGAGAGGGAGAAAGAAAGAAAAGGAGGGAGGGAAAGGAGTTGGAGGGGCCGCCGAACGGCCTTCGGTTGGCCGTCGTGGCCGCCGAATGGTGCAGGCCATGCGCGCGGCACTGCAGGTGTGAAACAAGGGTGACGCCCTTGTTTCAAGGTTATTTTTAAAAAAAAAGCCAAAATAGTTGAAGCCGGTAATTGGTTTGCCGACTTCACTGTTGCCTTTTAAAAAAAAAAATTTCAAAATTGCCGGCTTCACCACTCACCTTCATTTTTAAAAAAGGGCGATGAACAGGGGTTGTCGCTCCCGTTCTGCAGCCGCGGCTCCGCGTGTCCGTTTCCACGGTCCGGTGGCTACGGTGACTACCCGGCAAACACCGACTGTGCTTCCGCCGGCCTCTGGTACGTCGCTCCCCCCTTTGAGCTCTCTTTCTCTCTTTCTCACTCTTGTAAAAGTCCTCTCGGGCGATAATCGGGCGCGGAAGCCCTCTGACGGCTGCAGCGGGTCACTGCCGGCCTCCGATGGCTGGGGTTTCCCTCCCTCTCCTCCTTTCTCTCTCTCTCTCTCTCTCTCACACACACTTTCCCTCACTTTCCCTCTCCCTCCTCCAGTATACCGATTTCGCCGGCCGAACCATACCGGTGTACCGGCCGGTTCAGTACGATATGGGATGTTCCGGCCCGTCCGATACGGTACGGAGTGTACCGACCGATTCGGCATGGTACAGAAAACCCTGCATTCTACTCTGTGCATGGTTGTGACCCTTCTCCCGCCTTAATCAATGTTGAATAAGCAAGTGGGAAACTTTGCTTCATTTAGTTAGAAAATTACGTTGTGATTTTTTCTTTGTGGATGATATAATCTATTTTTGTAAAATTTCATTGATTCTAAGCCATTAATCTTTTCTAATTTCTTACATATACTTGGTGTTTTAAAAAGCAGTTACTGTGTGTGGGTGGTCAAGGTTAGGGTATGTTGGTTTCATATGCATTCACATAAGCAGTCAATACTTTTAAGTTTTAAATGTATAAAAATAAATAAGATACCTTAAGTTCTATTCGAACAACAATCATGACAGTAAACCTTTTTTTTCTTTTTTGGATAAAAATATCAATGTTAATAACAAAGGGCCAGCCTTGACGCTGTCATAAGCTTGCTTCATTGTGATATAGATGTCGTAGGTCCGAAACATGAAAAAAGTCTCTCCGCATATGGGGTAAGGTTACATCTGACCCTTCCAAGATCCTGCAAATGGTATGAGCTTCGTGCACTGGGATGCCTTTTTAATATCAATGATAATAACAGTAACAACCAACAACTAATAATTAGTGTGTAATACTAAGTACTTAATATTAACATAGTATCAAGTAATTAAGAGTCTCATCCAAACTAACTATTAGTTTCTACATGCCTTATCCTCAAAGGCCCACATAAGAGTGGGCCACATGTTTGCCTTATAATGCTAAATGAGCCACATATGCTGCTGTTAAATTCTGATTGCGCTACATACATGGCCACATAGTGCTAAATAGATCGCCTTTTCAGCCTATATGTGGTATATAATAACCGCATTAAGGCAATATGGTGCTGTCAAGGGGCTCAATCTACATGTGCGGTTGCATATGGAGTCTTATGCCTCACATTGAAAACACTGCATATACTTATATCTGGTGGTGGGACAATACTCTGTTTCTAAAATCCACCTTTTGCTACGTACCGATGAAGCCACAAAAAAATTTCTAGAAATGTGAATATGATGGGCGAATGCATAATGTGGAAGCTGAGGTGGCATACTTAAACAAATTGGCATTTGTAATTGTAAAAAGAAGGATTTTACATATGAAGCTAAATCCACTGAGTGCAATTTCATTGATATGACCTGTTTCTGAAATGCATTTTAAGAAGTATTTCATTCACCACGGTTCTTTCTTTCTGCTTGTTCAGAATGTGCTTTGGATATCCAAGTTTTTGCACCATTGGAGTTCTTTTTGACAACTGTATTTCATTATTCTATTTTATGCTTTTAGGAGCATGAGTTGTGCTAAGCTAAGGCGCATTTCTTTCTCAAAGTTCTGGTAAAACTCTTATATTTCATATCCTCATTCATTTTGTAAGCCTTTTGGTTGAACTAATGGCATTAGTATTAGCAGATGCACTCTCTTGGCTTTTTAAACCCTTCTAGCATGATCATAATCTGTGTGAAAATTTTCACCTCAGATATTCTGTGTACAGTTTGTCTAAGAAGAGCAAAAACACTACGAAGCTTAGTAGTTGGAACTTGGAACTAGTATGTTTTCATTGGTACATATTGTTAATGTCACCACTTGATAGGGTATGTACCTCATCTATCAGCATGCTGTTAATGTGCAATTGGAGTTGGATGGTACACCCTGAAATTGGCCAAATTGGAGGCTTGGCTGGTGGTATTGGCTGCTTCGGGCTGGTGCAGGCTGGTTTTATTTTTTCAGAAGAATTTGAAGTTAAAGGGGGCATATTGTTTCAAGGGAGGAAATGAAGAGAGGAGAGATGAAAAAATAGGAAAATAAATGGATATCATTTTGGTTAGATTCATTCTTCAACATTATTTTCTAAAAGTTTGATTATATCCAAGAAAATTGATTTTTTCTTATGTATAGTGCTAGATTCACATAGTAGAATGAGAAAGCATGTTGGTTGAAACCATGAAATCTTGCTACTTTCAGCGACTTCAGTTTTCTTGCAAATTTTCTGTTACATACATTTTCTTTGTGAAATAAATGCTTTTGTTTGAACCATAATTTAAAGCATCATGCTTCTGATTTGTGCCAAAAATTTCCTTGAACCACACACACACATACACAGATTTATCTGTCTTATGATCATTTATGGTTTCTTTAGTTTTCTGTTTCTATTAATATTTTTTCTTATTTCTAAATTTGTTTACACACTTGTCTTCTTATACTATTTGAGGCCCTGTATGCTGTAGCATCTGACAGGCCTACCTAGCCTCCTTTATTTGCAGGGCACC
Organism: Elaeis guineensis; assembly: GCF_000442705.2. Taxonomy (NCBI): domain Eukaryota; kingdom Viridiplantae; phylum Streptophyta; class Magnoliopsida; order Arecales; family Arecaceae; genus Elaeis; species Elaeis guineensis. The sequence continues at coordinate 11,531,319 of NC_026004.2, read as the reverse complement.
TTATTTGCCGGGTTCTATTGTTGTCATATCATTCTAGTGGATTTTTATTCTCATAATTTTTTCCATTCGAAGTGAAAAGCAGGAGAACTAGTGAAAGACCTCAAAATGAATTTATATTGGATTAAGATAGTAGCAGCAATCATTCAACAACACTAACTTGTTTATGATATACGGGCAGCAAGACAGGTTTACATGATTATTTATTGTCAACTAAGGGCTTTACCTATTATATTGTCAATCTTATCAGGAATCAGAAAAGAATGCCATTACTTAGGTTCTTTTTATTTTTTCTACTTCATTGACCTTATACTCTCATTGTTTTGTAGATGGGGTCTCCTGTCTCAAGTTTCTCCAAGCCAGAAAAGGTAATAAAAGACATCTCTCCATGTCCGGCTGCTTATGTTTAATAGCATCTAACTGAACATCATTCTATAAATAGTATAATGAACTCTGAGATTTTAGGACTTGTTAACTGTTCGATTCTTTACGACTGCCAAATGAAATTTTGACATAGGCCTTTCATGGTTTTAATTGCTCCCTTTTGATTGTGGTATGCAAAAGTCATATCATTTCTGCATGAATGCATGTGCTTCATGCTCAACTCTTTGTGATATTGTGTTTTCTCTTCACTGAGAAAAGTTGATTACCCTCATATTTACATGGAAATTCTCAATGAATAGGGACTATGGTTTGACCTCATTCAACATGCAAAACCAATTAATTTTGGAAGCTGAAATCCCTATTCTGTACAAATTTCTTGTTTAATTTTGTCACAGATATGCTATAGTAAGTCTTATCTGTCGTTATGAATAACCTTGATACTTGTTCACTTGCTGTTTAAAACAAAGCCTTTACATCTATATCAACATAGCATTTACATCAGAAATTATCAACACTTTATCTTAGTATTAGTGGGTAATTATTGCTTATGCTTCATTAATTGAAGAAATTTAGATATGAAGGGAGGATGTAACTGAAATATATCACAACCAACAAGGAAATTCATTAATGAAAAGTTGGGCTTATGTTGTGATGGTGCATGCTGGTTAAGGGGCACAATTTGGTCTAGTTGCATTAGGTTGAAGCTGACTGGATGTGACTGAAACCACCTGGATATATCATTTATTACCCAGATACAACCACTTATTTGATGGGCCAGGGTGGTTGGTCTCTTTTCTGCTATGGTTTTTATAGCCCTAAGTTTATGGTTGAGACCCGATCTTTTGGACCAATTTCTGTTGGTTCTGATTAGTTCTAATCAGGTTTATTTGGGCTGTTTCAATTCTATTAGATTGTTATCCGCATTTGTTGGAATTTAGGTCTTTAGTTCAGAAGCATGCCTAATGTCATCTAGGATTTGGGTGTGGGTTGGATGCAGGGTGGTTATATGGGGCTACTTGATGTACTTACGCGCCAAGCATTGATTTCAGGGGACATGACACCAGTTGTAGACACATTACTCCAAACCAGCAAGAGTAATTAATAGACACTGATCAGTAAAATGAGTTCAAATTCTATAAAATAACAGGATTATTTGCCAATATTATATAAACCTAAAATGATGCTGAACAACAACTCCTTAAAGCCTTTTTTCATAAGCTAGTTATTCTGATGATTGGAGATTCTAAGACATATCAAATGCAGTGCATCTTCAAATTGTAAGCTGTTGAGTCTTGGAATCATTGTGTTACCTTCCTGGAGTTCTGTCTGTTTATGATGCTGGAACTTGACAAACTACAACTTTGTCATGGTAAAAGACAAGTGTATTTGACAAATCATTAATGAAAATAATGATGCTATGGTATAATGATTGGCATCTTGTTTCCAGTTCTTAAATCTAGATTTACTCAAATCTTTTAGGCTGTCTGTGAGTGGTCCAGTTGGATTTGGCCTTAGGTCCGAAGAACTCTCTCTCTCTGGTTGGTAAACTCTTTGAAACGCATGTCACTCTATCAGTATGAAGCAGCTTCATGAGTCTGTCACTAAGTTCTTTTATCATTCACAATGCTCATCTGCAAAATTGGCCAGCCGGTCCGCTGCATTTTTGGCCTTAAAATATGTGTAACCTCTATGTCCAGCCTCGACTGGATGAGCAACAAAAATTTAAGAGGGATCAATGGTAGCTCTTTTTAGGGTTAGGGCAGCAGTGTGGCCACTGGATTGCTGTCTCTAAGTCACCCTCCAGCTAGATCCAGTAGGCAGGATAATTGCCTATGGTATAGCTTGTCCATCCAAAGGTGCTTGCAGCTCCAGAATTGGCACAGAAGCATCTAAGAACCCAATTGCCTGAGCATGAAGAAGTTGGCCTTAGAGATCTTGGGTGATATGTCCTGCCCTTCAGCAACCATTTTTCTGCTTGATAAAGCCATGTGAATTGATTTTAAATGTTCCCACATGGGGTATTCGGTCGGCCAAGGGGTGTGACCCGAGAGAAAGAAGTGTTAGAATGTGGACAGTGGGACTTGAATGCCCCTGTTGGATGCCCTGAGACGAGGTTCGTCCCTGAAGCTCCATGACTTGGCAACACTATTGCTGAACCCTTAATTCATTGGAATTTGCTTGGCATTAAAGATGCAATCATTCTATGTTGCATTAGATGTACCACCCCATATGGTATAGGATATATAGTGCACATTAGTTGTCCTCCTGACTGCTCACTCGGCCAAGCTTAGGAAGTCACCAAGGGAAGGAAGAGGAAGTTAAAGGGGGAGGGTGTATGCACTGAGTGCCCACTGCCAGACCATGCTGCTGCTGAGCATGGAAGGACGTTGAAAATTCATTTTCTTGCTGGTATATACATAGTAATATCTCTGTCAAAATGTATATTTTTGCATTACACACATACAGATATATGTATATACATACACCCACAAATCAATAGGGGAAAAGTGTATATGGAAAATGTGATTTAGATGGAGAAGGGGTAACCAAAATAATGTTTCAAATTTAATGTTCAACAAATACCTTGATGTGATTGCTATCGATATTTTGTGTCTGTTATACAAAAACTATAGAGAGATGGATGAAGACATGTTTTATAGCAAGACCAGAGTTGCATGGGTGAAGAGGGGATGTGCTTCCAGGGTGTTGTGTGGTTAAAACATGTCGTGACAATTGAAGGGAAAATTTGAATAACAGCAGTAAGGTCTTCAATGCTGTATTGTCTACAATGTTGGGTGATAAAGAACTTGGCCTAGCAAACAAGAAGAGTTTGGTATAAATGCAAATGTCAGATATGGTGTATCATAAACTTTCAAGGGAAATGAGTATATCAAAGGTATAGGAGTTTGTGCTAATCGAGATCAAAATGAAAGTGATCCACATAATCACGAAAATTGTGCAGAAATTGTGAAACTTAATTATAGTCTATGATGAAACTTTATAAAGACAGACTGAGGAATGAGTATATTAACTGTCCAGGTAATTACAGTGTATATTAACTGTCTAGGATTTAAATTATCAAGAACAAAATGATAGAGAATTGATTGAAATTATATAGGTATGTGATATTTAGATCTTTGAAGGCTGTGTGTGTGTTTGTTTGTCTCCCCTCAGGGTCTAAAAGAGATTGGTATAATCTAATATGACTAGAAGTTGTGAGAGTGAATATGTGTGCAGTAACATCACAGGAGGCTGGCCTGAAATACCTGTGACATGCATGAAGGAGCGTAGAAGCTATCCTTTGTTTCAATCTTCCATGCCCCTTAATTATTCTTCTCAATCTTGCACAGGAAGAAAATATTTAGGGAAAAATGGTAATATTTACAACTTTAATTTTGTTTTTGAGTTATTAATTGTTTTTTTATTTGTGTATCTTGTTCAAGCATTGTGTTTTCTTGCTAGTCCTATTTCTGCTAGAAGAGTTACTGCAAAAATATGTTTACTTCCATTAGCGTCTGTCTACCTTCTGAGTTGTTCATCACACTGGCATTTGGACATCAAATCTTACTTACTGCTATGCATGTTCTACATTCCACTCATGTCCGTTTGTTTCTTTTTTCTTCTGGTTGTTCTTCAGCTTAATCTGGTTGAGCTGCTATCCACCAATGGTTCAACAAATGATAGATAAGTTTAGTGAGTACAGATTGCTTGGCAGTGGACGTGCCATGCCTGCTGGAGACAAGCAACATCCAATCTCAGTAAAAAAGGTGGCTCTAAGGGAGTTGCCAAATGAATCTAGGAACATCATTACTAAGCCACCTGGAACCTCTCCCCTTCCTAAAGACAAAGGAGTCGCCCCAGATTCTCTGAAGGTAGTTGGTATTAAGAGGCCACAGCCAGATGATTCATCAAATCCTTCCAGTCACCAGGCCCCAGGCAACATTGGCCCAAATGGACATCTTGTGTATGTACGCAGGAAACTTGAAACTGAGCAAGGGAAGATGAGCACTTGTCTCAATATGGATAGTGCTGATTCTCCCGAGTCGAGGAAAACAAAAGAACAAAATCTGCAGCACGGTCAGACCCAAGAGCTTAAGGAGGCTTCTCGCCCTGTGCCTATGCCAGTGGCATCTGTGGCTACCTCATCTGGGGGACCATCAGTTTCTCACTGTCCAGGAAGGCCCATCATTGGGTTGGCAATGCCAGAACCACATGACTCAACAGTAGCTTCCACGACCCCTGTTCCAACAGACCCTCTGAGACCAGATAGTCAAGAATGGAAGGAAAGGTACTTCCGGCTGCAGATGTTCTTGAAGAGCTGTGACCAGTCAAGCCAGGAGGAGTATATTCGAAGTAAGTCACATTGTTAAGTAATGCAACATGACAAATCCATATCATTTACATTCCACTAACTTTATACATATTAATGATTATATTAGTGCTTCGATCTTTATCGGCGGTCGGTCGAAGCAGGCATGCTGTTGAGTTGGAGAAGAGAGCAATACAACTCTTGTTGGAGGAAGGTAATCCTGCCTGTCCTTCTTAGCATTTGTAGTGACAAACAGTATTATTTCTATGCAGAAACATTGTTTATGACTATATACTATATGATCATATTTTTAATAGCAATAGGGGAGGACAACAGCCCACCCAATATTCAAAATTACTCTGAATGGTTGATGGTTATACTATCATCTGGATTGGACTTTCCCAAGCTAGCCTCCTAGAAAATAATTCTGCCAATGCAGACCCCTAACGATTCTTTCCCTTTTGCAGGCAAGGAGTTGCACCGAATGAAAGTTTTGAATGTTCTGGGCAAAGCTCCATCCAAGGATCAAATGCCAGTTTCAACTGAGACCCCTTCTCCTCTACAAGCACAATCTCAGAAATAGAAGACAGTATTTACTGTCAAATTAGTCTGTTTTTAAGTTATGGATGAGAGGAAGCAAGGATTTTCTTGCTCATGTTGAGAGCCGGAGACTTCCGCCTTTTTGTATCTTTTTGGCGTGTTGAAACAAATGTTTGTGCTTGCAAGCGTTAAAACACTTTGTTTTGTGCGATTTAGCTTCTGTAGCTTTAATTCAGTTCATGCAACTATGGGAAATACAATGTACCTGTTGAGAATGTATGATGTGACTAATTTTGGTATAAGGTAGTTGGAGCACGTCAACTTGCTAATACGCAGCACAAAAAATGGATTTTGATTAGCAGGTTGTTGCCATCGAATAAACTTTTCCCTTTCCGTATCGAGGTTATATCAAGTATTATACTACATTGAATGCTTGGATCCAAATGTCACACGAGATTGACAGGTTAGTGTTTCGTGTGACCCGTAGGATCGGGCATCACATAGTTCTGGTGAAAAAAAATTTTCTTGATTTTTTTTGAGTGATGAAAAAAGATTCTTTTATACATTTCTGCATTCATTTTCTTGATTTTTTTATTTAAAAATCTCGTGGAAGAAGATTTCAGGGGTCAGCTATAAGAAAAAGAAGAGTTAAAGATAGCTGACTCGTTGGTAACTAGAGTTGACAGTTTTTTTTTTTTTTCCGGTAAACTGGGGAGCCAGTGGCTATGCATTAAAGAAAATGAAAGAGTATACACTGGGTTTAGTAATATGTGGGTTTAGTAATATATGGTACAAGTAACACACCAAAGTCTCCTGCTAGATTAGAAAGCACACGGGAGTACAATAAAATATAAGTCTCAGATGAATAAAATGAACAGGAAAGAGATTTATGAACCATCAAACACTCAGTAAAACAGGATAAGGCCGAAAGCCCTTTTAATTCAGAAGCTTGGATGTCATGATGCCGGCACTGTAAAGAGTAAGCATTTGGTAAAACACCATGCATGTCATAAAATTCCAAACAGGGGTGCCAACAACAAATTAATGTATCAGCGGAGATATATATTGGAGAGATTTCAGCCTTCATGATTTGAGATACGGAACCTGTGTGAAGAGCATTGAGCATCAAATAGACCTCTACAAATATACCACTGAAGATTGCTAAGATGAACAGAGGAATCGGATGAATTGTTTTGGCCAAACTTCAGCAGGAAATGAGGACAACAGCAGAGCATTAGAGAAGATAAGTATATCCTCCCTATGCAGATAAAAACCAAGATGAGAATCACATGCACGGCTGAAAAATAGAATTGTCCCATTACAAATTTACAACCGTAGAGATAAAAATCTGAACAATGTCCATGTGTTTGTTCTGCATACTGTAAGAAGAAAACTTTCAGGATATGCTCAATAAGTATCGCAAGATGACCGACCACATCTGGCAGTATACAAAATAATGATGCAGAGAGGTATGTATCTGAGAATGAGTCGATGAATAAACTTCATGCAATGAAACTGCTGCAAAGAATGAATTTGGAATAATAACCAATACTTGTTTTGTCTCCCATCGAAGAAACATGCATATGAAATGTTCATAGTTAACAGTTGATAACTCCAAAAAGCTCCCTGAAAGTTCAACTTTAGCCCCTCTTTTAAGGGGCAATAGCCCAAGAAAGGAGGTTCAGAAGAAGGTAAGAAGATTGATCCAGCCTTCCAGGGGCGAAGCTGAGGCTTCATTGGAGCTCAGAGATGCTGCTGAATCTTTATTAGTGAATTTTGTAGATGAGGGTGTCAATTCTATTTATAGGTTAATAAACTATACTAGGCTAAATGTTAGTCTATCTTGGATGCTTCAAGGTGATGTTATAAGAGTGGTTGATCAACAATCCATTCATTTCAAATCCATCAAAATCTAGCACCCACTACAATACAATTAATCATAGAGACAGGAGATCCATATTTATGATGGTATCCGTTGACATATAAATAGAAGCCTCCATGTTCTCATTTGTAACATGTTTCTAACTGTTACCGTTGCATCATGTTAACCTTATTTTGCTATGACAATTCCTACGGGTTCAGAGCACATGCAACTTTAAAGACCATACATCGAATCAGAAAGTAAAAGTATAATGATAAAAAACTGTAAGTGCCTTTGGTATTAAGGAAATCTGCCACAAAAAAACAAGAAGCCTCCATTATTTTTACTCTCGTGAATCACTGCAATTTCCATCAGAAAAAAACACTCACTAAAATAAAAATTTAGTCGCAGCTAAACAAAATTCAAATCCTACAAAATTCAAGAATAGCTACAACAATAAAATTGAACAAGTTTTAAATGATTATATTTTATAATATGAATAAGTTTTTGAATAAGTATTCTAAACCATGATTATATAACAAAACTTAATATTGTTATAATGGTTGAGGTGCTTTAACTAGATGAGAGGTCAACTAGTTCGATCCCTTGTATAGGTGGGATCCAATTGGATACAAGGATTATCCTAATTTGATGGGCACCAGATATATATGGAAAGGGATATTATCGGATATTATCCGACCTATTTTCAGCCTTGTATACATATGTATTCATTGAAATTGCTATTGAATTATAATTATGTAAGAGTTTCCAACATGCCAAGAAAAAAAAAATTTCAAATTGCTCATTAATTTTATGTCAACTCGATAATTTTGTTAATTATATCTCTTTTTTACAATAAATATGGATGAACCACCCAATAACTTCTGATTTTTATAAAGCATACTTTTTTTTTTGCCTACCTACAAATGCTCCTAAATTTTGAATACTTTAGCTGGTGGTGCTGATGTATGTAATGCTTTTGATTGAGCTCATACAGGCTCTCTAATGCAGGTCCATCGTCTATTAGGCTGGGATTTGAGTACTCATTGAAGTTCACAGCACACAAATCACCCAAACATTAGGCTTTATGGCTCGATAAATAGTCCAAATTGTAACCGGGATCCAGAACACCAATAACAAAAAAACTCGAGCATGTTCTGCAAATTAAGTATCCTTCCCACAAACCTAAATCATGCGACGTTCGTAGCAACTGGCAAAGGAGCATTCTACCTTTGATGTGATTTTTTTCCCTTCAAAACAAAAATTGAGAACCAGACTTCGGTAGTGTGTAAATTTTTCCCATCAATTATTATTTATCTATTTATCTAAAAGTCTTTTCTTGATCTCCAATGCTTAGTGTTAGGCGGTCATATTATTAGCGAAAGGCCACGCCGAGGAACCAGTCATGGTGCAGTAGTCTTTTTTGCAGTAGGCCATGCGAACTTAGGTCTCATGGCTGAAGAGGTCGTAGCAAGTCTAATTCTTTATGTCCATCTGTATAATTTTGTATTTAGAAACATGATAGTATGAAATATAATCTAATTATTCACTTTATTCCTTGCAGTGACAGAAGAAAATCCGAGAAATTCGCCATATATATTTAATTACTTCCCAAACATGTCCGCGACCAAGTATTCACCACCTTGTTTAAAATTTCCAGCATATCCTAGTAACCCATTCTTCACATCAGAAATGAGTTTTTTTTTTTTTTTTTAATATATATATATATATATATATATATATATATATATATATATATATATATATATATATATATATATATAATCTCTGCTTTTTATTTGTCGTTTTTTCTGGTGTAATAACATCACAATAAATACCTTTTCTCTTCAACCTCCGAATAGTTGTTAAAAATAAGTCGGCAGTTCGTGTAGTCGTGGCCTTTTCCATGAACGACAATGTGGATCTACGTACTAAATCCTCAGAAAATATAGCTGTTGGCATTCCCGTATCTAACCGCTCCCTTTTGGAATGCAGCAATTATCTTCCAATTCTACCCCCATCACGTAGGGGTTCTTCTTGGTGAGGGGGGGACGTAACTGCTCATTCTCTTCTCCTACTTCCCCCCTCGCTCTCTCTTCCTCCCCTGGCCTCCTTCGTCTCCCAAAAATACTCCCTTATTTGAACCTATATACTTCCCCACCATGAGTGCCTCCCACCCCTCTCTCCCCCCGTTTGGCCTTTCGGCCGGCGCCGGCGCCCTCGGTGGTGATGGTGGCGATGACGACCCCCGACGCAGTCATCTCCCCTTGACCCATGCAGTCGACGCTAACCCTGCCTTCCCTGATGAGGAAGAGAACCCTGATGATCCCTACCCTAACGATGGAAACAACCACGACCCCACCTCCGCCGCCTTCGCCGGCGGCGCCCAGTGGAGGAAGAGGAAGCGCGCCGGCATCATCCCCCCGTTGCACTGCCCCGTGTGCCGCAAGGAGTTCGCCAATCCGAAGGCGCTGCATGGCCACATGCGGTGCCACCCCGATCGGTCGTGGCGGGGGATCACACCGCCGACGCTGCGTCCGGAGAGCGAGAAGGAGGTGGCAGCGTCGCTGGTGAGGCTGTCGGGCTCGGAGAACGCGTGGGCGAAGCGATACTGGTGTTCCCGGTGTGGGAGAGATTTCGATACCCGGCAAGCCCTGGGGGGCCACCGGGCGAGCCATAGGAGTGTCAAGGGATGCCATGCAAGGTCCAAGTACGAAGGTAGGAATGGGAATGGAGACCATGGGGTGAGGAATGGTAGGCCAGGTGGTCATGTGGGCAAGGGAGGAGTCCAAGCGAAGACTGGTCAAAGGAGGCGGAGGGGGAGATGGAAGACATCGGCGGCGGAGGAGGAGGGGGCGGAGACTGCAGAGGAGGTGGCGGAGAGGAGAGGGCTGCTGCTGGATCTGAACCTGCCGGCGCCACCGGAGGAAAAGAATGATGATTCATCATCAGGGATCATCGACCTGAACAAGAAGTTGCCAGGCCACGATGATGAGTAGATCACCTGTTCTTGTAGATTAGTTTTAGTTACGTTCTTGTTCTTGTTGGTATTATTTTTAATTTCTTGCTTCAAAGTAGACAAGTTGCACTTTCCTCGACCAACGTTATGGAAAGATTAGGGTTTTGCTCCCGCCTAATTATTGGCAATTTTGGGGGCCCTGATACTGATATCTTGACGTCAATTTTTGGGGTTTGCTAACAGTTTAAACTTGCTCATTTTAGTTTCCATTTTCGTTCCTCTAGTGGTTTGAGAAATTCTAGCCGGTTGAAGGTTGTACCTGTGAACTTGTTACATGCTATGGGTGGAACATGTTACTATTGTTTGGTGGCACCCCGCTCGGTGCAAGGTATAAAGCAACGCGTATGTTGTTGTTGTAATTGTACTCTTTGTTAAGAGACGAAATGTTTGATTAAGTTTTGATCAAGGTGAAAGGTTTTCCTGACGTTTTTGTCAACTTCTACTCTTTTACATATTATTGTTGATTTTCTAATGATGAATAAAATTCTTGTATAAAATATCCACTATTCAAGTATCTAGAAATTCATTGCTATATTTCGAGTGAGTGCCGTCATCTTCTTCCTCTCAGGCTTTTGGGTTACGTTAGTTGGATTAAGATTTTAAAAATTTTGAACGATATTGGACTCGAAAAATATCATTAAGGGTGTGCATGGATCAACTTGGATTGGTTTGGAGCTAAACTCGAAATCAAAATGATTTAAATTGATTTTCTATAATTAAATCTGAAACCAAACAAACCGACCATTGATCTACAAAAATAGCTTGAAACCTTTTAATTTTGAAAAATCATTCAGTTTAGTTGAATTTATTAGATTGATATTCTATTTTATATATAAAAAATTAAAAAATAAAATTTATATATAGATAAATATGGGTCAGGTCGAGTTGGATCGGTCCGAATGTATAAAATTTGTATATACACACATAGGTCAAATTGGTTTGAGTAGGTTTTCTGGAAACTCAAATTGAAGTCAAATTAAAATTTTTCAGTTCAAGACTTTCTCAAATCAAAACAAAGTAAATTTCAAAAAAAATCAATGTGAACCGAATCAAAGAGACCAGTTCCGGTTTGGTTCATGGGTCAACCAGCTTTTTGCATAGCAGTAAATATCATCTTATATAGAATTAAGTTGGATTTGACCTTCAACCTAATCCAAACCTGACCCTAACTCAATGCTAAGCTAATCCAACCTAATATATAGATACATACATGATTGATTTTCATATTTTACATAAGTTATCTATACTTATATAACTGTCTCTCTACTTTTGTTAAATTATATGTAAATGTATTGCCAAAATTGACGAATGACCAGGTTATGATCTCAATGCAACAAAATGTCCCATACCTCTCTCTATCTTAAAGTTCCTGTTCAACCCAATCTATCTTGATTGACATGGCAAAATCCAACCGAACATGACTAACCCTATAAAATCCAAATGTGCTTTAGAATAAGATCGGGTTGGGCTAGGTTAGACAAATCCTAATTTGAGACTCGGTTGGTCTGGCTTGGGAGAACAAAGTTTGGGCTTGGTTAGGGTTTGCTCTCAACCTATGCCAGTCCTTTTCTTCTCCTCCTCCTCTATGAGGATTGTTGCTGAGACAACCAACAAAACATTATAAAGTTTACAAAGAGAATGTGACACCCGGCCTAGGCCCACTGCCAAGATTCACCTGCCAACAAAAGGCGATACCCATCCTCATCTAATGTAAGAAACGAGGGAAATGAACCCGGTTTCCTCCGATCGAAGAAGGGGAAGGGAGGGTCTTTTCGGAGACATCCGATAAAATTGGAACGATACAGAGAAGAAGGCCGGGGAAGGGAGGCGGCTGTCATTTCATGCGCACGTCGAGTGCCCCTCTGCTCCCTCTCATTCTTCTTCTCTCGATTTCCCACCACGACTGCCCCACCCAACCAGCTCTCGTTCTTTCTCTCTCTCTCTCTCTTCCTTGATCCCATGCTCTCTTGCTTCTTTTTTTCTCCCTGTGCCTCTCTCTTCCCTCTCCTGCGAGCATGCACCACCATTAATGCCCTCACAACGTACTCTCTCTCTCTCTCTCTCTCATTTCTCTCCCACTCTCCCTCTCATGTGCTCTCTCTTCTACTTCTTCTTCTTCATCTCTCCTTTTATTTTTCTCATGGTTTGTCCTCCAGGTGGGTACAGGTGTATGGGATAGTGGTTATGAATGAGTAAACCATGGCATCTCTTCTAGTGCTTTCTCTCTCTTGCCTCACTCACCCCATCCGCCTACCCTCTCTATCTTCCCTCTTCCTTGCCTATTCTCTCTCTATATCCTTCTTTTCTTCCTCTCTTTCTGTGTGTGCGTTAGGAGCACTTGTTTCGTCATCCATGTATATATGTGTGAGAAAATAGGATGAAAAGGTTATTGTGCCCTCTTCCAATCCTCTCACTCACCCTCTCTCCATTTCTCCTATTAAAATCTTCTCTCTGCACTAACTCCAAAGGGTCTTTCATATCACTTTCTACCCCCCCTTCATGTAAGAGGAAATAAGGCGAGGTTGGCAGCCATTTCCTTAGAAATTAAAATTTTTGAAATTATTTTAAAATATTATTGTGGGACCGATTCAATATATGTGAAATTTTAAGATGATTAGATCCTGAAGGATCTTTTACTTGGGTATTAGCATCTGCCAGATAGGTGACTTAACTCTTCATGATATGATTTAATTCTATTTTTTTTTAACAAATTAAAGTTTAATATTAAAATATTTTTTATGATTTCTGTATCCGTTTGATTAAAAGGTCAAGTATATTATATTTTATTTCTAAAAATAATTAAAATTAAATATATATTTTATATTCTCATAAATAAGATAATTTGGATATATGATTTGTTTTGAATAATGGATTTAGAAAATTTGACTTGATAACCGGAGAAAATTCTTTCGTATATATTCAACGTGACTGTGATTTGTTCTAACCCCACAAATAAAGATTATATGTTAGCCTTATCGTCCTGTATTCCAAGAAATTAGTTTTGACTTCACACTATTGGAGATTAGAATTGTGACACTCAAGATCTGTGGAACCAATATTAGGATCCCTAGCTACCGATCAGCTAGCGATATGAGTCGGTATAGATCCGCTCTGGATCAGATCGATGCGAACCGACACATAAGTAAAGAAAGAAACCGGAGAGAAGAGGAAAAGAGAGAAAGAGGAGGGGGGAGGGAGGGAGACGGTGGCTTAAGAAGGCACTAGCGATAGCCACTGATGGGCCATGGGTGTGCTCAGAGAGTCGCCAAGGCCTCCTTTGCCAAATTACGAGAGAGAGAGAGAGAGAGAGAGAGAGATAGAGAGGGGGGAAGAGAAAGAAAAAAAAGGAGGGGAAGCCAATGGAGAGATTGTTGGAGGGCCTCCGACTGGCCATCTTGACTGTCAGACAGTGAAATCACAGTCCATGGATTTACAGATGTGAAATAGGGATGATTACCCTCATTTAATAGGATTTTTTTTGAAAAATTCTGACCATAGTGAAGTTGGTGATCAGTTTACTGATTTTAGTTAAGTGAAACCGGTAAATCTATTATCGATTTCACTATTCATCATCATTTTAAAAAAAATATGATAAATAAGGACGGTCGTGCATATTTTGTGGCCATGGCTCCATCCATACTTTTCCATCTCTCGATGGCCATGGCAGCCATCCGACGTCCTTCAGTGATCTTTTCGTTGACTACGCTTCCCTCTGAGATGCTTGCTTTTCTCCTCTCTTTATTTCTCTCGATTAAATACTTTATTAGACTTTCACCAAAAAAAATACTCTATTAGATGATATGGAGCTATAGATGCTTCCGTGGCCCTATAGCGACCTCAATGGGCTACTGTCGGCTCTCCGATGGCATTGTCTCCTCTTTTTCTCTTCTTCTCTCTCTATCTTCCTCTCTTTCCCTCTTCTTCATTCGGTGTTCTGATTTAGAAGGCCAAACTATCATGATTTGCAGTCGGTATGGTTTGAAATGTTTCGAACTATCTGGTTTAGGATGGTTCAATGAACCATGATGGTACTATTAAGCACCATTGTCTATTGGTCTATACCGCTAGGTTATATAGTTGTAGCAAAATATCGGACCTAGTATCAATATGTGAAAAAAAATTTTGAAAAGAAAAAAATAGTGTTCTCTAATATTTGATAAGAATAAAATTTTGTCCAATCAATGATATATTATTATGTTTGAATTATTATATATTAACATGCTCAAAATCATTTTGAAGTGCTATGTTGCTTACTGTATTAGTGTAGTTTATTATTTTTTTTTTATTTGTTTCATATTTTGAACTTGAGGGAGTGTGTTAAATTGTTTGGAGCATTTAGTAAATGTTAATTCTCAATGATTAATGTTGTTTAATTATTGATTTAAAATTATCCTACAATGATTAGATTTATTATTCAAGTAATGTCATGCTCCAAATCTAGCATCCAGGTCGACCACGTGATATGACCACATGAATCCTAGAGCGACACCCTAGAGATCATATAAGGCCTTAAGATCCGATACAATCTCAATATCTATAAATAACAATAATTTAATTTCATAATAATTAGTAAAATTTATATAATTATAAATTTAATTTTTTAATCATTCGATCAGATATCAATTATGCTCTATTTATTCATCTATTCATCTGCGAATCCAAACCATAGCCAATCATAAGCATCCTGTAATTTAAAAAAAAAAATAGAGAAGAAAATAATGGTAAGCAATAAAGTATGAAATGTTGTATCAAATATACAGAATAACTCAAACATCCATATAAACATATATTAAATATCTATCTTATCAAAAAAGATGTGTCATCATATGTCAACAAGTAAATTCTTTTATTTAGCATTAGTTTTATATCTTGTTATTTATTTCTCTTATCATAATTTTATATTTCTCATATTTTTTTTCAGCTTTGGACTAATCAAAATCATGCCCCAATCCATAACCGCTTAAATTTTTATGCATAAGTTCGTAGAAACTGTCTCAGGCATAAATTTCTGATCGACTGTCGCATGCATACTATCTCAGGCATAAGCTCTTGGTTCGCTGTCCTACGCATAAGCTCCTATCTGGCTGTCTTAGACATAAGCTTCTAGAGGCTATCCCACAATAAGTCTGTGGAAGTTGTCTCAAGTATAAACTTTTGATCGGCTATTTTAGGCATAAGCTCCTAAAGAGTATCTCATGATAAGCTCGTAGAGGCTGTCTCCGACATAAGCTCCTGATTAGCTATCGTGTGATTAGACTAGTTCAAACCATATCTTTTCCATTCAATTATTATATATTGATTTCAAGAAATCAATTCTACTCTTTATAGTATGATTAAGATAAATATATATCATCTTTTATCGTGGGAGACAATCCCAAGCATAAGCTCCTGACGAGCTATCTCATGATTAGGCTAGTTCAAACCATATTTTTTCCATCCAATTATTATATATTGATTTCAACAAATCAATTATAATCTTTATAGTATGATCAAAATAAATATATATCATATCCATATGATTGCATTATATATATATATATATATATATATATAGTCAATATATAATCTACTCATGCTGAAAAATCATACAAGAAAATAATAATATCTCAACATGACAAATCTATCAATACGAATCTAACGATATGAAACCAACGATATAAATCCAGCAGTATAAATATTATATATATAATAATGATCATGTATATGAATTCTTATCTTTATTGATGATAACTTGATCATAATTGTTTACTAGACCGCACCGGCATATCCAATCAATCCATATAATTTGAGTTCATCTTTGATTAACCATCAACATAAAAAAATAATATATCATTGCAAGTGTCCTAATTTTAAAGTTTCAATATCCAAATTACTCATTAAATTTAATTTTCTATCATTACTATTTCAAAATTAAATAATTAAATAAAAAAATAAAATTTTATCTTCATTGATGAATTAGAACATAAAATCTCTTGCTCAGCATCTCTTGCCCAATCATATCTCCATATACAGTCAATACTAATTATGAAAGGAAATAAGTATAATAAAGTTGTGACTAATTGGATACGGACATCTAGCGTCTTTAATCAATAAAAATAGTGAGTCAAATTCTTCAAATTAATAAATAAATAATCTAATCAGAATAAAGATAACAAATCAGGAATTATCGGATAGTGGGTCCATAGATCACCAACAAAACTGAGATATGGGTCGACAAAATGATATTGTCGTCTGTAAATTTGGTCCAAAACCCATCATCGAGTTAATCCAAGATTCCAAGATCCACAAATTAAGAATATGGATTCTTAAACGGGTCCAATATGGGGAGAATACAGAGGAAAGAAAGAAAGAAGAGGGAGAGGGCAGGAAAAGAAGAGAAAGAAAGGAGAGAGAAGAGAGAGAAAGAAGAGGAGAGAGAGAGGGAGCAACCCCTCTCTAGTCTCTTATTCTTTTCTTCTCCGAAACAGGGGACACCCTCCCCCTTTCTCTCCTCCCAACGGTGGCGGCGGAAGATCCGAGGCCGGCCACGTACGACGTCTCCCGACGGCGGCGAAGCGGTGGCTCCGTCAATGACCATGACCGGCGGCGGTTGGCAGCCACCAGCTGAAGGGAAACAAATTCGGAAGGAAATCAAGAAAAATAAAGGGGCCGGACTTCGTTCAGAATTGGACTGCTTGCCGGCGACCGAGGCCCCTTCACACGGGTCTAGGAGAGCACCCAGAAAGTTTGGCCGGAGGTCCGACCGGCCATTAAAAGGAATCAAAAGAAAGTTAGGGCGGATCCCAAAATCAGGGGATCCCTTTGCCATTTTGAAGCGATCTCCCGTCGAGATCCCGACCGGCGATAATGGCTCGATGGACGGCGAGGCCAGAGGAGGGTAGGAGCTTGGTAGCACTGCTCCGGCGAGGCCCTAAGCAGGATAGCAAGGCGAGGAAAGGCGACGGCTAAGCAAGGTGAGATGATTTCTTGTTTTTTGTTTTCTTCTTCTTCCGGCGATGACAATCCACTGACGGCTCACAGGATGGTTCCTAACCTCCGACGAAGTCGAGAAGGAGCCGAAGTCGGACTTTTTCTCTGACTCAAACAGGGGGAACTCTGTTCCCATTTCTTTTTTTGTTTGACTGCTTCAATAGTCGTGTGGAAAAAGATTAGAGGGACGGGTCCTAATCTTGCATGTTTGTAGGATTCGTCTTGCAAGCATACGACATCTGTTACATGGTCGATTTGGAGCATGATGGATAAAATGATATCAGAGCTTAGGTTTAAGATCATTAAGGATTGTGCTAGATCATTAATAGAAATAGTGATATAAGAGCCCAGGTTCAATGATTTTTATGACTCGTTGGAAATGTTGAGAGTTGGATAGAAATCAGGCGATAAGATGTCTTTGTTTGCTTTTCTTGTTGATAATTTTATGTTATTTTGTCTAAATTTATAGAGATCCTTATCTTATTTTCACTTAGATTAAGAATGCCATCCTGCCATATCCATAGCCGAAGAAGTAAATAAGTTAATTGGAGTGTTTTTAGGGTAGAGTCCGTGGTAACACGATGATTGAGATCACCTATTTGAAGGAGTATCTAGTATCCTTCTGTATCCATCTTTAGATATAAGCACTCATAAATCAAGCTTTCTCCTTTTATGGCCAAGGATAAACACATTAAATACCATATTTGATGTAGCTGGTTTTATTAATTATTTATGGAAAACAAGATTTAAGGAAAAACTTTAGATAATCATTGCTTCATGTTTAAGTATGAAAGCTTGTTAGATCATGGTCATGTTAACTGTTTCTTCACTTTCTGGATGGCATGAGGAGCCTTCACCTAAGGGATGCAGGTACGGCTAAGTGATAACCTATCCAGGCTTTTATGGGTGCATTGTTGACTTTTTTTTATCAGTCCCAAAGCTTTGTAAGTATGTCTCACTTGGAAGCATATATATCTCTATTGGATTCAAGCGAGATTGTCCGTTGACATGGTAGTCGATTTCTCCATTTCTCCTCCATTTTTATCTGAGTATTTCTTCAGTAGATCATTGATATCCACTTTTGAACATAAGCATTTATCAAGTAATAAATAACAATACATCAAACTATCACAGTCGCCTTTTTTTTATATGACTGAAGATAAGCATGTATAATATGAAGTTTAACATGTATAGCTTTTGTATTAGTAGGGAAAACAGGTTTTAAGAATGATTAAATAACCATTGCTTCATTTAGATAGGAAATTAGTAATCATGATCATGACCTCACCTTGCAAAGCTCTCCTTTTGATCAAGATGCAGGCTAGGCCATATATCCTAGATACATTTCTTGCGTGCATTATCAACTTCACTGACCATCTGAAATGTTTTAGGATTGTTGCACTTGAAGAACATACCTTTGTTTTGATCAAGCAGGTTAGTGTGTTGACACGATACACTCTTTATCCATGTTGCCTTCTAGGATTGTTGCACTTGAAGAACATACCTTTGTTTTGATCAAGCAGGTTAGTGTGTTGACATGATACGCTCTTTATCCATGTTGCCTTCATGCTTACTCATGCAGAGAATATCCGGGGATCTGCAGCAACAGTTACTAGTGTTTTTCTCCAGTCTATGTTTAAGTGATAACCATATTATAAAATAAGCATTCATCAAGCAATGAGAAGAACTGGATGATCATTCTTTTTCACTTTAAGTATAAATCCCTTCATGGCTTTGACTAGTTTGCTTTATGGATGACGTGAGGGGGCTTTACCTTTTAAGTGCTTCCGTTGATTAAGGATGCCCCACTCGATTGCCTATTCCGGCTTTCTACATGCGTTACCCTCTAAATTTGTTGTTTCAGTCTGAAATATTGTTCTATACTGCAGGTGGAAGACATATTACTCCTAGTGATTCAAGTAGGGTAGCGGGCTGATTTGGTAGTTTGTATCTTATTTCATCCTTCATGATCATATATGGCTTTACCCTTTCTTTTTTTATATATTAAAAAAAAAAAACTTGTTGGTATCATATTTAGGGGCTTTGATCATGATTTCTCAATGTTGATTTTGAGGGATGCTAATAATCCAAAACAGCTACTTTTAGTTTTGATTTTCATTGTTTACTGGTCTGAGAAACCGTTGCTAGTTTGAAGTTGAACTGGTGAACTGGTTATTGGTTAATGTTGTAGCATCTGGCGTTAAGGGAAAAAATAGGAGAGGAGGTTTCCTCTTCTGATTCATTTTCCATTTTTTCCTCTTCTAATGAGAGAGAGAGAGAGAGAAGGCATGGAGGTCTTCCCTACCTCCCCCGTAGTTTGTGGAATGGGTGGCCAAACTGCTTGAACCACCTTGAACCAAGCTGAACCAAAAGGTTCATCTTGCTTTGTGTCGGTACCACCTGGTTTGGGTGCTGAACTGCTTCAAGGCATGACTTCATGCTGATTCTAACCTGGTACAGATTGGTACCCTCTGAACCATGCTGTTTGCATTGTTATGGCACACGATGGCTAAGATATGTTGGCCGAATATGACCCATATCATATATTATGAAATGATTATAAATCATCAATGATGAACCACTATCAAGAAATTACATTTGGTTTTTCTGTGATGCATTGAGATACCATTGTGTATTGAGTGGTAGAAATAAAATTCAAGTTATAAATAACTGACATATGTAGTTCATGATAATAATATTTTAATATTATCCAATGGTTATAATTGTTATAGAATATTTACTATTAATTATAAATTTATGTGTTTATTTTTGTGTGTGTATGTGTGTATGCAAATTCTCACTGAGTTGTTAACTCATGATACTTTTTGTCTTTCTTTCAGAGCCACAGAGATTCAGGATTTGGTAGTATGTGATGAAGAGGATTTAGAACATCTATAATACCACTAGATGTTTAGACATTGTAGTTGAACTATTTTTTTTTTAACATAAAACGGGCCATTTTATTGCATTTTGTTTTTGAGAAAGGTGATTATGTTGTCAATGTTTTGTTCATTAATAGGCCTCGTATAATGTGTGGTCGTGTCACATGCCTGCGTGCGTTGTGGGTTTGGGATGTGATACACTTTCATGTGCACCCACTTGATAGCCAATTTAGACTTTTATGATGCATTACTAAATTTGTGATTGCTCTAAAATATTGTCTCTGTTGCATTTGAGAATCATACTCCTATATAATTCAAGTAGTTAGCAGGTTGACATGGAAGGTTTTTATTCATGGACACTGAAATCAGCATATCTTTCATTCCGTTTTTTGCTTGCATGCATTTGTTAAACAATAAAAAAGTTTACAAACAAACTCGTAATCCAGTTGTCCTTGTTGGGATCTGGTAAAGTGCAAATAAAATGTTTACCAAAGCTACAATTGCTGATTTAGCAACTTCACAATCGTGTTTGGCAACAAATCCATGAGTTGCACCAAATATTGCCACTTGCCAACATGATTGCTTGCAAGCATGTTATGAACTGGGAAGCATTACCTTTGTTTTTGGGGGGTATTAGCGGGTAAGGGACGTTACAACAGCTAATTCTCTTTAATGGCCAAAGATATCGATGGTTGAATGCCATATATGCAAATTTATTTGTCATTAGTTTCCCCAAAAAGCTTTTTTTTTTTAAGGTAAAAGTATCTAATTATTGCCTCATCTTATATAATAACAATATAAAGAATCTTGCTAACAATGATAATCTAACTTTTGCCCCAACGCATTCAAGAGCCTGGAAAACCAATGTGTTGTTGGTGGGTGCAAGGAGTACGTCCAGTTCTTTTCATGCTGTAACAAGGTACTGATATTAAGAAATACCGGCTTCATCTTCCTATGAGCCAATTACTCCTTCAGGTTCATATTATGGAATCACATCTATATTGCCTGCAGATTAATTTAACTCTCTTTTCTTTCATTTTCTCTTCCCTCCTTCACTTTCTCTATTTCCATGTCTTGTTGGCTTGCTTTCTGTATGTCCGGTTCTTGAGTAGGAGTAGAGAGGTAGTTGATTTTTTGTACAAGGAAGAGACATCAAGAACATTATCATAATCTATTAAAATAATGATGATGATAATAATAATAATGAAAATTTATTTCTTAAGAGATTATTGGATCTCTTTGCTTCTATTATAAGATGTTTAAATCTGGTCTGCATGTCAATGGACATAACCTTATATATATTGCTTCTTAAAGTTGATATTTTCTCATTTTTAAGTTATAAAATCCATTATGCTGGTTGGATCTTTGATTTTGTAAAACCATTAATCTGGTCTGAACCAATGCGGTTGAATCAGACTGGATATTTTTGGTTTTTTAAAGCATATTGGACTGTTATGCTGCTGTAGAATGGTGCAAGGACCTAACTGTAAATCTGCATCTATAGATACGTACTGATTGAAAAGGACCTAATCATAGAGCAGTATTTTGCAGATTTAATCCGATCACTAGTTCAGGTGAACCAAACTTGTTATGGTTTAAGGCTGAGTCAGATCTGTCCTGTTATGCAAATGGAAAAATAGAGCATGGACCCTCACATAGTTTTTCAGGAATCTGTTTAAATGTGAATCCGTGTTTACAGTAATGGACAGTAGGGAACTATATTTAAAAGCATGCTTGTTTATTTCCATTTCTTTAATTTATATGCTATGTAATTGATTCATATGCAAATGAAATACTAAAGGCCTATTCATGTCTCAAATTATCTTAATGATTGATTAACCTATTTTTTGTTCATGCTTTTGCAAAATACAGAACAGGGGCTGGCCGGCATACTCTTATAATGCCTCCTTTTTGGTTACTTTCAACAATTTTAGTATTGCAGGTTTGAGTCTTGCAAACTTTTAGATCTCCCCCACGCTCTCTCTCTCTCTCTCTCTCTCTTTCAGTGTTGGAGAATGGTTATTTCTGAGCCTACTCTCTCTCTCTCTCTTTCTCTCTCTCTCTCTCTCTCTTTCAGTGTTGGAGAATGGTTATTTCTGAGCCTACTAGCTCACTCACATAATTGTGGCGAGTAGAGGTCGAGAAATAATATGCATAAAGGGATTCAGATCTAGCTAGTTCTGGATTTGCTAAGAGATCAACAATGGTAGCTCTAGCTTTGTAGTACGGTAGCAGTAAACAGAATATCAGAAAGTGGATTTATGGTGGTTTGTTCTCATGCTAAATTGAATTTATGCACGTACAATTTTTTGATGAATTAAAATTGTGGTCATCAAATTATAACTTTGATGTAAGGAATAATTAATTCCAAGAACTATTAAAGATTGAATTTCTCATTAACTGTCTTAATAATTTCCAGGTGCAATTATATTTTAGGGCAACATGGATTTATAATTATGTTTAATTTCCTCATATCTGAGAACTAAGAAACGAGCTTAGTTGATGATCAGCAGTATAATAAAATGGATCAGTTTCTTCCTCTTTATATTCTAGCACAGATATGTTTCTATATCAAGAGTGGGTATTCTTATGATTTTATAAATGTATATATACTCAATAGAAAACTCAAACTTTTTTTTTCTAATTTAAGTTGCTTGCTTCAACTCCTATATGAGGTAAACTTCAAATCCATATAATTCGTGCTTTTGCTTGGTATTCAAAACTAAATCATCTACTGTTTTTCTGTTAGTTATGCAACATGGCTGTTAATGTGTCCCATTCAGTCATCAACCATCATTGATTACTGGAACCAATTAAATCAAACCATAAAACAAATTCCAGGGCTGATGTGGAAGGCCTTTATTGGTTCATATGATGAAACCATAAAACTAGTCAAAAATGAATCAATTTATAATCTAAGTTGTAGAAAATTCTTACCATGCGAATGTGATGGCGTACAGCAGATGAAATCTATGACATAGCTTGATTATAAAAATTTTCTATAACATCAATTTTGAAGAATTTGACAACTATTCTTCATCCTTGAAATATTGGCATTTTAATTATAGGTTGTTACTAATGTGAGCGGAGAGCGGTTGTCCAACAATTCGCAAGCCTGCTCATCTGTGAGAATTGATGTTCAAGATAAATATGTACGTGCTGACTTCTTGATTGGATTGTCATACTGTTGAGTCTTATATTGAATGAATCAGTAAATTAAAGGTGGTGCGGATGGAGCATGAATGCAGGTGATCATAGATAATGGCATTCTCCAGTTGACGCTATCAAATCCTGGTGGGATTGTGACAGGAGTTGGATATAGTGGTGTCGATAATCTGATGGAAGTTGGTAACGGAGAAGATAACAGAGGGTAGGTAGCATCATGGTTACGATAATCTTTTTTGAATCTCCAATTAGTTTGGATTTATTCATAGAATAAATGATTCTGAAATCCAACAGCTCATGAAATTTTGAGAATGTAGCATGACTTGTCCGATAAAATATTGGGTATTGATGCTATAAGCATTTTTTTCTCTTTCTGTTACTCGTGCCATAGGTGCATGTTGGTGTAATGTGGAACCATGATATTTGTGTCTTTACCTTTTTCTTTTTTATTTCTTTTTTAAAAGGAAAATATGATCTATGGTTTTATAAAGCTGAGTATTGGGTTGTTTTGATGCAGAAATATTCACTTTCAGAACTATGAAATTGAAAACCTCTCATTTCGCTAGGAATTTTGAACTTGATGATTGTCCCCTCCCAGTCATCTAAATGCTCTTATGTTTGCATTTTCTCTTTTGAGTGGTGAAACTCCTGCTAAAATGCTCTTGATTTAAAAAATTTAAGAAAATGTGTTATGGAAAATTAAAATGAAAAAAAAAAATCCAATTTCAGCCTTATGCAGGAGCTCACCATTTTAATTGAACTACATTATAAACTAATTATTTTCTGAAATCTTTTATGAACTTCTGATGTATTTTCAACAATTTTATGAATGCCAAGTTTCTTTTCACTTGCTGAGCATTCCAGGCATTGAGCTTTTGAAAATCCTTGGGGCCCCAAAACTCACCTGCTAACTTCTTTAGGTTAAAAGATTTGCATCTTGAGTGGGGATAAGATTCTACCAAGTATCACTTTTATGATACTATTTGAACAAACATAGGACTGATATGGATGCTATTTTCTCTTGTGACTCTTAAAGTTTCACTAAACCTTCCTTCCACTGTGCATTTAGGTATTGGAATCTTGTGTGGAGTGGAAATAGAGACGCCCGTACATTTGATAGGTGAGTGAATCTCTTCTGCCACTTCTTCTTTCTTTTTCTATCCTTGAATTGAATATAAAGTTTAATAGTAGTTGATCATATAAACTGTCTTACAGGATAGAAGGAACAAATTTTAAAATAATATTTCAGAGTGAAGAGCAGGTAGAAGTTTCATTCACAAGAACATGGACACCATCCCTCAATGGCACGCTTATCCCCTTAAACATAGACAAAAGGTGCATCAAGTTTCAATCATTCATTTTCTTCTTGCAACTGATGAAAAGGTTATGAGATACTGATAGTATATAGAAGTTTCTAGGTTTGTAGTGCTCCAAGGCAGCTCAGGATTCTATACCTATGCAATCTTTGAACACCAGGAAGGATGGCCTGAATTCGATATAGGGGTACTGAGGGTTGCTTTCAAGCTTAGAAATGACAAGTAAGTCACAAGTAAGTGGACTTCAAAATGTTTTCATGTTGTCATCTGATCTCAAGGTCATGGCAGAGCAATCTTACCTTTGTACCAAGGCTCACCTTCGTTTTAACTCAGTTGCTTATATCTCAAAATTAAGAAAAAAAAGATCATTAACTTATATTTTGGCCATCATGGCAGTTGATTTCCATTTTAACCATCTTAACAAAGGTGCTAGGTTTGCTCATTTAATCTCAAATCATTTTACTTTAAAATTTGTGCTAGAAATGCATTTATCCATTTTGTATATAATTATAGGTTTCACTACATGGCATTATCAGACAAAAGGCAGAGAATCATGCCCATGCCTGAAGATCGCATGCCTGAAAGATGTCAGCAGTTAGCATACCCTGAGGCTGTCCTCCTCACTAATCCAATTAATCCAGACCTCAAAGGAGAGGTAAACTAAATATGTCAATGAAAAGCCTTAGTACAACCTTACTATTTCCATTTATGTACATGGCATTTGATTTAAGGATGTCCTTCTAGGTGGATGACAAGTATCAATACTCCATCGAAGATCAAGACAACAAGGTCCATGGATGGATAAGTTTTGATCCTCCAATTGGCTTTTGGCAGATCAGTCCTAGTGATGAGGCCCGAACAGGAGGGCCTGTTAAGCAGGATCTAACCTCTCATGTTGGTCCTACAACCCTCGCTGTGAGTATCATAACTTTTGGAACTTAGTGTGTTTCTAGCTTCAGCATCTCCTTCATAATAGAAAGCTTCAGTTCCAATGGTCTTGTCAAAAGACTATATATTATTGGAAGGCCAAAAAACTTGTAATGTCAATATGTTATCATTACTGGATTTTCTTCATATGAACTTCTTGTACATACTCTTCATAGGGCTTGATAAGCTATTCACAGCTTTCTTTTTTTGTCTTTTTTGAGAAGTACGGTGGGAATGCCACCACAGGGATCAAACCGCAAACTTCTTCCTAGCATATGTGTTGAGAAGAGAGGTGCAAACCAATGGAACCAAGTCCCGTTAGCATCATTCACAACTAGAAGTACATTAGATTGTGACACTCCTCCTTGGCTTAGTAAATTATATTATATAATATAGTATCCTTCTGTTTGCAAACAACAAATGAGAAGACATGCAAAAATTAATGTGAACATATAGAGAATTCTACTAGTTTGAAGGTTGCTGTGTCAATAATCGCTACATAAAAACCGAGCTGGCAATTGAAATCTTGTTAGCTATTTCAACTTACAAAGCATTCACATTATGATATGCATTTCATTAGCTTGAGACAGATCTTTATAGAATTTGATCTTGCACTTGCTAGAACTTCAGTCTTCTTCTGGTTATTTGATGTTTCTTTTCTTTTTCCTCTTTACTGTCTTTAGGATAGAACGATATCAAATGGAAAGAATATTGTATCCTTTTGGATTTAGATCAATGAGTTTGATTATACATTTTTTTTTGTTTTCCTAAAGATGCCCCTCAAAAAAAAAATGTCACTGCTTTTCAGCTAAAATTGTTGTGGTAGATATTTGTTGATATTTTTACGAAAGTTCTTGATCTAGAATTTTTGAGTTTCTAATAACCTGAAATATCATTTCCTCTGCCTAGGAATGCATTTCATTGTTTACAATTATAACCTTGTAGGTTTATCTTCTTTGACTTCAATCTACTTAATCTATATGTGTGGCAATTATATTAGCAAACTAGGCTACAGGCCTGTAGTTGTATCCCTCCTTCAAATGGAGGGGGTTCTATGGTTAGTCTTGGAAAATGTTCCCCAATGATTTGGTGCAGGCAATTCTCTGGTTGGGTTTTCCCTGCCTCCTATACACGAGACACCATACCATTTTCAGTTGAAAATACAATATCTTGTCAGTTATATTTTTTGCTTCAAAGTGTTTCTTCTTTTATTCTATAATTATGATTCTTATGTGATAGTTGATGACTTAATGCATAATGCATAATGCATCTTGATGACTTAATAGTTAACACATAATGCATATTATCTAAGATATATCTGTTTCTTTCATGTCAATGGCAACAATACAGAATTTTTTTTAAATTTGATAGAAATTGTTACTGCTCAATAAAGAGTACTCCTTTGATACAATGACTTGAAATTTTTTGTTTTTGGTTTTGCTGCATTTTATGCCTATGATTTAAGGATCATTGTGAATATTTAATGTGCGTGTATTCTTGCTGTATTCAGATATTTGTCAGTTCTCACTACTCTGGGGAAGCACCTAAATTTGGGAATGGAGAGTACTGGAAGAAAGTTTTTGGCCCTGTGTTTATTTACCTTAATTCTGCTTCAAATGGGAAAGATCCAAAAACACTCTGGCAGGATGCGAAAATGCAGGTTATTTTAATATTTTATTAGCATATTAGAAATGAAGAGCTATCTTCCAGTGGTTACGAATTGAGGTCGTCCTCTACTACTATTTTAACTTTGAAAATGCTAGCCAATGTGATAATTCAATTGCTGGTTTTTCTTGTGAATAGCTGTGGTCTAGTGGTCACATCATGCATTTGTTGGGAGCATGTTCAATTTTTGAACTTTGAGAAGTGTTTTCTGAATGTTTGACATGAATGATTCTTCCATCAGTGACATGAAATTATTAGTTCATCTCCCACTTTAACTTTTCCAAAAATGATTATGGTGAAAAAAATAGGATAGACTAACTGATGAAAGTTTTAAAGTGGCTTGACAAATTATTCATGCATATAGACTAATCTTTGTTATCGAGACAAACCATTATGTGCCATGAACTTTCTCTAAATATTTATGTGAATGGTTTTCTGTGTTATTGCAAATTCTGAAATATTCATTCTGAGTATTCATTTTTCTGAACAAAATTTGAATTATTTGAACAACTGCTTTAAAAATATAGTACTATTAAGGAATTAAATGAAACCTTTTTAAAGTAAATGAATGAATCCATAATGAATTTACATATGAAAGGTATTTCTATAATTAATAGTTTGTAACTGGATCATGCTTAGACTTCCATGCTTCTTTTCTGTATTTTCAGATGCAGAGAGAAGTCGAGAGTTGGCCTTATAGCTTTCCGGTTTCAGAGGACTTCCAAAAGAGATCACAAAGAGGTTCTGTTAGTGGTAAATTACTAGTTCGAGATAGGTAGGTTTGGTTCTCCACTTCATATATTTCCTTAGAAGTTTATTAGTTCTTCTGGTTTCAGTTATAATGAAGAGAATAAAAATACAATTCATAAGGTCCTAATTGTCATTTTTTTTAAATCATACACCGATACAGTCAATATTATTCTTGTGTGGTGAAGGAAAACAAAATCTTTATGAATAATGATAAGCTGTTGCGGTAACTATATATGGGTTTGCTTTCTATATATTTAAAAGAAACATAAAGCCTCTTCTGAGCATTCTCAGCATTGTTTGCATTCCTCTCTAGGGATAATAGGCATAATAATGGGCTTACTGGTTGGTACGCAATGATGTTCACATAATTAGATTGGGATATGATCGCCAGGTTGATACATGGTGAAGACATTTATGCAAACGGTGCTTATGTTGGTTTGGCTTTACCAGGAGAAGCCGGATCTTGGCAAAGAGAATGCAAGGTTAACCATTTATGTTCTTTTCTTTTTTAAATAAAATGCATAATGATTTTTTTTCACTTTCTATTTTTGTTTTTTTAGCAAAGCTCGGGAATGAACATCCTAGTATCTTATGTACTTTGATTGAATCAGGGATACCAATTTTGGACCAGAGCAGATGCTAATGGGAGTTTCTCAATTAAAAATGTCCGAACTGGACAATATAATCTTTATGCATGGGTTCCTGGCTTTGTCGGGGATTACAAATATGATGAAATGATAACAATCACCTCAGGTTATTGTATATCAACCACATGCATTGTTGTTTTAGTGATGATTTGATTGTTATTATCTATTATGGAAATCTCATTATTTCTGAACTTTTGTAAACAGGAAACAATATTGATTTCGGTGACCTTATTTATGAACCCCCAAGGCAAAATGTCACCTTTTGGGAAATAGGCATCCCTGACCGTTCTGCTGCTGAATTCTATATTCCAGATCCAAATCCTAAATATGTTAACAGGCTCTACGTCGATGATCCAGTTAACAGGTTATATATATTATCTGTTCAGAAGTAGTGTAGTTTCATTTTCAAAGATGAGCATTGGCATA
The DNA here is from genome assembly GCF_000442705.2 of Elaeis guineensis. NCBI lineage: Eukaryota > Viridiplantae > Streptophyta > Magnoliopsida > Arecales > Arecaceae > Elaeis > Elaeis guineensis. Next base: position 11,502,462 of record NC_026004.2, on the reverse strand, counting down.
GGAAGCGCAATATTTTTTCCTTTGACTGCACTTGATCTGATTATTTCTCAAAAAGGACCGTACTTGATATCATCATGTCCTATTTTAGTGTTGAACACGTTGTGTTATTCTTTGGTACTTCATTTTAGTACTAAACAGAATCTCCTGCATTGTTTTTACAGATTCAGGCAATATGGCCTATGGGAAAGATATGCAGATTTATATCCAGACAGTGATCTTGTTTATACAATTGGTAAAAGCGACTATAAGAAAGATTGGTTCTTTGCTCATGTTACGAGGTAATATTTTGTCAAACCTAATTTGTGCTCCTTTTAGTTTTTGTCTCTCTAAGAAGAAATTTAGCTTAATAGTTTTGAAGAGAATTGTAGGTTCAGTAGCTGACTATCTTTTTTATCACCCTGATTCTTCATTTGTCTTGTTTTATCTTAATTACTAAGTTCTGTTGTTGATACTCTTCTGCCTAGCAGTTACTTATATGGTTGTAAATAGACTTCAAATTTGCAAATACTTGTCCATTTCAATTCTCAAGCTTGAGAACGGCGTTGATTTTGATTCTCCATTTAATACTTTTATGGTTAATCATTTGTGATTCATGATTTGTAGACAAGCAAAGATTGAACTGATCATTCTTTTGACAACATTGGACAATTTTACTATAGATAATTTGATATATTTGTTTTTAGTGTTTGACATGTTGCCTTCCCGCATTTATCAATGCATAAAAAATAATCACAACTTTTGCACCAAGTTGGACAAGTTCTAAAATTTCTTTTGACCCTTTATTATTGGTCTTCTTCATGTTTGTTTTGATAAAAGTTTGAACTAATTATGAATTTATCTCATTGTCAAGTAATAAGTTCCTTCCACATTACATCTTTGCATGGGCATTGAGTGAAATTGATTTGTAACTGTTCTTACCTTTCAGGAAGATTGGTCAGAACTCATATCAGCCTACCACATGGCAGATTAAGTTTCATCTTGACAGTGTTAGTAATCAATCTGGAAGTTACAAGCTTCGACTAGCACTTGCATCTGCTGCTCATTCTGAACTACAAGTATACTCGTAAAACTTTCTCACTCAAATTTATGATGTGATAACTATATTGTGATGAACTGACTTAATATTTATCTTTGGCTAAGGTCCGTTTCAATGACTTGAAAGCAAATCCTGCTCACTTTACAGCAGAGCTGAACGGTAGGGACAATGCAATTGCAAGACATGGAATCCATGGTTTGTATTGGTTCTACAATATCGATGTACAAAATACCTGGCTTGTTCAAGGTGCTAATACAATATTTCTCACTCAAGCTAATAGCCAGGGCCCTTTTCAGGGAGTTATGTATGACTACATCCGAATGGAAGGACCCCCATACCTTTAAATGGAAAGAATTGATCTTCTTGTTTACTTGTCGCATTGGACAAATAATACAGAGTATTAAAGTCATGAATGATCATGAACTCTTGCACCAGAAATATCATTGCTTCTCAGCCATCAATGAGCATTAAAATTCTATGATGATATCAAATTGTTTAGTGGAGTTGGGACTGAAGTGGCTTAATCAAAACTTCCATGAACAGGATTAAACTTTTCAAGTTGAGCCTGTTTGCGTCCGTCTCATGTCCTGCTTCCATAGCTGGATTTGTTTATATTTCAAAATCCTAGTATAGCATTGTTACATGCCATGAACAAGGATACTTGGATACTAATTCCTTAAGCTCTCTCTCTCCCCCACCCCCCCTCCTCTCTCTCTTTCTCTCTCCCTCCCCCTCCTTGTTTCTTTGTCTCTCTCTTTTTTCATTGAACAAGGGGTGGCATGTCACTCAATATCCGTGCTATATCTTTCATTGTGAGGCTCTTCGATTGAGAGAGTCTTGTTTCCTCCTCACTCAAATGGGATGATAGCTCTCTATTCACCACCCGCCATCAATCTTGATAAAGGCATGCAATATATAGATCTATGTACATATATACATGTATGCATGTACATATGTTTGTATGTGTTATTAAGAAAAACTCTCACTTTCCGACTTGCATCTGAATCTCAATCTACTCTCATCTGCTCCTGCTTTAGGCAACTAAAAGTGACCAGCTTATCAAGTAAACAAGAAATGAAGGGTATCATTAAGGTCTTCACATCAGCAAAGAGCTCGGTTTGTGGCTAGAAGGTGGTGATGTTGCACTAATTTTTCCTATCATATTAATCAAGTTTTCTAGCACCTTAGCTATTTACTATTTATATTGAAAAAAAAGGTCATCACCTATTAATTTTTAATGAACTTTGTTGATCAGCTCTCACTTTTTTTTTTTTTTTTTTCAAGTTTTGAGCCCATAAAATGCCGAGCAAATTACTAATTCAATAGGTGGATGTTGTATAAATAGTCCTTGCTCAATTACATTAGACGTTCAACCCAACTTTATCCTATTTATCTTGGACTTATAACATTTTGGAGTTATATTTTTGAGTTAATTTTGAAATATTTTATATCAAGTTCTTCGTACCTCTGCTGATATAAAAAATCCATCGACCAATCTTTATCGATCTTTATAATTGTAAAGTTCTTCTCTCCATTTTCTTTCATAGTTTTTTATTTTTTTAATAGATTCACTTTTAATTCGACATACAAAAATTGTACTTTCAGAATATTTCTCTACTTGTTCATGTCTATTTAATTTTCTAAAACTTGATTTTGTTTTAATTCATGATGCTATAATTAAACTATAGATGGCATCAAATGAGAATAAGGAACACCCATTATAAATTTGGATTTTCTTGAAACTCGCAAGCTTAAAGAATAAAGTAAACGGATGAGGATCAAAGTACTAAAATTGTAATTTGGATAATTCTATATTTTTTTAAACTTAAAGAGCATTTTGGCATTGTTGCATTGAATGGGTATATTTATAAATTTTGAAAAAAAAATTATGATTAATATGTACTAGTTGTTATAGTGATTTGATCGGGAAAAGAAAGTTTTTTTTTTTTTTTTCAATCCTTTCAACATCTCTTAAAGAAAGGTAGAATATGAGAGAATTTTTAAAAACAGTGTTTAAGTCCCTTTTCTTTCTTTTTATTCATTAATTCTCCCAAAAATAGAGATACATAATGTCTACTAATAATAGTAAGATCGGTCCTTGTTCAATTTGAGTCGAATTCTTTTTTCTAGCTCCTGGAAGAACTTTTGTCTTTGCACAATTAGGTCAAATTTAACTTTCTAGTTTTAGTGAGACTCTTTTAATTAAAATAAATATATCTAATAAAAATAATTTAAAAAATTAAAATTTTTAAGAAAGTAGATCTCAATTTCTATATCAATTTTATTTTTTATCATTCTGTCAGATTATTTTCGGATTAAAAGCTATGTCAAGTCAAAATCTTATCTGAAAGGAATATTTTTGGTCTAACCAATCTATTTCAGCTTTGAACAAAGAAATTTGAGCTTGATTGCCCAGAGTTCATTGTAGTTCTCGAAAAATCATCTGATGAAGAAAAGATCATCGAAATTAAGCATCTATGATCAAGTTATAATCTCTAAAAGTTTAACATGTGACTCAAGTTCTTAATGTAGCAAATCTTACTCTTGAATCTTATACAACCTTATCTGTAGTGGTTAAAGTAATACATATTGAGTTCAATGATCCTCGTAGATTATATAGATTAATTAAAGAAAATAAAGTTTTAAATTCAAGGAGAACATAGTGCAGCTATAGAAAAATTTACAGAAGTTAAAGAGTAAGAAAAATCTGGATACATGCATCTTTATAGAAAGAGAGTCACCAAAACAAAAGGATTTATAGAAAAAAATCCAATAATGACAATCTTTCTGAGAGGGCTTAATAATAAGAAATGGACGACTTCAAAAAAATTATCAAGGAGAATATGCAAAAATAGTTAAATAGAGATAGAGCAAGTATAGCTTGGATGTTTGATCAATAGAAAGCATACATGGTTCAAGAGTTACATATTGTAGTAGAGCAATCTTGGATTGGTCACTCCATAAAGATTAACGGACTTTTTTTTAGTGAATGATCGATTTTTTGATGATGCTGCTAGCAAAATTGGGATGTCATTCACACATCAACCATCTTCAGCTGTGGTATATAATGCTTCTTTTTTATAGATGTGCATGATTTATTTATTTATATAATAAAATATTTTTTATTGTTTACTAAAAATAAAGTATTTTTATTATATATAGTAAATCTATATTTTTTAGGATTTTGATTGTTGAATATTCTTTCTTATATGATTTTATTTTTATTCATAATAGAGATATGCTTCTGGGATAGATGATGCTACGAAGGAAATGGATCATTCGTCGAAGCATGGAGAGGATCATTGAGGAAGTAGTGCATTATATAAATAATGTAAAAGTTATTGAAATATTTCAGAAAATACTCCTTATTATCCATACAAGATACTAATTTTTAAAATTTTTGACTTCTAGACATAAATTTGAATAATAAAATTATATTTAGTAATTAAATATTTAGAAAATTAATTTTATTTGTATTATTGTAGCACCCTACCACAAGTACTACACATATTTTTTATCTCATGGGTGTCCACTAATCGCCACTTACTTTTTAAATTTATTTAAGTTTAAGCTTAGATTTATTAAGTCCAAATATAAATAAATTGCAACAAATTAAGGTAGCAAATACCATGAATACGTAAGACATGCTACCTTTGTAGAGATTTTCTGAATATTATTTTCTTATTTTTAATCTAAGAATATATTATTTAATATAGGATCTGTGATTTTGGAAAAATTATGAATTCTTTGGTGTTGGGTATAAAATACCCTCAGCCGAAGTTCTTAGCAGGATTGACCCTCCCAATGCTCCTTCGGCTTTCGACCGCAGACGGTATCTCCCCAGACTTCTCCAACAGCCGGATTCCCACAGTGCTGACTGAATTCCCCCGACAGACGAACTCCCACTACACCGTCCTAGCTCCTTCAACATGAGTTCCCCCAGTTATCTATTAAACCGCCCTAAGCGCTCACCAAGCTCCGCCGCTAGCCGACTTTCTACGACTATTAGCTGCTCCCCGAATCCCTTCCAGACTTTTTCCAGCCAGATTCAACTCCAATCCGAACTACCCCGGACTCCGCCAACGGCTGAACTTCTCCAACGGTAGATTCCTACAACTACCAGATTTTCGTCCGGACTCCTACGGGAGCCGGATCTCGTCCCCGACCTCGACTGCGGAAAGGCTTCGCCCGGACTCTTACGGGAGCCGGGCTCCGTCCTCGACACCGATTGCTGGTAAACTTCGTCCGGACTCCTACGGGAGCCGGACTTCGCCCCTGACTTTGATTGCAGGTAGATTTCGCCCGAGCTGCTACGGGAGTCAGATATCGTCTCCAGCTCCAGCTGCGGGAAGGCTCCGCCCGGACTCCTACGGGAGCCGGGCCTCGTTCCCAATCGTTCCCAATTCCAGCTGCACAAGGACTTCGCCCGGACTCCTACGGGAGCCGGGCTCCACCCACGACTTCGCTTATAGGTAAACTTCGTCCGGACTCCTAAGGGAGCCGGACTTCATCCCTGACTTTGATTGCAGGTAGACTCCGTTCGGACTCCTACGGGAGCCGGATCTCATCCCCGACCTCGACTGCGGAAAGGCTTCGCCCGGACTCCTGCGGGAGCCGGGCTCCGTCCTCGACCCCGATTGCTGGTAAACTTCGTCCGGACTCCTGCGGGAGCCGGACTTCGCCCCTGACTTTGATTGCAGGTAGACTCAGCCCGGACTCCTACGGGAGCCGGACCTCGTCCCCGACTTCAACTGAAGGAAGACTCCATCCGGACTCCTGCGAAAGCCGGACTCCGAGCTCCTCTCAGACGGGTGGCTAGCGATCTCTCTCCGCCAGACACCCCAGCCGAACTCCGACCGATAGGCCTGGACCCCTTGGCAGGCCGCAGCAATAGCCACGATCCTGCTCCACCTCCTGCGATGGATTCCACGCAGCTCCATCACTCCCTGGTAGGCCATAATAATGGCCACGATCCTGCTTCACTTCCTGCGACGGATACTGCGCGATCCTTCCATTCCCTGGTAAGTCGCGACAACGGACGCCGCTCTGCTCCCCGTGGCAGACTCCACGTGGCACGCCCCAGTGATGGCCACGGGTCCACTCCACTACTCTCCGCAACAAACTTCTCCTGACTCTGGGCGGCCCATTGCCAGGCGGTTACAGACATCACCATCAGTTTGTTGCTCCCTCCGCCTATAAAAAGGGGACCCCAGATACGTTATTATCTAAGCTCTCGTTTTCTACCTAAAAACTCTGCTAAAATTTTCGTTCGAGCACTCCATTCTTGTTGAGGCAGAGAACTGACTTGAGCGTCGGAGGGTCTTGCTGGAGCAACCCCACCTCTGGTTTAGACTTCTTTTGCAGGTTCCGACGGCGACCGCGACTCCCTCGACTCCAGCTTCTCTTGTGCAAGTGGATTTTTGTACCAACATTTGGTTTTGTATAGTCATCATTAGATCTACAACGTACAATAAATTATGTTGAAATATAAAATTTGGGCATGACTTCTTTTATTTTCCCTGTTTTTAACATATTTTAGGCCTCAATTTTTTTTTTAAAAAAAAGTAAGGGATAAAGAAATAGGAAAGGAGAGAGGGATCAATTTTGATTTTGGCTTCTTGTTTTCTGAGTATTCTTATGGATTTAAGAAAAAACAGACGAAGAGGTAGAGAAGGCACAAGAGGCCCTCTCTACTCTCTACTTAGTCATTAAAGCATAGTGGATGGTTGGACTACCTTGAACCTAGCTAGATTGGGTGATTCATCTTGGTTCGGGTTAGCACCATCTAATTGAGCCCTGAACTGTGCCGAGGCATGATTTCATGCTAGTTCTGATCTAGAATGGCCCCAATTGGGAGGAAACAAAGTTATTTAGGAGGGCACAATAGACACTACTTGACATATTGATCAAATCAACCCCTATTACATGTCATGAAATGATCATGACTTGTTCATAATGCACTACTACCAGTAGGAATTATCATTTGAGTTTTATGTGATACATTTAGATATCATGATATATTTAGTGGTGAAAATAAAACTCATGTATGAATAACTACTACGTGTATCACACGATGATAATATTTGGATATTAGCCAATGTTTATATTTGTTATAGAACATGTACTACTATTTCTATCAACTTATTTATTTATATTCGTGCGTGCTTTTGAATTCTAACCAAGTTGTTAGCTCATGGCACTTCATGTCTTTCCTTCTAGAGCCAAAGGGTTTCGGGATTTGCTAGAGAGGGGCGAAGAGGATTTAGAATATCTTTGATATCACTAGATATTTGGACATTGTACTTGGACTATTTTCATTAGCTAAAAATAATGGATTATTTTATTCTTAAAAATGATGATTATATTATTGATGTTTTGTTCATTAGTAGGCTTTATATATTTCATAGGTTTAAATTATGAAATGTGTGGTCTATATCACATGCCAGCATGAGTGGTGGGTTTGGGACGCGATGCATCTTCTTGTGAACCCGAAGCAGACTTGATCCACTTGATAGCCAATTTAGGCTTTTATGATGCATTAGGAACTTAATATGTTGTTGCTTTGAAATATTTTATATGATGCACTTGAGAAAAGTACCCCTATTTGATTCCAGGAGGGTAGCACCGCGCTAACATAGAAGGTTTTTACTCGTATTAAGGTTGTAATTGCAGCATATCTTTCATTTCCATTTTTTCTTTCAAACATTCGTGAAGTAATAAAAATTTATCCTGGTTGGAAAGATGGGATTGAGAGGATAGATGTTCCCCATTCCCCATTTGTTTTAAAAGATTTTAGAAAGAAAGGATAAAAAGAAGGGATTATCTATTCACTCAGACTTGCCAATTTATAGCTTTCATTAGATTGTGCAATAGCCAATATAAAGATCTATTCAAACAAATGTAAGAGAGCATTCGGAGTGCTTTGAAAGCTGTGCAAAACATGATCAAATAGCTGATGTTGCAAAAAAAAAAAAAAACATTAATCATTCTTTTGCATGAAATATACAATCCGAACTCATCAAATCTACAGCCACTGACTTGGCAGCTTCCGAATCAACTGATTCATGTGCTTGGCAATAAATCATTGAGTTGCAGTAAAAGGGTGATAGATATCCTTTGATGGTTAAAGATAACGGATGGTTAAGTCTTACCTTTTCCTTCAAGGGATGTTGCCTAATCTTAAATATATATTTAATTTATTTTGTATTAATTTTTCCAAATAGCTTTTTTTTAATAAAAGTATGCCATTACTGGCTCATCTTAGGAATCTTATTAACAGTATAAAGGATCTTGTTAACAATGATAAATCAAACTATTGTCCCCAATCATTTTGATGGTGGATGTGAGAAGCATGTCCGGTCCTTGTGGTGCTGCAGCAAGGTATTTGGTGTCAAGAAACAATGGCTTCATTTCCCTATGAGTCATCTTATGGTCCCCCTAAAGCTTACATTGCGACATCAGAGCTACCATGCCTACGGATTAATTTTATTTCTATTTTCTTTTATTTTCTCTTCACTTCATCTTTTCCCTGTTTCCTTGTCTTTTTTTGGCTGATGTCTCTGGGTCCGGAGTGGAGTGGCTGTTGATTTGGAGCAAAAGAAGAGAAATCAAGTACTTTATCGTAATAATAATAATAATAATAATAATAATAATAATAATAATAATAATAATAATAATGATAATGATAAAACTTTGTTAATAGCATCTTGGGTTCAGACCAGTTTCCAGTGAAGAGCAGGGACCGTTGAAACGGGGAAGGAGGAAGAAAATGAACAATATTTATTTCTTAAGGGATCATAAATATTGTACTGGATCCTGGATCCTTTTTGTTGTTTTGTTACAAGATGCTATAGATTAAATCTGATCTGTTTGATGTTAATGGATATAACCCAATATATATTTCTTCTTAAATTTGATTTATTCTTTGGGCCTTTGATTTATAAAACCATTTATCTGGTCCGAACCAACGCGATTGAAGCAGACCTGACTTGTTTCGTTTTTTTAAAATCAGACTGGACTGTTCTGCTGTTGTAGCATTGTGCAAGGACCTGACTAGAATAGTGCAGGGACCTGAATGTAAATCTCATCTATTGGGGGACCCAATCGTAAAGATGTATTTTTCAGATTTAATCCGACCTCTAGTTCAGGGGAACCAAACTGGTTATGGTTTGAGGGTGAACCAGATCTATCCTGTTATGCAACTGCGGAAATATGACAATGACCCACGCACAATTATTGAGGAATCTGTTTATGAATTCGTGTTAACAGTTATGGGTAGAAGGGACCCATATCTAAAAGCATGCTTGTTTATTTCTATTTTGCACATTTCATGTTTAATTTATATGCTACGTAATTGATTTATATGAAAATAAAAACTTATAGGTCTATTTCATGTCTCAAATTATCTTAATAATTGACTAACTTATTTCTTGTTCATGCTTTGGCAAAATACAGAACAGGGCCTCACCAGCATACTCTTAAAAAGCCTCCTTTTTGGTTATTTCTAATAATTTTGGTATTGCAGGTTTGAGTCTTGCAAACTCTTAGATCTCTCTCTCTCTCTCTCTCTTCTAGTAACATAAAAAAACTGTTTTTTCAGTGCTGGAGAATGGTTATTTTTGAAGCTGCTAGCTGAGTCACTTATTTGTCACAAGTAGAGGGTCTATAAATAATATACATCAAGGGTTTCAGATCTAGCTAATCTTGGATGTGCTGAGAGACCAGAAATGCTCTAGCTTTATCTCCATGTTTTAAAAAAGCACACAATATAGTCAATCTATAAATTGATGGTAGCTTAAGTGATGAGTAGATCTATGATTGATGTTTACCTATTTATGGTGCTTTGTTCTCATGCAAAATTGAATCTATGCATGCATAATCTTCTGTTGTTGAATTGATCCATTGGTCATCAAGCTATAACTTTGATTTAAAGAATAATTAATTCCTCGAAATATTCAGTATTGAATTGTTCTTTTAGTGTCTTACCAATTTCTATGTGCGATTAAATTATGGTGCAACATGTGTTCATAATTTTGCTTAACAAAGTTAAGTGAATACTGTAAATTATTGACAAATGATTTTATTGTTTCATCATATCCAAGAATTAAGAAACTAGCCTACTTGATATTCAGCAGTATAACAAAATTGACTGGTTTCATTTTCTCTAAGTTCTAGCATAAATATGTTTCTAGATAAAAATTGGTTATTCTTTGGATTTTATAAATATGTATGCTCAAAAGACTCTTTAAGTTTTTTTTTTTTCCCAAATTTAAATTGTTTACTTCAACTCTTATATGTGGTAAATTTTGAATCCATATAATTCATGCTTCTGCTTGGTATCTAAATCATTTACTGTTTTACATTAGTTATGCAACATGGCTGCTAACATGTCCCATTCAATCATCACCCATCATTGATTAATTGAACCAATTAAATTGAACAATAAAACAACTTCCATGGCTGATAAGGGGGAACTTCACTATTTCATATGATCAAACCATAAAATAGGTCAAAAAATGGACCAATTTAAAATATAAGTTGTATAAAATTCTCACCTTGGGCATGTGATAGAGTCTGAAAGAGAAAATCTACTACATAGGTTGAGTATAAAAATTTTCTATAATTCAAATTTTGAAGAATTTGACAGTCATTCTTCGACATTGAAAGATTGGCATTTTAACTATAGGTTGTTACTAATGCAAGCGGACAGCGGTTCTCCAATAATTTGCAAGCCAGGTCATCTGTTGGTGTGAGACTTATTGTTCAAGATGGATGTGTATGTGCTGACTCTTGGAATTGATTATCATGCTTTTGAGTTATATATTGAATGTGATCAAGTTGTTTATGAATGTGTAAAAAGAGGTGTTGATGGAGGATGCATGCAGGTGATCATAGATAATAACATTCTCCAGTTGAATCTATCGAACCCGGGTGGGATTGTGATGGGAGTTCGATATAATGGTATTGATAATCTAATGAAAGCTGATGATGAAGAAAATAGTGGAGGGTAGGTGGCATCATGGTTGCAATAACCTTCGAATTCAGTTAGTTTGGATTAATTTATTCATCAAGTAGATTATTTTGAAGTTTTGTATATCTATAACTAGTAAATTTTGAGAATATAGCATGACTTGTCAAATGAAATATTGGATATTGATGCTATAAATATTTTTTCCATTCTGCTACTTGTGCCATAGGTGTTTGTTTATTGGTGTAATATGGAAACATGATATTTATTTTTTACCCTTCTTATTAAAAACATGATCTATGATTTTATAAATTTGGGTGTGAGGTTGTTTTGATGAGGATATATCTGATTCAAAACTTTGAAACTGAAAATTTCTTATTTCACTAGCAACTTTGAACTTGATGATCTCCTCCTCCTAGTCATCTAAATGTTTTCATGTTTGGATTTTCTCCCTTTTGCAATAAAACTCCTACCAAAGTTTTTTTTTCTTGATTTAAAAAATTAAAGGAAAAGGTGTTATGTTAGATTAAAATTAAAAAATCCAAAATACAAATACAACCTTACGTTGGAACTTATCATTTTAGTAAACTACTTCATAAACTGATTATTTTTAGAAATCTTTTACAGATTTTTCATGTATTTTCAACATTGTGTTGAATGCCAAGTTTTTTTTGTTCACCTGATGGAGTCCCAAAACTCACCTACTAACTTCTTACGGTTTATAGATCTAGTTTTTGAGTGGGGATAAGATTAAATTGAGTGTCACTTTAATTTCATGATATAATTTGGATAAACATAGGATTGATATAGATGCTATTCTTTCTTATAAAGATATAATATTTTTAAGTTATTTCTAAGTCTTGTTTCCATTGAGCATTTAGGTATTGGGATATTATCTGGGGTGGAACTGAAGTCTTCGGTGTATTTGATAGGTGAGTGAATCTCTTCCTCCACCTTTTTTTCTTTCTACCCTAGAATTGAATATAAAATTTCACAATAGCTGATCATATAAATTGTCTTACAGGATAAAAGAAACAGAATTTACAATAATACTTCAAAGTGAAGAGCAGGTAGAAGTTTCATTCAAAAGAATATGGACTCCATCCCACAATGAGACGCTTGTCCCCTTAAACATAGATAAAAGGTGCACCAAGTTTCACTCATCCATTCTCCTCTTGCATTTGAAAAGGTTACAACATGCTGATAGTTATAGAAGTTTCTAGATTTGTGATGCTCCGTGGTAGCTCAGGATTTTACACCTATGCAATCTTGGAACACCAGGATGGATGGCCTGATTTTGGTATAGGGGAAATGAGGGCTGCTTTCAAACTTCGCAAAGACAAGTAAGTGGACTTTCAGTGACCTCCATTAAATTTTACGTAAATGAAGAATGTTTTAATAAGTTAATAATATATAGTTACATGGATAAATCATCTAATTCTATCCAATGTGATTTTTAATCTCAATTGCTTAAAGAACAACCTACCGCAAGAGGCTTCTGCCGTTGCGGGGTCTGGGGAGAGTCAAATATTTGCAGCCTTATCCTCCGAAGTGGAGGAATTTTTTTCAACATTTCGAACCTATAACCTTCAAGTCACAATAGAGCAATCTTACCATCGTGGCAAGGCTCATCCTCTTTTAATCTTAGTTGCTTATGTCCAGGAGTATGAAAAAAATGGTCATTAACTTAGATTGCCTATAATGATAGTTGTTCTCTAGTTTAACCATCTTTACAAATGTACTAGGTTTGCTCATTTGCCTCAGCTAATTTTACTTAATATTTCTATACGAATGTAGTAATCCATTTTGTATGCCTCTATAGGTTTCATTATATGGCAATGTCAGACACCAGGCAGAGAATCATGCCTATGCCTGATGACCGCATGTCTGAAAGATCTCAGCAGTTAGCATACCCTGAGGCTGTTCTCCTCACCAATCCAATTAATCCAGAACTGAAAGGAGAAGTAAGCTAAATGTATTATAGACCCTTATAAGAAGCTTATTATTTTCCATTTACATGGCATCTGATTTAAGAAAATGTCCATTAATCAGGTGGATGACAAGTATCAATACTCCTGTGAAGATCAAGACAATAAGGTCCACGGATGGATAAGTTCGGATCCTCCAATTGGATTTTGGCTAATCACTCCTAGTGATGAGTTCCGAACAGGAGGGCCTATGAAGCAAGATCTAACCTCTCATGTTGGTCCCACGACCCTTGCTGTAAGTATCATCACTTTTCTATTTTTTTTCCTCATTTTTTGAGAAATATGGTGGCAATGCCACCATAAGGGATTAGACCAAAATCCTCATCCTAGTATGTGGGCTATGGTCAAGAGAGGAGCGAACAAATGGACCCAAGTCCCATTAGAATCATTTACAACTTCTTAAAGTACATTGGATTGTCACATTTCTAATGGTTAAGTAAATTACAGTATAGACTCTTATATTATCCTTTTGTTTGCATACCAAATGAGAAGACATGCAAAAAGTAATGTGAACATAGAGAACTCTACCATTCTTTGTATGTGGCTATATATGTCAATAACCATTACATCACAACCAAGCTGACAATTGATGATCCTGCTGCCTACTTGAGCTTATTAAAGCATTCACATTATGCTTATGCATTTGATTATCTTGTGCTTCATCTGTTTATAATTTGATCTTGCAATTGCCAGAAGTTCAATCTTGTTGTTGTGTTTATTCAATATTTCTTTCTTTTTCCTCTTTGCTATATTTAGGATACATACTTTGATAACATATGGAAATGATGCAATATCTTTTTGGATTTAGATCTATGCATTTGATAGCACAATTTTTTGCTTTCTAAAAGATGCCCCTCAAAAAGAAAAAAAAAAAAAAAAGATGCCACCGATTTCCAGCTAAAATTATTGTAATAGATATCTGTTGATAGTTTCAAGTAAGTTCTTGTCTAGATTTTAGAGTTTGTAATATGCCTGAAATATCATTTCTTTTGCCTAAGAATTCATTTCATCATTTACCATTATAACCTTGTTGGTTTAGTTTCCATATTCTATCTACCTAATCTATAAGTGTGGCAGTGCAGCAAACTGGTCTATAGCCCTACAGATAGATAGATGTATCCTCCTTCAAGTGGAGGGGGTTATATGGTTGAGTCTTGGAAAATATTACCTCAAGGATTTGGTGTAGACGATTCCTTGGTTGGGTTTTCCCTCCCTATACTCAACACACACCGCTGTCATCGGTTGAAAATACAATATCTTGACAGTTATATGTTTTGCTTCAAAGTTTTGCTCATTTTGTTCTAGAATCATGATTCTCAAGTAATAGTTCATGACTTAATTCATAATGAAAAATGCATCTTGATGACATAATGCATGATGCATGTCATCTAAGGTATATCCATTTCTTCCATGTTGATAGCTACAATACTATATTTATATTAAACTCCATGGAGCTTGTTACTGCTCAATAAAGACTCTTCTGATACAATGACTGAAATTTTTGGCTTTTGGTTTTGCTGCATTTTATGCCTATGATTTAAAGATCTTTATGAATATTTAATATTTATGTGATCTTGCTGTATTCAGATGTTTATTAGTTCTCACTACCATGGAGAATCACCTAAATTCAGGAATGGAGAGTACTGGAAAAAAGTTTTTGGCCCTGTGTTTCTTTACCTTAATTCTGCTTCGAATGGAGAAGATCCAAAAACACTCTGGCAAGATGCAAAAATGCAGGTTATTATGTAATCTTATTAGCATATTAGAAATGAAGAGCTGTGTTCCAGTGTTTATGAATGTAGGTTGTCCTCTACTACTATATATCAACTTTGAAAGTGCTAACCAATTTGGAAATTCAATTACTGCTTTTTGTTGTGAACAGCTGTGGCCTAGTGGTCGCATCATGCATTTATTGGGAGTATGTTCAATTTTTGAACCTTGAGAAGTGTTTTCGGAACATTTAAAATGGGTGATTCGATCTATGAAATTATTAGTGCTGCTCCCACTTTAACTTTTCCAAAAATGATAACAGCAAAAGAAAAGGATGGACTATCTGATGAAAGTTTTACAATGGCTTGACAATTATACATGCATAATTGCATATAGACTTACCTTTGTTATTGAAACAAACAATTGTGTGCCAAGAACTTTCTCCAAGTATTTATGTGCATGGTTTTCTGTGTTATTGCAACTTCTGAGATATTCATTTTTCTGAACAAAATTTGAATTGTTTGAGCAATTGCTTTAAAAATATAGTATCATTAAGGAATTAAATGAAGCCTTTTTAAAGTATGGATGAATCCATAATGAAGTTACATATGAAAGGTATTTCTATAATTAATAATTTGTAACTGGATCATGCTTACACTTCCATGCTTCTTTTCTGTATTCTCAGATGCAGAGAGAAGTCGAGAGTTGGCCTTATAGCTTTCCGGTTTCAGAGGACTTCCAAAAGAGCTCACAAAGAGGTTCTGTTAGTGGTAAATTACTAGTTCGAGATAGGTAGGTTTGGTTCTCCACTTCACATATTTCCTTAGAAGTTTATTAGTTCTTCTGGTTTCAGTTATGATAAAGAGAATAAAAATACAATTCATGAGGTTCTAATTGTTTTTTTTTTTTTTTATCATACACTTATACAGTCTAATATTATTCTTGTGTGGTGAAGGAAAACAAAATCTTTATGAATAATGATAAGCCGTTATGGTAACTATATATGGGTTTGCTTTCTATATATTTAAAAGAAACATAAGGCCTCTTCTGAGCATTCTCAGCATTGTTGGCATTCCTCTCTAGGGATAATAGGCATCATAATGGGCTTACTGGTTGCTACACAATGATGTTCAAATAATTAAATTGGGATATGATCCTCAGGTATATACATGGTGATGACATATATGCAAACGGTGCTTATGTTGGTTTGGCTTTACCAGGAGAAGCAGGATCATGGCAAAGAGAAAGCAAGGTTAACCATTTATGTCTTTTTTTTTTTTAAAAAAATGCATAATGATATTTTTACTTTCTAGTTTTGTTTTAAAAAAGCTTGGGCCACAAATGAACATCCTAGTATATTATGATGTACTTTGATTGAATCAGGGGTACCAATTTTGGACCAGAGCAGATGAAAATGGGAGTTTCACAATTACAAATGTTCGAACAGGAGATTATAATCTTTATGCATGGGTTCCTGGCTTTATTGGGGATTACAGATATAATGCAACTATAACAATCACCTCAGGTTATTGTACATTAACCATATGCATTGTTAGTAATCATTTGATTATTATTTCTATAATGGAAATCTAATGATTTCTGTACTTCTGTGAACAGGAAATATTATTGATTTGGGTCCCCTTGTTTATGAACCCCCAAGAGATGGTGTCACCTTATGGGAAATAGGCATCCCAGACCGTTCTGCTGCTGAATTCTATATTCCAGAACCAAATCCTAAATATGTCAACAGACTCTACGTCAATGATCCAGCTGATAGGTTATATATATTATCTAGTCGATAGTACTATAGTTTCATTTTTGGAGATCAGCAGTAGCATAGGAAGGGCAATATTTTGTGTTTTGACTGCACTTGATATCATTATTTCTCAAAAAACACTGTACTCGATATCATTATCTCCTAATTTAATTCGGTGTTAAGCACATCTCGTTTTCTTAATCGGCACTTCATTTTTGTATTAAAAAGAATCTCCTACATTGTTTCACAGATTTAGGCAGTATGGCCTATGGGAGAGATATGTAGATCTATATCCATACAGCGATCTTGTTTATACAATTGGTAAAAGTGACTATGAAGAAGATTGGTTCTTTGCTCAAGTTACCAGGTAATATTTCCTCAACCTTAATTTGTGCTCTTTTCAGTCTCTCTCTCTCTCTCTCTCTAAGGAGATTCAGCTTAACAATTTTGAAGAAAACTATAGGTTCACTGGATGACTATCTTTCTTTACACACTAATGTCTTCATTTGGTTTGTTTGATCTTAATTACTAAATGCTGTTGTTAATGC
The DNA here is from genome assembly GCF_000442705.2 of Elaeis guineensis. Lineage (NCBI taxonomy): Eukaryota > Viridiplantae > Streptophyta > Magnoliopsida > Arecales > Arecaceae > Elaeis > Elaeis guineensis. Next base: position 11,485,457 of record NC_026004.2, on the reverse strand, counting down.
TCTTCTGCCTTGTAATTTCTCATATGGTTGTAGGTAGACTTCAAATTTTCAGATATGGGCTATTTCAATTTTCAAGCTTCAGAATAGTGTTGATTTTGATTCCTTATTTAAAATTTTCATGGTTAATCATTTGTGATTTATGACATGTAGGGAAGAAAACTTGGAACCGATCCTTCTTTTGACAACATTGGACAATTTTATATATATTTGTTTTTAGTGTTTGGCATGCCGCATTTATAAATGCATATAAAATAATCGCGACAATAGCACCAAGTTGAACAAGTTGTAAAATTCTTTTAACCCTTTATTATTGGTCTTCTTTATATCTGTTTCTATAAAAGTTCGGACTAATTATGAATTTCTCCCGCTATCAAGAAATAATTTCCTTCCAGATTACTACTTTGCATTAGCATTGAATGAAATTGATTTGTACTTGCTCTTACATTTCAGGAAGATTGATGAGAAATTGTATCAGCCAACGACGTGGCAGATTAAGTTTCATCTTGATAGTGTTAATCAATCTAAAAGTTACAAACTTCGAGTAGCACTTGCGTCTGTTGCTCATTCTAAACTACAAGTATACTCATAAAACTTTCTCAGTCAAATTTATGATGTGGTAACGATATTGTGATGAACTAACTTAATCTCTATTTTTGTCTAAGGTTCGTTTTAACAACTTGAAAGCAGATCCTACTCACTTTACAGCGAATCCGAATGGTAGGGACAATGCGATTGCGAGACAT